>NC_133160.1:166291009-166611898 GCF_040802235.1 Manis javanica
TCCTCGGGCCCATGCGCTCGCCCCTCAGGGCCCGGCCTCCTCCGTCCCCTCCTCCTGCTCCTGCTCCTCCCTCTGCTCCTCCCCTCGGTGGGACTGCTCGCCGAGCCTCCAGCCTGCAAAGTCCCCGTCGCACGAGCAGCCAAGAGCTACCGCCACAGACGGGTCTCAGTGGGTGCCGGCGCCCCAGCCTCGCCTGCCTGTCCCCGGGGCGTCTGGATCCCGCTCCGCCGGCCGCCGGGGCGCGGCGGCGCTGCCCATGGCCCAGCCCGAGAGCCGACTAGTGGCGCCGGACCGGCTGGACCGCGGCGCGGCTCAGGTGAGTGCGGCGGGCGTGGGGTGGGGGCTGCCGGAACGGGGAGTGGCCAGACGAGGGGCCGTCAGGGTGCCCTCATCTAGCGTGTCGGGCTTAGGTAGGGCAAGTGCAAAGCCCAAGGTGAGTCGAGGCTGGACAGGTGGAGTGGATGCTGGGGGTGCAAGAGAGACCCGGGGTTTCCCATCCTCTCCTGCTGCCTTGGCCCCTCAGCTCCGCAGAAGTCCCGAGGGACTGTTTTTTTTACCGGCAGGTATCCGGGTTTCTGACTTGGTGGGCTGGATTTTAGGTCCCCTAGGAGAGTTCGGAGCTTCGCTCCTGCCCATCGCTTCTCCCTAAGACGGTGCGACCAGCGGGAGCGCAGCTCGCAGCCGAGCTGGTACCAGTCCGGCTGGGATCTAGAGCAGAGACGCAGTCAGCAAGTCAGTCGGGCGAGAGAGCATCCAGGGTCGGGGAACCTTGGTCCGATTTGCCTTTAGATCTGGTTGGAGTGCAGAAGAGATGGAGCATCTCCCAGGGGTGGGGATGCTCGGGAGGGAGAAACATTGAGGCGACAGACCGTAAGTAACCCCTTTCCCGAATGCCAAGTACACAGGATCCTGATTTTTCACGTTACTTTTCGCCTATTTTTTTCCCCTTCTTCTATTTCTATTTCAAACGCTTGCGGGGTGGTGGCAGATGAGGGTGCGGGGAGGCAGGGCGCCAGCCCGCGGTGGGAGCACGTAGCCCCCGCTCAGAACCAGGAGCGCCCTGGCGGAGCCTGACGTCTCCAGGTGCGCTCTCCTGGCGAGGCGACGGGCCGCGAGCTGCTCCGCCTTCTGGCCCCAGCGGATCCCGAGAGCCGGGATGGCTTGGTGACGCTGGTGGGAGCAGGTGCCGAGATGCAGGGCGCGGCGTGAAGAGTGGGCTTGCCCCGGGGTGCTTTGCCCGCGCGCTGGGTCTTCCATTCACCCCGTCCAGCGGCCGGCGGCCGTGCTTCTTTGCACACCCAGGTTCCTTTCTCGGGAGGGGGCCTGCACCCCGCCCCCCTCCACTTTGCAGGACCAGTGGTGGCCTTGCCGTACCTTGCGCGAGTTTCGCTCCTCCCAAAGCGTTATCCGTCGGCTATTTTTATCCACTAGTTGTACCGAGATGATTTTGGGCGGGGTGGGGGTGGGGGGTTCTTGGGAAGAGAGTCCAAACCACTGTTTCGCGTTGCGCTCCCAGGAGCGGTTCCTTTCTAGCAGGGAGCAGCCGCTACGTGCGGCCAAGGGATCGAGGAGCGAGCCGCGTGCCTTCCTCCTCCGTCAGCCAGAGCTCTCGGAAGCCCGCAGCACGCGCTCGCGGGGAAGCCCATCGCCAGCCCAGTCCCCTAGCGTCTGGGCGCCCTTGCTTGGTCAGCTTCTGTGACTGCAGCCCGTGCGCACGGAGAGTCCTTTGGGTCCTACTACTCCTGCGTTCTCGCTTTGCAGCCAAATCTCACCTTATTTTGTTGAATTACACTTACCAACTTCCCCTCAAGGGTTAAATTACAGGAATTCCAGCTTAAAAAAAAAAAAAAAAAGACAGCGGGAGATAACCCAACTTCTGCCTCCCTGAATTTCTAAAGCCTATCCTTTAACGTTCGTAATTATTCCTGCTTTCTGCTTTCTTTGTAACGACGATTGGGCTGTTCGAATAAGCTTGACCTAGTGAAATTCCAGGAGATGACGCTTCAGCTGCAAATCCTCATATTACTCTTATTTCCAGAGGTTAGATTAATTTTTTTCCTGCCATAGGATTGCAGAAATAACGTACTGAAATGGACCATTGTATTACATAAGGCTTTCAGCAGCACTAGGCAGAGAAAGATCAACCTCTAAAGGAGCGTTTACAGACTTCAGTAGGTCCCTCCAACTCTAAGCTGAGCTGGACAGGGACAACTTGGTGACTAAGCACTCTTAAATTGAAGCACTTAATTACTACTGAGTGAGGCTCCCTCAGTGAGGCGTCTTGAGTTGGGTCTCTGGGCTGCAGGGCTGAAGCTGCCTGGTATACAATGCGCTGTAGCTTTAAGATGAGAGGTTTCTGTGTGTGTGTTTTGTTTTGTTTTTTTTTTTGACTAGGAAACTGGTGAGAAAGCAGTATATGCCTAAACTCACAAATAGTATTGGAAAAAGCCCAGGTCTCTGAACTCTTGTTGGTACCCCTGGCAGGAAGCTGTCAGTCCAATGGCCTGAAGCAGTGTTTGGCACATTTGAAGATGTTAAGGAACCCTTTATTTGGTCTCCACAATATGGCTGGGGCTTGTGCTTTTGTTGTTAAAAGAAGAAATTCCCTTTCTGTAAAACTCTGAGAGCTCTTTAAATAGAAAAGCAATGTGGAAGCTTTCCCTGTCTTCATGGTGGTAAGAAAGGGGCTAGGGATATGGCTGGTGTAAAATTGCTTGATGGGTACACACTGCCTCTCCTAGATGAGGGTGTCTACCCTGGGCTGCACATACCTACCGGGAGTCCTGAGTCATGTACTCCATTGAGGCTAGAGCTTGGAAAGAACAGTAAAATACATTGGCTAGTTGACAGAACTGATCCTGTACACAGGGTCAGGCTTAGCCACCACGTTTCAGGACATGCCTCTAAGCTGGGGCTGTTGTGCCAAGACACAAGACAGTCTTGGACCAGGGAAAGCAAAGTGGACAGTAGCAACTTCCTAGCTGCTGTATGAGAAATGCAGTAACTTTCCAGTTGGTATTGGAAAAGACCTAGGCTATTCCTTATCACTTGGTATAAAAATCTTCCTTCAACCTCACAATGGTGGTGGCCTTGCCGTACCTCGCGCCAGTTTCGCTCCTCCCAAAGTGTTATCTGTTGGATAACTTTGCTATCCAATGCTCCCTAGCAAAGTTGTCTTTTTCCAATGTGGGGGAATGGGGAGAATGCAAGCTAGATTTGGAGCAAGTGTCTTGCCCCAGAGTCCTAAGCAAATGATTTTTCTCTCTGAGCCTGGGATTCTTGATCTGCAAAATAAAGATGAAAGGATTATTATGAGGAAGTGAGAAAATGTATGTAAAGGACATTTTGGCAATTCTAAAACACTGGTGAAAAGTGGATAGGTTTACTTAATTTGCCCTTTCTGCAAATTTCACTTAGTCTATCTTAATTGCAGTTTGTGTATGTCTGTGTGAATTACCTATGCTAAACATTAAATGAGGAGGTGGTAACTCCTTGTGATTATTCCACAAGAAATCTTCCTTGTGGCCTCACTTCTTCTCAGAACAATTGGTTTCATGTTTTCAGGATCAGAATTAAACTTTTTAGAGATTTTTTTCTTTTTAGCACAATGCATTTTATATGCCTAAAGAAGAAATATGTCTGGAGGAAGAGCTCTGATACCGATTAATCATAAGTAAAGTTGGAGATGAGTGTGTCAGCTGGGGAAAAGTGATGCACGATCAGGTTTAGGAGATGACCTGGGTCTTCTTTGTCTAAATCTGTCATTAGCATAAAGCACCGGCTCTCTGTGGCATTTTCGGTGTTCATAGTTTATCCCCAGGACCTAAGTGCCTGGCACTTAACAGATGATGCTCGATGAATAATTTTGAAACAAGTGAATGAATGATTGAACTGAATCTTCACAGCAACCCTGTGCTGTGCCCAGGCAGATGGCATCATTTCTATTTTAATGATTTGGAATAAGCAGATGAGAAAAGTTAATTAATTTTCTGAAGGTACAGAGGATTCCATACTGGAGTTCAGGTCTGTCTGTTCTCATGCGTCTCCACTGTACTGCTTGTAATATCCTCTCCCTCCCATGATTAAAACATTCTCCTAATCGAGTGTGGACTTTTGCATTTTTGGAAGGTGCCCGGCAGTTAAGCACCCTTCCTTTCTATGGGGTACACCCTGAACGGAGGACTTTTCAGTGTGAGATGGGCCCCTTCTCCTTGTCCATGTCTCCAGGCCCTGGGTGAGACCACCTCGTGCCTGGAATCTTGAGGGACTGGCTAAAGGTGCAAGGATGGTTAAGTGTCTATTTATTACCATGGGTCATAAGCGCAGCGGCGTCAGCAGCCTCTCCTTTGTCCCAGGAGTGCCGTTCCTGACGTGATCCTGACGCATTCTCGGGCACCAGGTTCCCACCATTCCTTCTCTTTTTCCCAGCTTGGCTGTTGAGCGTCTCATCAGTTCCTAGAGGTAACGCATGGTCTTCTTTCCGAGTTAGCAGGGACTGTAACCAGCTGATGCCCAGCTTCTAAGGATTCATCTTCAGGCTGTCTCTGGCATGAAGCATTCTCAGCGTCCTCGACCGGCAGGGAATTAAGCTCATAGCTCTTTCAGGGCATTGGAATAATGCTTACTGGGCCATGGTTTGTCAGACCAGAGTTCTACCAAAGTGAATATATTATTCTTCCCAGGAAAAGCCTGAACACGATGGAAATAAATCTCAGGGAGCATTTCTTTTTTTCTCCATGTTGAGTGCTTTTTGGTAGCCTTCCAGCAGAGGTCGCACACGCAAATGCCTTCAGCGTCAGGCAAGTCACAGCCCAGTGAAACAGGTCTGGGGCCTTTCTCGGGGGAAGGGAGGCGCTGCAGCTCAGACTCAGCACCCAGCACCGGGGGTGCGAGTGGGACCTCAGGGCCCCTCTTGTCACATCTGATTATGTATTTTTTAAGATAGGCTGCAAGTTTACAATTTTATGTAAAATCTATCGACTTTTAGGTTCCACCAACTAATTTAGTATTTTTAAATAATACCATGGGGGTCTAACAAAACACTTCTGTTTCTGTTGGTAGGACTGTCATTCCTACTGGCTGCTGATTTATAGCCTCTGGTTGCTAGTGGTAGAAAAGAAATTGGGTGGAGTATGAGACTCAGTAAAGTCCGTTACCCAGAATGTGGAGGCCCAGGTGTATCGGGAGCATAGAGTAGACAGTATTCTAGTGAGTGAACCTTCACATTTATGGACTCTGTGGTGTTCCTTTTCCCTGTCCTACTATGTGATTATAAGGTTCATGTTTATTCCTTTAACACGTTTATTGAATTCCAGCTGTGTACCAAGGGTTGTCCTACTGACAGGTGACACAAAGAGAATAAAACAGGTGGGGATGCCTGCCCTTGTTCTTATCTTCTAGTGACAGACACAGATAAAGCCAGAAAGACAAGTAAAATCTACCCAGTATCTGGTAATGATGTGCTAAGGATAAAAGTGGATCAGAGGAAGGCTGTATGAAATGTAAGGGACCTGGGGTGAATCCTTATAGAGGTACACAGGGATCTCCAAGTTCAGTCTTAGATATTATAGTCAAAATCAAGTGTCACTGCCTGGCATTAACTATTTTTGGGTGTGGGAGTTTGGGCCCTTAATTATGTTCTGGGAAGTGCTACTGTGGATAAACTCCTGATAACAGACTATAGTCTTATTTTTAATGCATTATACTTTGTTTTAATTTTTAATAACTCTTATTTTAATTTGACTATTGAGTAAATTTATTGAGTGTCCATCATGGGCCAGGCACTGGATTAGATGCTAGAATACATTCACAAAACCAATCCAGGGCGAGTCCTTGAGGAGATGATAGACCAGCATGGAAGACATTAATAAAAGATCATAAAACAGTAGGTAACTAAAGTGAGAGATGAGTGTGGGAAGATTTTCTTAACTTGAAGTTTCATGCTCAGAGCTCATACATTCAGCATCTTTTTAATCGAGCATCTGACATGTGCCAGGAACCATTCAGGTCTGTGTTTCTCAACCTACTTGAATCCTGGGCCCCATCAGCAGTGAACACTCCTTGAAACCTTCATTTTTTTTACCTGCTAAGGAAATTTTGTATGTTGCAAAATATAATTTTGTATCTAGAAAACAGAAAATGTTATAAATTTTAAAATGTAAAAAATACATTTAATGAAATACACTTAAGCCCTTTGAATCTCTGATAAACCCTCTCCCAAATCTGCCCCAGGCATTGCTGCTGACTGTGGTTGCCTGGGCAGTTGTGCAGAAAGTAAAAAATAGTTTTTGTTTTTGAGAAAGCCGCCATTTAGGATGGCAGTCAGATAAATCAGCAAGTTTTTACATATAAGGCGATGTTTGTTTGGGCCTCTGCCTGTGTCGCAGTCCTTTGCTTGGGAGCACCACCTCTGAGCACCCTGTATATTTCTTTCATTGCCGTTCTTTCTCCCCAAGCGTGGTGTAGCAGTGATGTTTACCTGGCAACGTGTTCCTTCCCTGGCTCACCTGCTTCCTATATCTCACTCCCCATCAGAACTTGCATCCTTGTGTCATCAGGCAGCTGGAGGAGTGCGTTTGTTTCTCCCCAGGTTTTTAGAACAGTGTGTCTGGTTCCAAGTAGTTGCTCAAAAAGAAAACAAGAGTCCACATTTCTGTCTGGGGACATTAGGCAAGGCTTCATGGAGAAGAAATATTAAAAGAGGGCGGCATGAAGAAAAAGGCCAAGAGGGATGCTGAAACATGGTCAAAGTCTGTGCAGCCCTCAAGCCCTCACTGAGTACTCATTTGTCCAGTTCAGGGGACCCCAATGTGTCAGCCCAGGCGCAGAACTGACACATTAACACAAACCCTCTGCTGCGTAGATCCTGGCCATGCGAAAGCACTCTGGCATGAAAAGAATGAAAATGATTAAAAAGAATGGGAAGAAAATGAAAAAGACAAAAGAATGAAAACAATACTTCTTACTTTCATGTAGTGCCATGATACCCACTTTGTGTTTTTTCTCCTGTCCCAGCCCTTCACGGGAGATGAGGAGCTCTTAACATCTTCATTTCATATTTAAGGAAACTGAGGTCTGCAAGTAAAGCAACTCTTCTTAGAGCCTCTCAAGGAAGGGGGCAGACCCCGTGGCCGAGATTCTCCACTGGCCATGAGCAGATAGATGGCTTACATTGTGAAATCCCTGGAGGCCTGAGGTGCCCATGTTTTCTTTAAGCAAAGAAATACATTTAGATTTCAAACATTCACATCTCCTTTTATTCTTCAAGAATAACCATTTCAGCACTTTCTGAGATGCCTTTTGTTGTGTCTTGTAGAATTTCCCCCCAAGTTCCTGCAGATTAGATACACTTGCAGTCAGTTGTTTTGTGTAAATGTCTTTACTCTGTAGTTTGGGAGAGTAAATCAGAGTCCTGTATCAGCAGTTAACGTACAGTGGGAGAAAGGTGGCTGCAGGTGCAGCTGAAATGAAGAGGCATGTTTGCCTAACTGTGCCTCAGAAAATAAAAACTTGAGTGGCATGGAGTGAAAGGAGGCTGGGCACGTCCTCCAGAAGACTTACTTACACTTTACTTATATTATACCTTAAACTAGGTTTTCCCCAGCATCCTGGGCAGGGAAGAGGGAGAAGGTGTCCATTACAGATTTCTGGGATTTGAGTTTGGAGTTATTTTTGTGTTGGAAAGAGCGTGGCTTGTAAATCTCATCTGTTTGAATTTCCGATGTTCTTACTGATTGTATCATCCTGAGAGAGAGACAGTTTTCCTAGGCCTCAGTTTTTTCAACATTATAGCAAGGATTAAAGGATCTTGCCAGTATAAAATGCTTAGGATAATGCTCAAGAAAACAGAGTTGCCAGATTTAACAAATAAAATACAGGACACCCAGTTAAAGCTGAATTTCAGATAAACAACATACAATGTTTTACTATAGATGTATCTCCGATACTAAATATTTAAAAACTATTAATTGTTTTCATGAAATTTAAATTTAACTGGAAATCCTGTATTTTACTAAACTCCCCATGCTTGTGCTGACAGTTCTAAGCAATTACTTCGGTGAATGCTCTAGAACCCTAAGAAGTTAGAGAAGGGAGAGTACAGTAATCTTGAAGGTGAGAAGACGGAGCCAGGGTGTGGTCCAAGGAGAAAAGGAAGGGTTGTTTTCTCGGCTGAGCTAAGCAACAGCTCAAACCGAGGTAAACTTGTTTGTTTGCTAAAAGAAGCAAATGGACTGTGAACCAAACGAGAGTTCTCAGCCCATCTAATAACTGAACGGATTTTTTCCCCTGTTATGAAGGCATTCACCAGATTTTCCCAGCACCCTTTGGAAGAAGGCATTCCAACCCCAAGAGGCCCCCAAGGTAGACACCTTATTCAACAGGAATATTGCTCAGAGCCCATGCCCGTAGGGCTGAACTTGCAAAGACCAGGCTCACACGGGCTCGGGCTCCACTTAGTACACAGAATGAAAACTCACACCTGCCATCACTCCCTCATCAGATTAATCCAAAGCTCATAAAACCAATAGAGGCCCTTTCACACTGGTCCCTCCCAGGTAGATAACCTCAGGTTACAAACTGAGTCCCAGTTCTCCTCCCCTAAGACCACTAGAGCACATTGTTCTAAGGATGGCTGTGAAAATGTGTTGCCATTTCAGGTAATAACCTGCCAGGGAACAAAATTAACAAGACTTCTGTTACCTGTGGACTTTCCAAAGAGTAGTTTTATGCTTTCTTCGATAGTGAGCTCTTGGTCATGTCTAAATAATCAATTTGTTTTGCATATATTACTAACTCCTCATTTATGCTGAGCTGCTGATTAGCAGTGTGTTTATGTGGAGTGTAGACCAGAAAGCAGGAAGAACAGCAACACGATTATCATGCAGGCTGAAAGTGGTCAGAGAGACCTGGTTGTAATCCACTCAGCTACTTCTTGACCGTGCACAGCAGGTGAGAGTTATCGCTCATGGAAAACCTCATTCTCTGTAACTGCAAAATGGGCATAATTAAGATGACAGCACAGGATTACTTCATGCACATTAAGCCAAAGGAAATGGACCAAAACCAGTTTATGTCAAGCATTTACACAGTGCCTGGCTCATGGTCAACATTAAAAAGAGAAAAAGAATTTTTGTCAGTAAAAGCTAGCGAAGCAGTGAGGCCTCTAGTATGCAGACTCCATGTCACATTGCAGAGACCACGGGCTGCATCTCAGGCATCGTATTCATGGGGAGTGGCTGAGTCTTTGCCCTTTGCTTCTTTATTTCATTTTATGGGCCAACAGATTTGAATCAACAGTATAAAGGAGCTTTTATGGAAGCTGTTAGGGGGGCACAGAGAGAGGAAGGAAGGGAGAGAGAGAACCAGGAAGACAAGACAGGACAGGAAAATGATTGACGCGGATGGAGGATTCGAGGGACATGGAAGTCGGGTGACAGTCGTAACAGAGCAGCCCTCAGGAGTCGCGGATGAAATTCTGATGCAGTCACTGTAGTAAATGCCTCCCTTTCCCTTTCCAGGGCTTCTCAGGACCCTGACTTAATGCCGTGACCTTGAGGGTAGGGCACAAAAGCTGTAATGATGAAACTGGGAAGAATACAGAGTATGATATAAATACAGTAGCTCGGGCCTTTCCCTCTTCAGGAAAAGCTCAAAATCCCAGATAAAACTGAAGGCAAGGTGACCCGAGTGCCATCTTGTGGAGGGACCAGCCACGTGGTGCTCCTCTGACTGCAAGGCTGCATTTCCCGTGGTTTGGTTTTGAATTTCCGTTCATTAGACATCAGCTTTTATTCAGGAGAGATGGAAGGTGGTGTCTCTTCTGCCCTGATGCTGCTGCCACATGGTTGCCTCCCTCCTGGCCCCGGAGCCTGTCTCTCAGCCCCGTGGACTCCGCTGCTCCTGGCGGGGCTGGGAGGCGTCCACCCTCCTCAGCTGCCTGCCAGGCGGGGGCTTCCTGGGGCCAGGGCGGTTTGGCTTTCCTGGTGACTCGAGGCCTGCTCCAGAAGGGAGTGTGTTATTTGAGGCTTTGACATTGGGGAAATGGTTTTGTTTTTCTGAACCTTCGTGACCCTATTAAATGGAATTATTAAATGGAATTATATACTGTCCCATGAGCTTTTACTGTGAGGATCACATTTTATAACACACATAAAACACCCATTTGAGAGCCTGCTGTGGAATGAGTGCCTCTAATGTGGCACATAGTAGTGATCATTAGCTTTCCTTGTTGGTAAATCGGGTTTTGTTTGAAAGGTACACATCAAGGGTGTCACTAGAGATCTAGCCTCCCAGCACCTTGCAGTCTGCCCCTTCCTTCTGGCCGATCTGACTGCAGGTGGTGCGGGGCGTGATGTCCCCGGGAGGCCTGCGTCACCGCTGCGCTCTAATGTAGGAAGAGGACAAGGCTGGGGGACTCTCTTCTTTTAACTGGGGAAGGAAAAATTCCTTGAAAGCCTGTGGAATGTACCCCTGTAGGTCCCATTAGCCGAAAACTTGGTCACATGCCCAAAGGCCAAATTACAGAAGAGGAAACTGAGCCACACAGACATTTGCAACAGTGGAAGAGGACAATTGATCAAGTGGGGTGACCCTGAATTGGTCCCTCTTGCCTTTGAGCAGCTATTAGACTCGTGTGCGCCCCTAGCAATTGGACATTGATCCTTCTCAGCTTTAGAACGTGTCTTTCACTACTGTTTTCAGCTGAAATACAAATTCTGTATTCTAGTTTCACCTTTTTTCCTCTGTAGATCTGTAACTTTTATAACCGTTTGCCATCTGCAGTTTTTCTCTGTCAGTGTCTCCCTGAGCCCGAGAAAACATTGCAAAATGTGACCAGGTCCTTGTCCTCACCCCTGGTGCAGAATGTCCATGGATCCCCATTATTTACAGTATTAGCATTTCAGTGCAAGATTCTTAAATGCAGGAAGTCCTCCTGGCCCGGCCACGTGGCTGCATCAAAGCTTCCCCTTGGGCAAGGTAATAATCTCCCTAAACCTCACCCATTCTTCATGATTTTTAATTAAGCATTTTGACACACCAGTTTATTTAATATTTAATCTGTTTCAGTAGATTAAGTGGTAGGAGGAGAGGGTTGTCATCTAGAGCCCAAACTTGTATCAAACTGAACCCAATGCTTGGCAGAGAGTTGGCACCCAAGAAATAATTGTAGAGAGAAAAAACTAAGACCCCCATTAACATCTGTTTCTTAGAGTTTCCAGGGCTAAATTTGGTGATTCCTACATAGTGTTTCATGCACATAGTGGGTGATCAAAAGCTAGCTTTGTTTTGCTGTTTTGTTTTTTCTAATAATAGAAGGGATGAAATTGCAGTCCTGCAGTGCGGCATGCACGGGATCTCTGAAGTGTCATCCCCCGCCATTCTCTGTTTTGGGCACACACCTTATGTTCTGACCACAGTACCACCATTCAGTGCTCCCCCAGATACATATGGGGTGTGGACATTCCACTTGGCACATGTGGTTCCCTCTTCCCCATCCGTGATAAATCATGCATGTGGCGGCACGTGGGCCTCTCCTGGACGCATGAGAGGGTTGTACCTTCCTATTTGAAGTCAGCACGGCCACGTGCAGAGAAAGAGGAAAGGGGGAGTCACACCTGGCCCAGAGTTTTAAGAGCCAGCTCGTGCTTTGTCCATTTTCTCTCTCCCTCGGGCACGGCGACCCACACCATTCAAGGCAGCAGGTGTTCTGTCTTTCTAGGTCTCTGATGGACTTGAGTGGGCAGAGTCCTGCCACCAACCCATGTGGGACAAGCAGACAAAGGAAGGTGGTGCTGAGACGGAGTGTCTCCCTTTCCCTAGCAGGGCCTGAGCAACACCCCGCTTTTTGAGTCTTCCTTACCACACAGGTGACAGTGTCATAATTGCTCCTTGGCTCAGCTGCACCCTCAGGCAATGCCTCCCCCTGGAGAGCAGGACAGATCGCTGCCCCTAAACTTCCACTGCCACTGAAATGTGGATTTCTGTGGTGAGGTGTGGGCCAGAGTCAGGCCATGAGAGATGGACATGAACACACTAGTGTTATAAATCGAAATTCCCGTCTGAGAGAAGGCCAATGATTTCCCGAGCTCAGAGGGGCAGCTGTCCTTGGTCGCCCCACATAGGAATTAAAGTGACATCTCTGTTGAGTGGCTGCCACCGTGCGCTGTGTCCTTTCCGGGACTCTCATCGCAGCCGTAGGGACCTTAGCCTTCCAATCTCGAGGCCCTGGGCCAGGGACACCTTTACTCTTTCAGTCTCACAGGTGCAGCCGGCCTTTGCCTGCTTCTGACCCCAGCTGCTCCTCCTTTGCCGCACAGACTCTAGCCGGAGCAGCAGAAGGGCTCGGGGTCGGCGTGGAGCCATTTGCTAGGCTTCCAGTGCCCAAGCTACCAGGCGCTGCTGCGTCCAGCAAGCCCGTGTGTTCAGAATTGCCGTCACCTGCTGCCATGTCTTACTTGAATAGTGCTTTATGGTCCTTTGCTAAAGACGGCACAAAGGCTAATTATCTCGTAATAGTTGTCCTTTAAAAACATCACACTAGGAGCCACTTTATGCTTTTAATTCTGCTTTTCTCTTTGTCATCCATCTCCCTCTGAATAGCTACCTATACAGGAAGATTTTCCACTTAACGCTGAAGAATGCTTTTTTCTTACTTGTCAATTTTTGGACTGTTGCTGTGACAATGACTTAAGCAGACTAGTTGTTATAAAACCTGAATTATTGCTACTATCGTCCTTCCATTTTTCTCTTCAGGCTAATACCATCAAGCCACTATTGACTGAGCTTTTATTGAGCTCCTGTGTCTGAAGGTCTACCTACCTTGTGTCAGGTTTTGATTATTTCTGTAATATCTCACTGAATTCTGATAGCCACTCAAGAGCATAGGAGAAGCTTTCCCTTTCTTCAGATGGGGAAACCGAGGACCAGAGAGCAAAGTAGCTCTGCCATGGGCAAATAACCAAACCAGATTTAAACCCACTTAGATCTGAACACACTCACTTTGATCTTCCACACCAGTCCCTTTATTTCTCTGTGTTCCTATTGATACACATAAGGCTGGACTTGAGTTAAAAGCCTTGAAGCTGGGTTTCATCCTCACTAGATTTCTAAATGTTCCTCCAGGGGTCTTTTCTGCGAAGCATGTCCCACAGTTCACCTTCTTGGCTTCCTTTCCGTTGCTAAAAGAGTGTCAATCCCATAGCCACATCCAAGCCGTTGGGTTGGGAGTATCTGTTCCCACATCCCGCTTTCCCCCCACACAGCGGGCTCGCAGGGGCTGAGGGGTCCATCTCCTTCCTGTACCCGGGACAGTGCTGGAAGAGGGCCTGACACAGGACGCCTGGGGTCTGCGGCCTGAGCCAAGGCCACTTACCTGGCTAGTGTCTGAGGGAAGGAGGATAACAATGAAAAGAAATCTCCTGAAATCCTATTCAGTGCCTCACATTATTAAATGGTCTTTCTCCCTACGACTCTGACCATTTGAGGAAAAATTATGGAAAGGCAAACCCTCAGTCTCAGC
This sequence comes from Manis javanica, assembly GCF_040802235.1. Classification (NCBI taxonomy): domain Eukaryota; kingdom Metazoa; phylum Chordata; class Mammalia; order Pholidota; family Manidae; genus Manis; species Manis javanica. The sequence goes on from NC_133160.1 coordinate 166,304,529, forward strand.
GTGACCTTCCAAGCCTCATTTACTCTGAAACCGCTGCTCCTTGGTGGACCTGCTCCTTTTCCATGGCAGGTTGGACACTAATGAGGTTTAGGTTTGGGACCAGCATGGAGACCAAAGCCGGCCTGCAGGTTCATGCCAGCTGGTGGGGAGTGAAGGTGGCTGTCCAAGTTGAAAAGCAACGGGGACGCAGGCAGTTTTATTCTTCTGACACCACTGGAAACTTGCCACCATAAATGCATCATATGGGCTGACAGATTGCAGCACCTCAAGGCATGTGTTAGCTTCATCGATGGCCTTGATCTGTGTCACACACATACACACATGCACACATACATACACAAACACACATGCATACACGCACGTAGGTTTTATGCAGCAGGTTCCTTTCAGGAGGAACTGGAATGGGGTAACCACAGCAGTGAGCCCTTGCTTAGTCCCATCCAATGCAGCTGCTGCTGCAGAGGACAAAGCGGGGTGGCAAATCACATGCAGACTCCCGTTAGCCCTTCACGTCCTCCCCACACACCTGTGCTTTTTCTTTCTTGTTCTTCGAGGAAACAATGCAGTTATGGGACATGATAATTTATTCCCACATCGGTTTTCTTCTTTGACTTTGAAGCACAAAACAAAGTCTTTCTAAGTGTAGCCCTGTCAGAATTCTTCTTAGCTCATGACACATGACTGTGACCCATGATGTTACATGTGACGTGCGTTGATTCCTTTTCTGCTGCCCTGCTAATAAACAGCTTGTCATCAGCCCCTCACATCACCAGATTTTTTGTGCCTCCTCCCTTATCTTTGCCCCCCACCCCCCGCACTGCACCCTGCATGTACCTGTGGTGTTTGAGGGAAGGGACAGGAGGCCGACTCTGTCTTATGTTCCCCAGTGCCTGGCATGCAGCAAGTCTGTTGGGGTCTTGACTCTGAATTGCAGGTACTCAAGGCAGGCTGATAACTTGGTTTCTTCATGTCCTCATACTCTTCAAGGTTGTGTCATTCTTTATTGACAGAGAGGCCAAGCGTTATGGGTGGGAAGGACCAAGAATCTGTGCCCTGGTGGCAGCCCTCTGCCCTCCTCCTTTGTCCCAAGCAATTCAGCGCACTCCCCAGCCTACAATCCTCGGGCAAGCGAAAGCCATCCGGCCGAGCAGGTCATTAAGCTGACCCTTTGGGGTTGGGCAAAGGGAAATCTTATCCCATACATGCAGCCCCTCTGCCCTGACTCCAGGCTGAAAGGTTTTTTCCTAATTATATATTTTATCATCACTGAGAGACTTCTCATATAATGCTGTTTTCTTCAGCTCGTTTTGTTCCAGTGATGGTGAAGCATCCTTTATAGGTTGTTCCCTAATGTGGCTGATCCACTTCTTAATCAGGCCCTATGTTCAATTAATATTCATTGAATGAAGGCTGAATACGATCCAAACTGAACCAGAGCAGCACGTGAGGTTTGGAGACCCCACCAGAGGAAACCGGCTTTTCCTGCTAGAAGCTGTGCTCTTTCTTCGTATCAAAAAGGCCTTAGATGTTTAATCTACATCACTGCCTTTAACCTATGAAATGTTAGATGCGTGTCAGCACTAGTGATGAAACCACGTGTCTTACTTTTAACAGTAATTATTTTGTCTGGAATTTTAGATACTAGTATCTTGCCATGACAAGTCGGTTTCTTAATTCTCTAGTCCTCACATTTTAGATGGATGTAAGAATGCGGATGATCCTAGAATTTATAAGCCAGTCATTTCCCTTTGTAAACAGGCCGAGGGCATTTCTGCAGCTTGGCCAAGGTCACACAGAAGTCAGGGTAGAACTCGGAACTGTACCTGGCTCCTGACTCCCCAGGTCGGCACGCTGCTCTTTCTTGTGTGTGTCCCATTTCAAGCAAAGAAAACTGTGGAGATGCATTTTCTGTGCCTGAAATGATTTGTGTTAGGGATACGAATGACCTGAATAGAACCTTTATCAGAACAACAATGGAAGGAGGATTTTTGACAGTGATAATGGTGACATTTGATGAGGGTTTCTATCTGCCAGCTCCTTCTCTTAGCACTTCATGTAGTCATATCTCCTTTAATCTGCATGACAATCCTCTGAAGTTGGTACTGCTACCATCCCTACAGTTCAGGTGAGAAAATGAGGCACAGAGATCATGTAACTTGCTCTCAGTCACCCAGAGGGAGAAAGGGATGGAGACGGGATTCAAATCCACACCTTGCCGCCGGCCTCCCACTCGGAGCTCTTATAATTCATCTTGACGATGCCTGAGCGTCTCCCCCTGGCGCCAGTTTGTTTCAAATACTTTACCTAAGAAACAATAAATAAATACTAAGAGTATAAAATATAAATTGTTTTGCATCAGCATTCAGAATAAATGATCAGTCAGGCTGGCAATGACTTAACATGCATAGTATTGTATTTAATCTGAAGATACTGAAATTCTAACGAGAAATCAAGGAGAAAGTTGTGTCAAGGGCAAGATCTGAGTGGTGTTTCTCTGGATAGATTAAATGGCATTCAAAGACTTCAAGATGAGAGATAATAAGATAGGAATTCCCTGTTTGAGGCAAATTCGTTATAGATAAACTAAAGCTTGAGTCACAGGCAAATGAAATACGAATTCATTTTATAGAACCCAAAGCTTCAGAATAAAGCAATATTCAACTTGAATGGTGTTTTTAAATTTTTTCAAGTAAGGAATAGATAGAAATCCCAGTAATGTGTGTATGTGTGTGCATGTGAACAATTTAATTCAGTAAAGAATAAAATATGGACAATATGAAATCAAAATATGGACGTTGCTCTCTTTCCATGGCTGTTCACCTCAGCTTCTTGCAGCCATGTTTTTGTTTCTACTACAATCCTGGCATGTTCCACAGTGTGTGTCCATTGCCAAGTGCTCACTTAAATGTCTGTTTTTATTTTTAATATTGTTTTGTAGAAATGAAAAGCTTATTTATTTTTATTCAGATATAACTGCCATACACTCTTATATTAGATTCAGATGTGCAACATAGTGAGCCGGTGTTTGTATCCGCTTCAAAATAATACCCACAACAGGTCCAATGGTTGTGTTCAACCAAGAACATGCACATCAAAAGGAAAGAGGAAAACAAGCTCTTAGGCCAAACCTGCGCACAAGTTTCCAAGACTTTCCATTAAGTTGCTCCAGCCTGGAGCCCGTAAGTGATGTTGCTCGGATTCAAGCCCAGAACCTTACGCTCCATCCATTGCTGCGGGTCCTTCCCCTCTGCGACTGCCTAAAGCTGGAGCCCGAAGCCCCTCGAGTCGGCACCTGCTGGCTCATGTGGCTTCAGACATGTCCCCGTCTTCCTTAGCCTGTACTCCTGTCACCAACCCCACCCAGCCCTGCCCCTGCACGGGCTCCACCTGTGATCAGCGCCCCTCAGGACCTCTGGCTGGGCACACCCCCGTCTCCTCCCAGATTATGCCCCAGGCAGCCTTGATTGTCCCTCCCTGTCCTCGCACGCAGCCCACCTGCTCCTGCGCCTGGTCAGTCTCTGTCACCTGGGCCCCCTCGTGCTGTGTCCAGATCTTTGCTCACACTAACCATGGGGACCCCTTTCCTTCCACGTGTGTCTTCTACTTTACAAGTTGTTCCCAACAGCAGTTGTGTTATTTCTGCATCCCCAGGAGCTCAGTGCAACCTTAGAAACACTGTAGGTGCCCTGTAGAAGCTTGAGATCCCCTCTGGACCAAGAGCAGACATTGGGCATCACTCTTCACAGACTGGCCCACCTACCTTCTTGTTTTCCCTCACCTTCGCCTGACTTGGCAACTAATACTCATTCATCACATTTGTAAAAATCAGGGGTTTTCACAGAAATATCCATAGCTGTATCTTGAAAAGCCCAAAGATCAGACTGCAGGGGGCCTCGTCTGCAGTGACATCCGAGGAGTTGACAGCAGATGCCTCTTTAGACAGTCCCCGCGCATGGCTGCTCTGCTGCGTTTCCCATCAGCCAGCTGGCTCTGCACTGATGTCACTTGCTTGAATCCAGGAGACAGTTGTGTGCAACCCCTGGAAAGACACATGGGAAGCAAACTCCTTTACTATTTCTTCTACGGGCTGTGTGTTGGTCGGCTTGGGCAGCCACGACAAAGTAGCATCGATTGGGGGGCTTAAACCACAGCATTTATTTTCACAGCTGTGGTGTCTGGGAAGTCCAAGACTGAGGTGCCGACAGGTCCGGACCCTGCCGACAGCTCCCTTCCTGGCTGGTAGTGTGTCTTCTCGCTGCTTCCTCACATGGCAGAGAAGCTCTGGGCTTTTCCTGTCCTTTTAAGGATACTAATCCCATCACGGCACCCTGCCCCCCACTCATGACCTCATCTGAGAATAATTGCCTCCCGAGGCCCCAGTGGGGATGAGAGCTTCAACATAGGACTTCTGGGGGGACATACATAGTCAGTTCATACAGGTTGGCTAAAGAAATGAGACCAGCCCCCTCTACACCTTTACCCATGTAGGGGAAGAACTGACTTGGGTGTGCACACACGGATTTTTAGCAGCAAACTGTTCTAATGTTTGCTGTCCCAACACAAAAGAAGCACAGATTTCCGTGTGTTTGGGGCCCAATGGGGTCGGAATCAGGAGACCTTGGATTCCAATTCAGTTCAGCCCCTGAATGCTTGACTTTAGGGTTCCCATTCTTTGCCTGCCTCAGTTTCCCCTTCTGCGGAGGTAGGAATAGGGCAAGGTGATGCCACATGGCCCTTCGGCTTCTGATGCTCTGGGTGTCTTCACTGGCTATATCTGGGAAAATGCATGGGATGCATGGGTGCTCACCACCTGTGGGCTGATAATGACTGTCTGGCCCAGCTGGAGAGGCCCCCACAGTCAGACAGCACCTGTCGGGAGGTCGGGCCACACCCAGAGCAGGGACGGAAGCCGTGCACACCCACGTGCCCTGGGGCAGCTGCTCCTGACTGCTGTGCTAGCTCGGCCCCCTTTTCCACTCAGCTGCACCCAGTAAAGAGAGCCACCCGCCCTGCTGTCACAAAGCTCCGCCATGCTGCCTGTGCCAGTGCGTTTCTGCCTCTAATGAGGGATTCATTTAGGTCGCTGCTGCCTTCTGCGCACGGCAACGCAGACCCAGCATGTCTAGAAGCAGCTTCTCCTGCTCTTCCCTCCCTGGGGCCTGGCTGCTGCACACACCTGGCTGCTCATCATTCACACAGGGGGCGCTTAGAAGGAGCCCCCTGAATGGTCCTGCACAAACAGAGCTTGGATCCTTTCTTTGTGTCACAGTCCAAATTTGTTTGACTGATTATCATCCCTGGATCCCATTTATGTACTGCACGGACTTCTTTTTTAGAGACAAAAATAGTCACCATGATTTGAGGGCTTGCCAGGGGCCAGGCTCTATGGCCACCTCCTCAGCATCCACACGGACTATTTTATTCCATTCTCGCAATCAGCACATAGAGCCATGCGTTCCATCTACGCCTCAAGTTTCAGTGCTAGTCTGTGGATTTTAAATTATGGAGCCGAGAGTTGTGCGAGGGGTTTTTGGCTCTAAATTCTCTGTTAATTCCAGCATCTCCCTTCCACTGGTAATTCTACCTCTGTGGCCAGACTGCTCCCTCTCTATTTTGTCTACCACAATTGTTTACAACCCTGAAAATCAAAACAAAATGCCCGAACAACAGTAAGAAACAAACATCAGAGGAACACTGGCCACCCCAGCCCAAGGTCAAGGCGATCAGATTCGGAATGTGCGTAGGTACAGACCTTCCAAGCTCGCGAGTCCTTGCTAGCCCAAGGGTGACGCTGGGCAGTCAGTCCAGTTCCCCCAGGAGCTTGTCAGAATCGCAAGCTCTCAGGCCTCTCCCCAGGTGTCTAGGATCAGAATATACATTTTGACCTACATCTCCCAGGGGCCTGTTGTGCACGTCTGAGTTTGCAAAGCCCTGTGCTGGGCGATCTAACAGGAAAGCCAGAGCTCCCAGGAAGGAAGCTGCAGCCACTGTCCAGCCCCCTGTGCAGGTCCTTCCGCCCTGATCTCTCATCTGATTTGGAGAAGAGTGTTGTATGGGTGGACTTTAGACTACCTGTGGAACCGTCCGCATTGCACCATGGAGCTCTCGGAGGCCCAGAGACACCACGGTGTGTGAAATCCTCTGGCCACAAATCCCTGCCTCACTGTGCTGCCCTCGCTGCTCGCCCAGGCACCTCCTTCCTTCCATCCTGGACAGTTACGTTCATTATTCAGGTGACTTTCTGTAAATATGGAACCTCCCAGCATTGCCATGGATGCAAGGGAGCCTCTGAAGACTTCTCTTCTTTTTCAAGGGGAAAACAGCTCTAGTTTCACTTCCCTTTCTGAGACAGTAGATGTGGTGCAAGGAAACTTGACATTTTATGGACTGACCTTGGGACTTTTCTACCCTGAGCCTTCCCCCCTCCATCCTACCTCACAGCAATTATCATAAGTACATCCAAAAGAAAAGGCATGTCAACACTTGTTGAAGAGTGTCATGGGGAGGCAGTTTCAAGAAAATAAATATTTATGCCAGTCTTAAGCTTTTCAAAGACCGACAGGCCCAAGCTAAATCTATGTCCTCTTTCTTGGTTTCTAAGATGACCCGCCAAGAGTGGGAATTTGACACCTCTGTAGCACGCTCTAAAATAGTTGTGCAAAGGTGAAACAAGATATTTTTGACTCCTAAAGATGAACAAGAAGGCTTATGCTGCGGAATGCTTGAAAGTTTGGTTGGATACAGAAATTGCAGTTCTGTTGTTCAAACTGCCTTTTACTCAGATTTCAGTACCTTCCAGAAAAATTAAGTTGCTCAACACCCTGTGATACTTAGAGAGCAGCAGTTTCTGCACAGCACTATAGTAGATGGCTTCCTTTCTGCTCTCTTATCATGTTCTTGGACCTTATCTCTCCCTGGATCTGGAGTGCACCCCCCACTGCACGTGGGGAGGCATCCCCATTCAAAGTGGGCTTCAGAGGTGGCCCATGGAATGTCAGTTTTCACACTTCCTGGTCTGTGACCTTGAGAAGGTCACTTAGTCTTATTAGCCAGTTTTTGTATCTGTCATGGGGAGAAAAACAGGCCATTAACACTTGTTGAACGCCTACTGTATGCCAAGCACTGTCCTATATATTTGGCACAGGGTATCTTATTTAATCACAGTGGCACCCATATAAAGTAGGTTGTAGCCAATTTTGCAGAATGGCACTTTGAACCCCAGAGAGCTGAGGTCGGAGAGCTGTAAGAATTCTAGCCTGGAGCTGCCCGGCTGCAAAAGCTTCTTTGCTTTTCCCCTGCTGTGTACTGCCTTTCATTGCTCACAAAATGCAATATAGAAGGAGAATAACCACCTCTTAGTATCGCTGCAAGTATACAAAGATATAATTTACACATGAGTGCTGACCTCCTGAAATGCAGTGGGTACTCAATAAGGAATCTTTTCCTTTCTGGCCCATTCCTTAAATCTCTTAAATGACTTGCGGTCCAGTGCTCTGAGCCTCCCTCTTATCCTAGAGGAGATCCTCGTCTGTGCCACCTGGGTCACTGTCTGCTGTGGAGGGACTGGGGAGGTGCCCTGCCGACAGAGGGGCCGCAGGCATCGCGGTTCCTCATGCATCAGATTTACCTCTTGTGGAATATTCTCGCTATATCATTTTATCCAAGAATATGTTCCAGTAGGGGCACTGAGGGAATATATTGGAGGTAATCACATTTGAAATCTAGGTCATGATGTACATTATGTAATAAGAAGACTTAAGGAGAAAATTAAAATATTTTTAAAGGGTTATTTCACTGTTTCTCCTTTTTTAATGAAACTGTTTTCTAGACTCTCAAGTGATCTTTTCCAATCACCATTCAAGATTGGAGTCCGCCCTCTAACAGCTGTTTTCTGCCTGACTCTCTGGCAATAAAAAACCCACTACCTTTTGACACAATCCTTTTCATAGACAGACAAACTGTTAAGTTTCTCTTCCCACTGAACTAAAAGGGATTCTTGATACCTTCGGCCTTTCACCTGAACTTCCCATTACATTCGACACGTTCCTTCAGCAAACAGGATCTCCAGAGCCTACTGTGCAGAGAAGTCATGCCAGGCCCTGGGGGCTGCAGCAGGCAGGAGCGGGACATCGATAAGGATGCTCTGGAGTTGACCCTGTTCAGTGGGGAGGCGGACTGTAAACAGGCAAATACATTTTTGGATAGTGTGTGAGGACTATAAGACAGATGACGGGGGGAAGAGAGTGGGTGTTGCAGGGAAAGCCAGTGTTTGATGTAAAATCTGAATGACAAGAAAGAGACAGCCCCAGAAAGCCTGGGGCCCAGGGTCCTGGAAAGAGGGAGTGGCAAGTTCCAAGGCCCAGGGCTGGCAGGAGCTCAGTGTGTTCAAGGGACCAGAAAGCTCAGTGAGACAGAGCAGATTGAGGCCAGAGGGGCAGGTGGGTCCTGTCCTAGCAGCCTCCTGGGGCCCGGAAAGGAATTGGGAGTTAATTCCAAGTGCAAGGGAACCTCCATCTGGAAAATCCCCTGGGCTCTCCCTTGTGCTACCGTGCCTGGCATGTGGTCAACATCTTCACAGTGGGGTCCAAGGAAGCCTAGCGTTGCTGTTGGGGAAGACTTGTGTCTTTGGAATTCTTGAAACTCAGGGCTTGGTTTATCTCAGCAGACTCAAGAAAACAGCCTCCCTGATAAAGGGGAGTATGCAGAGGGGGACGGATCTCTCTGGGACCTTTACGCTCATCTGCAAAAGGAAGGAGAGGGTTCATTTCGCTCATCCTAGCAAGTCTGGGGCCTTACAGGAAAGCCCAGCCCTCATCAAAAAATCAGTGCTAGGTGTAACTGAGCAACAGGAACAGAGAGTCACCCCGGGGCCCAGGAACTACTTGCCCCCCGACTCCAGGTCTTGCCAAGGGGCAGAAGGAGCAGCAAGCTCCCTCCCTGGCTTTGCCGGCTCACATGGAATTTGAATCCCAGTTTGGCCTTTAACTTTCTGGGTAAACCAGTTAATTCTCTGCTCCTCGCTTTCAGGTAATGACAGCAGTTCCCTTGAGGACTTGGAGTGAGCACGTCAGGGGCCTGGACAAAGTGGCCAGCCTAGCGTCATCTGCTCATTAACAAGGGTCTCCCAAGGGCCCTGCCACCATTGCTTGTGGCAGGCATATGGCTGGGGCTCCAGTGCCGTTGAGCATTTTGTCCGGGCCCCTGGCAGCTCAAGGATCCATGCTTCTAGAAGGTTCCATGTGTTCCACATCGTTTACTTCTGCAGGGAGAACGGTCAGTGTATCTTGTGCAGCCTACAAGTTCAAACGTGCTTTCCTATTCCTTCTCTTGTTTGGAAAGCTGCTTTTTGTGACTGGAATGAGAGATCTTACTACTAAGAGAGCACTTCTTACACTTTCAGAGACTTCAGCTTAAGGATTCAGCTCTGCCCTGTGCCCTTCTTCTCTGTGCGGTCCACTCCAGTTGCCACCAGCCACACGTGGCCTTGAGATGTGTTGTGACAGTAAATGGATACACACTGGATTTCAAACACTCATTCCCTAATTATGGATTGTGTGTTGGAGATAACATTTGGGATATATTGGGTTACATAAGGTATTTCTTTTCTCAATATGGCTCCTGGAAAATTTAAAAGTGCACATGTGGGTCCTTTGAACATTTATAATAAAATAATAATAACACATGATTTGTTATAGGGCAAGATATGACTGAGTGTCAGAGATATAACCAGACAGTGGTTACTATCACCTTTGGGAGGGGTTATGTTATCTTCATGAGAACCTGTTGATTGCCTCTGAAGACCTGAATTTTACTAAGAATGTAGTAAAACTCTGTGTTATGCTTTTATTTACGCAGCTCCTCTGCCACCTAACAGCTGTGGGTAAGGGGCTGTGTTTGGCATTACCAAGGGGGAAGGTCTTCATAAAAATGGGAATTCATCTCATAACTTAGATAAATGTTAGCTATGTAGCTTGAATTCAGTAGATCCAAATATTTGTTTGGAAAGGAACAAAAGTGTGTGTGTGGCTCACAGCGTATTTCTATCACACAGCGCCCTCTGATACATGACCTCATTTCTGTCTCCAAGGACCATTTGAGGTGGGTGGTATTATTACCCTTTTACACCTGAGAGGGTAAATCACTTTGGTGAATAGTTTTGACTTCTCAGGATTCCTGCCTCCATAGCCCATGAACTTCCTTTGGTCTCTTCTGCATCGTAGAACAAACAAATAAGTTTGATCCTGTCCTGTATCTCCACTGATTCTGGAGTAGGTGGCCAGGGTTTGTCCTTGCTGGGTAGAGGTTTTAAGGCCTTTTTGTCTTCAGGATTCTGAAACCATTGCCACTATTTTCTGTTAAGACCACACACTAGGGAAACAGCAAGCAGAGCAGAGAACAGACTGGAATTCAGGGACCGGGTGTTCTCGTCCTGGCCTTTCTGTGTGACCTGGGCATATCATCTCAGGGCGCCCTCAACTATGAAATGAGAGGCAGGGACTCTGTGACTCTCTTATGCTCTGATATTCATAATTCCATTGTCAAGATCAGTGTGACTCAGATCTCCTGTCTTGCAGGTTCACTTGAGCTTGGGAATCTTTTCTTCTCTGAGGGTGTTACTAAAAGGCCCAGAAATTCTGGCTATGCCAGTGAGTTCAAATGATCAAACTGCAACGGAGGAAGCCGGCTCCCAATGGCCACCTTGTGTGTGATATATGTTCACTTAGATGTCCATATGTCTGTGCTTATATATAATTTAGCTGAAGTTCTGTACATGTATGTGCTATATACATGTATTATCTTTACATATAGCACATCTATTTCAACTCTTCTGTCTTTTTCTCTCCATAAATATCATATATGCTCTCTCTATATATAATATATAACATATATATGTATATCTGCATATTGCATGTGTGTATATGAAACTTCAGCTTTATTTCCATATACCTCAAAGATTTGTGGAATGTAGTAAGATTGAGACATATATAAATACATGTTTAGAACATAATAAAACAGAAATGACCTTTTAAACTACTACCCGCCCAGTTTTTTGTTTGATTTTTGCAAAGGAAAACTATCCTTAGCTTCTATTCTTCTGTCTGTTGGTAATTCCCCTTTAAGATAAAAATCTCAGATGTGTACTGTACTTGAACAAGTGCCTTATAATGAAGTAGAAAAAGCATGAATAATCAGACAATATGAATTTCAGATGTGGCCTCTGACTTTCCCTTAGGTGTTGAAGGACTGGGATCCATCATGGATTCCTCAGTCTGAATACAGACCCATAAGACAGGGTAGCAATTCTTACAACAAGGAGTACAGTGGAGCATTTACTCTCTCCTTCACTTCACCCACCCCATCCTCTGCACATGTGCACGTACACATGTACACACACAAACACATACATGCATGCACACACCAAATATGTAAGAGGCAGGCACAACTGGGCCAGCTGGTCGACTCTCGAGGGTAGCTATTAAGGAAATGAAATTTGATGGAGACATCCAGCTTATCCAGCTGAGTAAGGAAAAGACCCATTAAACTGTGCTCATTCCATCAATAGAACCAATGTTGGAGCTCATCTTGCTTGGCCCTCTCTCCTTAAAAAATTATTTTCCTTTCATTTTTTCCTAAATAGTTTCATCAGCTGATTTTGCAAGTCCCTTGTCCAGTGTTCTGTGGTTTTCTAAGGATTTCCAGTTTTTTAATTGCTTGTTCTTTAAGACACATTTTTCAAAGTGGCTAATAAAGTCAATACCTGAGGGAGGGAGGTAAATCAATTGGTTTGATCATAAAAGTGGAAGCCCTGGATGTTGTTCTTTGTTTATACATTCTAGGCAAAGTTTTAAACTAAATAACTGAATTTTAAACCTGGCATAAGGAAGATGATGGGCCCTCTTGCTGGAGAACATTTTTACTGATGCTGTAAATCCCCCAGTCCCCGAGACAGTTGCATTTCTACACATCCCTGGCTGTGTTTAGACTGAGATTACTAAAAGACAGCTTCCAGTCCCCTTTTTCTGGAAAATGACCAACACGGATGTTGCTTATTAGCTCTCAGAAACATGAGCCATGCGTTGGCTGTCTTTGGGAACCTCATGCCCTCTCACCCAGCAAGGCCTGCATCCTGGAGGGACTGAACACCTGAATGTGATAAACCTCAGATGAGTAACAAGAAATGTAAAAGAGGCAGTTTGAGGAAAGAGAACTCTGCATTTAGTTTTCAATTTGGGTCATACATTTTGAAATGGACTAAATTTTGTGTCCTTAGGCAGGACGTCACCCTGTCCTGCCTTCTTCCCTTACACTGTAGGGGGACAGTGACCATTGACTGAGCAGGTGCTGAGACCACTTAGAAATAGCACAGCTTTGCACATGTGAAGGTGTTTTGCTCCTTTTAGTAAGCTCACCTGATTAACCCTCTAGGCCCACCCACTTCAAACAGTTTCTCTACTAGGAAGCCATCCCCAGCTGTTGAAATGAATGAACATATGCCCTGGTAGTAGCCTGCCTGAACTCTGAGCATTCACACATACTGCGCTGATGCCTGTACTCGGGTTTTATCAATTAACCTTTGCCCAATTTGTGCAGCAATGCAAACCACCCAAAACTCAATGGCTTAACACCACAGTGATGCATTCTCCCTCACGAGTCGGGATGGCTGTGCTGTATGGTGGGTCCGTCCTCCTCCTGGGACCAGCAACTGGCTAGGGCACATCTTTTCGTGGTGATGGAGAAAGTACAAGAGGGCAAGTAGAAAGACACAAAGCCTCTTAAGGCCTAGGCTGGGCACTGGTACATTGTCATTTCTTCCCACATGCCATTGGCCAAACCCAAATCAAGTGGCTGGGAATCACAGTCACCCCACACTGAGGCCATAGCAAGGGCCACTGGATGCAGGGAGGAGTCAAGAAGTGGTACCAACCATTCAGTCTTCGATACAGATTCATCTTCCCTGTGAGATCAGGAGCCGCTGGTGGCTGATACTGGGCTGGAACAATGTCTGCTTCTGTGTCACCTGCCTCTCTCTCAGGGCTGGCAGGTGAAGGATATTTCACTGATGTTTCCTGAGGTCCAGAAGACCTTCCTAACCCTTCCCTTTGTAGCAGAGGTTGGCAAGCGATGGCTGCAGGCCATATCTGCTTCTGTTTTTGTGCAGAAAGCTAAACAAATGAACTATTGAAAAAAAAATTAAAAGAAAAAATATTTAGTAATGCATGATAATTGCATGGAGTTCAGATTCCAGTGTCCATAAATAAAGTTTTATGGGGAACACCACCACACCCATTCCTTTGTATTGGCTATGGCTGCTTCAGGGTAAAACAGCATACTCGGCATTGCCACAGAAAGTGCTCCACAGAGCCCTGAACATTTTACTCTCCAGTCAGTACAGAAAATGTTTGCCACCTCCTCCTTTATAGGATAAAGACACTGAGAGAGCCTCAGGGAGGGGACCGCGGTCCCCAAGACCAGAGCTGTCAACTCTTTTAAGCCCTGTATTTTCCTGGGGTTAATGTTTTCCCCCTTTGTCTTCTAGTAATTGGCGACCTATGACCTCCATGTGTCACTGATCAGGAGGCCTTGCCTGCAGCAGCGCTTCATGAGCCAGCGGCGGCGTGCAGCCCAGTGAAGCCACCATGGTGTCCGGCGTGGCCGCGCTGCTCCTGGGCGCGGTGCTGCTGGTTCTCCAGCTCCAGCCGGTGCCTTCCCGCCCCGCAGCGCCCGAAGCCGGAGCCGGAGCCGCGGCCGAGCCGGGCCCGCAGGCGCTGCAGGACGAGGTCCCAGCAGGCGTGGCCGCCAACGGCTCGGCGCAGCAGCTGCCCCAGACCATCATCATCGGGGTGCGCAAGGGCGGCACGCGCGCGCTGCTGGAGATGCTCAGCCTGCACCCCGACGTGGCGGCCGCCGAGAACGAGGTGCACTTCTTCGACTGGGAGGAGCACTACAGCCAGGGCCTGGGCTGGTACCTCAGCCAGATGCCCTTCTCCTACCCGCACCAGCTCACCGTGGAGAAGACCCCCGCGTACTTCACGTCGCCCAAAGTGCCTGCGCGCGTCCGCGACATGAACCCGGCCATCCGGCTGCTGCTCATCCTGCGGGACCCGTCGGAGCGCGTGCTCTCCGACTACACCCAAGTGTTCTACAACCACGTGCAGAAGCGCAAGCCCTACCCGTCCATCGAGGAGTTCCTGGTGCGCGACGGCCGGCTCAACGTGGACTACAAGGCGCTCAACCGCAGCCTCTACCACGTGCACATGCAGAACTGGCTACGCTTCTTCCCGCTGCGCCACGTCCACATAGTGGACGGAGACCGTCTCATCAGGGACCCCTTCCCCGAGATCCAGAAGGTCGAGAGGTTCCTGAAGCTGTCGCCGCAGATCAACGCCTCCAACTTTTACTTTAACAAAACCAAGGGCTTTTACTGCCTGCGGGATGGTGGCCGGGACCGCTGCTTACACGAGTCCAAAGGCCGGGCGCACCCCCAAGTCGACCCCAAACTCCTCAGTAAACTGCACGAATACTTTCACGAGCCAAATAAAAAATTCTTCGAGCTTGTCGGCAGAACATTTGACTGGCACTGACTGGCCATAAGCTAGGCTCGGGACCCTTCCTATTGTAAGTTCTGATGTACATCTAGGGGTAAGAAAAGAATTTTAAAAGGGCATTTAAACTATAATTTATTTGTAAAATCCATAAACTACTCTGTACAGTATTAGATTCACAATTGCCATATATACTAGTTATATTTTTCTACTTGTTATATTGAGGGCATTTTGTATTGTTTTTCATGGTTGTTAACATTGTGTAATATGTCTCTATATGAAGGAACTAAAATATTTCACTGCAAAAAAAAAAAAAAGTCTGGAGACACTTTTTTTAAAAATAATTAACTTGCCCCTGACTCAAAGTAGCCGTCTGCCTTGCATGCATTGCAGAATCTATATTCCTTTGTTACTTAACAAAAATGTTTTTCATGGCTATTGTGCTTCTCTTTCCCCATCTCCTTTCTTCATTGCTCTTTTTAATTTTTAATCTCGCTGTGGCCATCAGATTTATTTTTCACTGCATTGTGAGCTGTATCTTCACAAAGATCCCCTGTTGCTCTTGGAGGTGGCAGTTTCGCCCTTTCCCCAGCAGGTACCTGCATGTGGACTTTAACCCCATGTAAACTCAAAGTGGGCAAAGCAGTATTAAGACTGCGGAAGTAGTTCCTGACCGGCAAGAGGTTCCCCGGGACACACCTTTGCCTCAGAGAGTGCTCACCTGTGTACTTTGCTCCAGGCGGCACTGGGTCTCTGAAAAGCCTCTTAGAATTGAAAAGAGAAATCATGTCCCCTCTTGTAGATTATATGAAAAGCTGACTAAAGGGGTAGAACTTTTGCTTTGTTTGGGAGTCTGTTTATCTATTTCCCAGAAGATCAATATGCATTCATAGACATATATTCCATATGCTCTGAGACATATATTCCATGTGCCTTATATATGTATGTGTAAAAATCAACTCTGAATTTGGAGTCCTGGAGGGGAAAGAAAATTTAAAATCCGAGGGCTGAAGTTGAAAGGTGAAAAGGAACCCTCTTCCTAGTGCATAAGGAACCCTTGCACGTGAGCCCAGAGGTAAGCGGTGATTTCCGTTTCCCACCTGCCCCAGAACAGCTGGGGTGTGGGAGGTGGTCCCCTAAGCTCTCTGAGCCTCATTTTGTCCTGCAGTTTTCATTCAGTCAGCCTCTCGTGGAAGTAAACAAATCGGATTTTTTTTCTTATTATGAAAGCAAAAACATATTCATTATAGTAAAAGAAAATAATACAAGTATGCAAAATATACCCTAACATACTTTCTGCTTCAGGCAGAGGAGTGAAATGGACATTATGTATAAGAATTCACTGTAATTTCTCCAAGAAACTCCAGGAAGTAGAAATTATTAAGGCAAGTTCAAAGAGGAAGATACAGGCACAAGTAAGATAAGGAGCCTGCCCAAGGTCACACCGACTCTAAGTCCGGGCTTGGAGTCTGTTCAGAGGCAAAGCATCGGTTTTTGGCTTTTTTGTTTTTGTTTTTCTCTACCAGCTCTTTCTGAACTCAAAAGGAATGGCTCAGACTCAGAGACAGTCCTTCCTGACTTGACCTGACAGATTTCTTCCTTGGTGCCAAATGTCTTCCATCCCAAGAGGTATGCCCGAGCCAGAGGAAGGGGCCAGAAGGAGCCTGTATCTTTCCCAGCAGCACTCTCAGGAAAATGAGTCACCTTGGTTACGTTTCAGCAGCTGCAGCCTGACCTGACTTTAGCATCGCCCCTGCCAGACCCCAGGCCTTGCAAATACAGCAGAGAGCATGGCTTCCTCTTCAGAACCCACTGAGGTTGTCACTAAACAACCAACTCCCCAGAGGGCATGACCGACATAGTTACAGCAGGCTTCCCACTGGTGAGGGACTGGGCAGTCTGCAGGGTGCTTCCCTGTGCAGCACATGACAGATCTTAGCTTTTATCGCACCCATTTAAGAGCTGAAGAAACAAGAGGCCCAGGGAGGTTAAATCGAGTTTCTGTGGTTGCTCAGGAATTGGGTGACTTAAGGGAGACTCCAGAGTGAGTTTTCTGACTCCCAAGAGGATGTTCTTTGCAAAATCCTACTGAATGCCTGCCCCCAATGCAGATGGTAGGCTTGAAGCATGCACTGCTGTGGCAAGAGGGTGGTGGGTAGGAATGGAGGAAGGAAGGGTCCAGCACTGGGAGACATGATCTAGTTCTCGGGCCAGGGCAGTTGGTGGTAGGGGGTGCTTTCATACAAAATGACCAGTAAATATAAATTCAATAACTGTTGCTCTGGGGGTGCAGGGCCTAAGTAAGGATGTATTCCAGGAGATCGACCATGGGCAAGGGGACAGAGGTCCTAGTGGCTGTGTCTATTCATTTACAGTCTAACCCCAGGCAGCCATTTGGAAGGTACAAGGACAAAGCAGCCATCCAGACCTCCAGGCCTAGTCCAGGCACTCGTATCTCACCTGAGCACTGTCAGATCAGAGGAGGCCCTGTGGTAGACCTGGGCTTGCCCACACAGAGGCCCAGGTGTAGTGACTCAGGAGCTAGACAGGCACCTGATCCCGCTCTAAAGACTCCTGATACCAATTCTTTTAACAGAGAGATGCCACCTGGCAGGAGTGAGTTCCCTGCCCCTCCCAGCTGAGGCCCTGGGGTAGCCTGGGGGCCTCCAGGCAGCCACCTTCCAGAGACCCTCAGCTACCGTACTTGGAAAATGTCCCTGCACTTGATGGTTCTGGGTCAGGATGGCCCCTGCCCCTTCCTTCCTCCGGGAATCAGATAGCTGAAATCCTGTTCACACCCTTTGGTTATTTGCTTACAGCCTGAAAATTTGCCAGTTTAGCAAAAATGCAGATGTGCCTCTTTAGCAGAGAGTGCTGTGCCCTCTCTGGCCTGGGAGACCATTGCTCAGCTGAAGGGAGATGTGGGGCAGAAGAGGCCAGGGACTTGCAGAGGTCACCGCCAGGAGTTCCACTATTCATTACAATTGTATTTTCCTTTTGAGCCCCTACAATGTACTTAGCATAGTGTTAAGCCCTTAGGAGTAAAAGAAAAAAATGCATCAGAAACTAACAATCATTAACTGTTCTGGGTCTAAACAAAAAACACAGAGGGTCTAGGAAGGCAGGGTAACTGACGTTTAGTTGCATGTGGTCTGGCCAGCACAGTGTGTTCAGTACTTTCTCATTTAATTCAGGAACATCCCTGGGAGGAATCCACTAGACCCATTATAGAGAGAAGGAAGGAGGTAAAGAAATGGACCCATCCTTACGGATTTAGAAGAAGGAGAGGGACATGAATCACTCTAGGGAGATTGCTCTCCAAAGATAGTGAATATTGGTATTGAGGATCATAAACAGGAGGTGAGAGATGACAGAGATGTGGTTCATAGTGCCATTACCCAGCAGTGAGAGATGAGAATCTTCCTGAAGGTTGCATGGTAGAGCTGTGACCCAGACCTCTTAACTCTGGGCCACAAGGTCCCTGCTCTTTCCATAGGAAAGCTTCTTGGAAGAATTGCCATGTAGCTGAAGCACGGAAGGCAAAAGCTGTAACCAAACAGGGCATTGGTGACAAGGGCAGTTTGAGGAATCAAGACAGTAGGTGGGGAGGGGGAGAAGAAAGGGGAGATGCAGGCAAGAGCCTTGTCTACCAGGCATGCGAGTGGGTTAAACAAACACTCAGAACTCACGAAGCATGTCAGATTCTTGTGGCCTTGACATCTGCTTTCCAGGTGGTGGAAACACAGCAAGCATCCGTGTGTCTCTGTCTCCTGTGTACAGGTATCTGTCGCATGAAATAACTACCATTTGTGGCACACCCACCATGTGCTTGGTGTTTTAAATATATTCTTCTAATCCACATACAAATTCTGAGAGGTAGGAAATGCACAGTGCCGATTTTACAGAGGAGAAAGCTCGAACTCAGAGATGAAGGGCTTGCCAATGATGCCAGAGCCATGGATTTTTGCAATGGGAATTTCACCTGCTTGCCCTGCTATTGTTAAGTCCATGCAATAATGGGCAGGGAGAGGAAATAAAGCAAGAATATCTGTACACCAGGCAACTTGTAGGGAAAATGATGGGCATCCGGAATGTGAGAGTGCACAGGGAGAGTTAATACCACACTGTCTTCAAGCAAAAGAGTGGCTGGGACTTGACATAACGGGTCCGTGATAGAGCTTGCGTCCTCCTGGACGATGTGCATTCCCTGAGGAAGGCTGGGCTTGACCGAAAGACCAGAGTAGCACGACGGGACTCTGCGCATGGCAAACAGCGAGCAAAGATCAAAGCTACAGATGCTCCGGCAGAGCTGCTAGAGGAAGGATTTTGGTGTAGGAATGGCCTTGGTTCTTCAGTTCACCCAGATATCAAGATCTTTACTCCATTCCTCCAAAATTTCCCAGTTAGGTAACCTCACAGAAAAAGTTAGAGCCAGGAGACCTGGGTGTGAATCCTAACCCCAGCAGTCATTGGCCATGTGGCCTTAGGTTCAAATTCTCAGAATCTTGATTCCTTCTCAGTATAAATGGGTGATATTTACCTAACTCTGTTTTTGGGGGAATTCAATGAGATAGAATAGGTAAAAACTATAAACTCTGTGGGTATGTAGCTTCGTGGTTTAGAGCATTTAGGACTTTGAGAGACAGACCCAAATTTGTTTGAACCAGTCAGAGACACCCGTGACCTTTGTTTCCCCATCCGCTTCTCTGCTATGGGACTATAGCCATTGCTGTTTGTGCCCCACCCAGGTCCCATTTACTGGGGGAATTTCCCCACTCCCACTTCCAAAGGGTTGACTGCTGATAGCTCACCTTGTGCTGTTTCCTGGGGGACTTCCCTTAGTTGGCGGGAGCTACCTTACCTGGAGGGGCCTGGGAAGTCGTGCCCATCCCACTTTCCTCGGGGTTGTGTATGATCAGTGATTGACGATGTGTGGTGGGGAGTTGGGGTTGTGGGATCACAGCCAGCCTGCGCCTCTGGGCAGGACAATGCTAGTCTAGAACTCCATGGGGTCCGCCTGAGGCTAGACTTCTCCTGAAACCACACTTTTGCTTAGTTGCTTTTAGAGCCAGTACGTGAACGTGTCTTCCTCTTGACTGCAACAAGCAGGGACCTAGAGCAGTTGCTGGTACATCATAGCCCAAGTCCAGCTATCAAATCTGATGTGAAAACCTCCTCTACTGTATCCCAGTCTCATGATTGAATTGGTCTCCTGGGAACACCCGCTCTGGCCCAGGCACTGCTGACACTTGACAATATATTGTCCTCTCTAAGCTTTACAAATCCCTAGGGAAATAGTCAATCAAGCTCCATGTTTTTATTTACCACCACATCCCCAGCAGATTACAAATATTTATTAGCTGAATGAATCATTCTCATGCCCAAGCCCTTCCCACTATGCCGGACTCTACAGCCGCTTTCTGAGTATTGTGCTAACATATTCTCCAAGGCCACCCATTTTATCTCCCAACTGGCACTTAACGTTCATACTTCCGGTACTTAACCCTCTGTTTCCCTAGCTTCCTTGCACGGTGATGAGTTCAGCCATTGGGTATCATGTTGGTACACTGGGAAGAGCATTGGCCTTAGATTCTGAAGACCTAAACTTCGCACCCTGGCTCAGCCTTTATCATAGCTATGTGAACTTGGACAACTTCCTTAACTTCTCTGAACTTCTGTTATTAAAACAAGATGAACGATGCCTTCTTTATAGAGATTCTATGAGTATTTCATGGCTAGTGGACCATGTACAAACATAAGAGATCATAATTCTCTAAACACTATTCTAATATTGAAAAATAACTTCACTCCCACGACACAGTGTCATCTTCTATCACAGGTAATGGAATAAACTGAGTGTTTACCAAAAGCTAGGTGTGTATTATCTCATTTAATCTTCACATTAACTTGTGAGACAGGTACTACTACCCTCACTGCAGTGGATGGATGGGGAACCTAAGACACAGAGATATTAAGTAATTTTCACAAAGTCATATGGCTGATAAATGGTAGAGCATTCTGAGCTTCATGACTAGCACACTTCACCTCTGGGTCGCACTGCCTTTCAATACAAAAGAGGCCCTTTTCTCCTACATACCCATCCTGGAAAGACCTAGAGCACAATGACGGCAAAAATAGAGATCAGGAACTTAGGCAAATACCAGCAAAGAAGACTGCAGTGGGTAGAATTCGCGAGTGGTCCCCCAAGATTCCCAGCCTTTAGGGTACACACCCTGTATGATCTTCTCCCCTCGAATGTGGGCAGGACTTGTAAATTAGATGGGATATTTACTGTCTTGATTAGGTTACTACATATGGCAAAGATGATGGGATGTGACTGTATTATGTTGTATAAGACTAACTTAGTCGACTGGACGAAGAGTCTGCTACCGACTTTGAAGAAGTCACGTACCTATTGTGAGAGGCCTAGGAGGGGGTCACATAGCAAGGAACTGCAGTATCAGTAGTACCGAGACTGTCCCCCTCATCCCCAACATCCTCACCTCTTGCTGGCCAACAACCAATAAGAAAACAAAGCCCACAGTCGCACAATTGCAAGAAACTAAATTTTTCCAACAACCTGTGAGGTTGGAGGAGGGCCCCAAGCTCCAGATAAGAAAGCTGTCTGGCTGAAACCTTGATTGATGCCTGGTGAGATTCAAGCAAAGCTGAGACCTGCTCAAATTCCTGTCCCATAGGAATGGAGATAATAGAGGTTATGTTGGGTTAAGCTGCTAAATTTGTTGTGCATAGATAACAAATACAAAGACAAGTCTACCCTCAAGCCCTTGATCATAATCTGTCTTAAAACAAACAAAATTCATGGCTTTTTGCTACCCAAGGAATACATAGTGTATATGGTGCCCAGATCCCTCAAGTAAGACTGTTCAGAGATGATCATTGTCAACATTTGGTTTGTATGACTCCAGATATTTCTAACACGTGAGAGTTTGTGTGTGTGTGTATTAAAAATAAATTACATCTTTTTTGATAACTTACCCAACAAACGGGGGTGGGAAAAACAGTCGATATCTATGTGTTGATAGCAGTAAAAGGGAAGCTAGGAGTCAATAAAGCAATCTTCTTGTTTTATGGAAGGAGGATGGGCAGCCCCAAGGTGTGAGTGACCATTCCTGCTCAGAGTCCATAGCAAATCCAGACGTGAGCGCAGAACTACCTTCCGAGGCTACCCTACTGCAGACCTGTGCTGCCTGCCACAAGGTTTGCCTCAGTGCCTCACCCAGGTCTTTGCATGCAGAAGACAGCCAGCTAATAGGGATCCATTCAAGTCATCCTCCTCATTTAGTGGTTTTTTTTTTTTTGGTTCAGTGGGAAAAACAATAAATGCTAAATAGACCCAGTTGTTCTCATTACCTGTGGCAGTGTGACAAATCCCCCCAAAACTTAGTGGCTCAGTGCAACAATCTATCATCTCTCATGGTTCTGTGGGTGGTATGGGAACAGCTGCACAGATCTGGCTTGGGTGCCCACCCAGGGTGACTCATGTGTTGCTAGGGCTGACAACACCGGGCTGGATGGCCACGATGGCTTCTTGATTTCATGTGCGTCATCTCAGTGGGGTTGGCCACAACACCTGGGCACTATCTAGGCATCATCCTCTCTCTTCATCACCCTCTGGCCAACCTGGGCTGCTTCGTGGCATGGCAGACTTAGACTTATTGGTGGGGGTTTTTACAGGGGAGCTGGCTTTCCCCAGAGTGAGTGCTCCAAAAGACCAAAGCAGAAGTTGTCCACATGATGTACAGAAACCACCCTGCCACGTCCTAGTGTCCAGTAGGGCCAAGCCAGATTCAGTGTGGGAAAGAACCTCATAAGGAGCTAAATAACAGGAGGCGTGACTCACTGGGGAATCACAGCCTTACTTGGGTGTTCCTTGACAATAAAATGGACAGAGCACCTACCTAATGGATCTTTGGTTACAGATTAATATAGGTATAAGCTTTCATGAGTCTTGGAGTACATTATACTAATGTAAGGTATCATTATTTTGAGTCCTTGGGCCTGCTATGTAATTTCAAGTATTTTGACCTAATGCATTTGTCTATTTTCAGTCCAATCTTTGGATCACATGTGATGGTAATTAAGTGGTTTTGCCTAAGTGCTTTGTTCTGTAAGTGGAATGTATACACTGTGTTGCTTTCATTGTATATTTTTACAGTTCAGCCAAACCGTAAGGGGGAAAGATACACTTGGAACAAACTGTGGACTGGGGTCAGCTTGGAAAGCTTTGCCTTCTGTAGGCCCAAAGCCTGGCAGACCCAGCAGACCTCTTCTGGTAATTTGTCAAACAAACATGAAATAATGTTGCTGAGACACTTACCACTGCACATTAAAAGCTCTGCACAGCATTCACGAAAGAAGGCATGATCAGCTCCAGTTCCACTTTCTTTAATTTGGAAGTTCTATCTTTAGTAACAATTTACATTTTCCATACAAAGACCATATATGTAGGTCTGATGTGCACTTCAGGTATATCCAGTTCGGCTGTGATTTACATGGTTTTCCTCTATCTATTTATCTCCTTCCCAGTAAGAATACTTAGTTTTCAATGTTCACATTATCACTTTAAATGTGGGTAACTCCAGACAAGTTTGGTTAACCATTTCACAGGATCAGTTAGCTCCTATATTTAATGGGAATAAAATTTTATTAAGGAATTATTGTGCGTCTTAAAGCCTGTGACCACAGCCAGGCCACAGCAGGCATTCGATGCAATTGCAATCATTGTTTTCAGTGCCCTCTGTGGACCCAGCCACAGGGCCTGTGATGGAGGGGCTCCCTGCTGGCAAGAGAATACCACCCACTGAGAGTGTTAAAGCTGACATATCCCAAGTCAGTGACATGTTTTTGTGCCTCTAAACATAAATATTCATATAATTCAAGCCATCAATAAACATAATTTTCAAGAGGATTGTCTGGGTAATAAAGGCATTTTTGTTTTCCTGAAATATTCAAATAATGAAAAAGAAAAGGTTGAATGGTCTCTTTGCTCCTTTCTTCCCTGTACATGACAGATGCAGATTATCATATAAAAAGAAAATTTCTTCCACTAAATAGTGTGGGAATTTACCTTTTTTGGTACAGAAAGCTCCTAGCTAATTTCCAAAGATATTGAGATGACCATTTTTCAATCGCCTGCCATTTCTCTTATTTTTATGAAAATCACTCTTCAAAACTCAGTTTCTTCCTTTTCCCAGTGTACAACTACTAAATTTTTTGTCTGGAGGGTGTGGCAACTTTGAAAAAGAAACTTAAAATGATTGTAAAGTTCAAGGGATATTTTAGCCATGCCCACTATTCATTAAGATCCAATCTTATTCTCATTCACATTGACCAAAGGTAGAAGCAACTCAAATGATCCATCAACAGACAACTGGATAAAGAAAGGTGGTCTATCCACACAATGGAATATTACTCAGCCATGAAAAGGAATGTCATTCTGATACACGCTACACCATGGATGAACCATGAACACATGCTGAGTGAAATAAACCCGACACAAAAATACAAATATTGTATTATTCCAATTATAGGGAGTATCTAGAATAAATTCATAGAGATGGAAAGTAAATTACAGGTTATTGGGGCTGGGGAGGGAGGGAGAAGTGAAGAGTTATTGTCTAATAACTACAGAGTTTCTGCTCTGGTCAGAACAAAGTTTTGAAAATAGATAGTGATGACAAATGCACAACATCTTGAATGTAATTAATGCTCCTGACTTGTAGAGGTAAAAATGGTTAAAATGTCAAATTTTGTTATATTTTTTATCACAATAAAATGAATAAACATATATATTCATACACACACACACACACACACACACTAAAAAAAGAAAGAGGACAAAAATACAACCTTAGGCTCTGCATTAGCTGTGTGTTTAATTGGAATCAAGTGAACTATTTTCTTGATTCATTCAGTGTCTGCAGAAGGACTTCCATAAAAGTGCTAACTCTGTGCATCATCATTGCATGACAATGCTAGTTTCCAATTGTTGCATTATTTATCAGTTGGTAGATGGGAAATACACATGATACTTAATGTGAAGTGAAGCAGACCTCATTACACCCACTTTTCATGTGCCTAACTTGTGACTTAGCTTCAAGCCAAATAAATCATTTGCAGTTATAATTTAAGCTACTGTACACAGTTTTCAATTTCTCCCGCCCGGAGAAGCACATCACTGCCTCTCTAAATCATGTTGCTCCCAATCTACTTGTGAAATGTTCAACATCACAACTTCAGGGCACATGCATTGGCAGCCAGATCTTTCCAGGGGGAAGTTTAACCCATGGCCCTGTCAGTCAGCCGTGCTTCACAAAAATTCCCCATTGCGCATTGAGCTTAACTTACTAAGTGGTTTGAAATAAATGCTAAAAAGATGAGCTCCTTGGTAAGCAGAAGAAGATGATATACTTAAACTCTATTGAAAGTAACCAAAAGAACAACTTAAACAAACAGGGGCAACTTAAAATACCATATTTTTATTTAATTTATATCCATCAGACAGGTGGATAACTAACTATATATCACTATGTTTCATATACCAACTGCTTGCCAGATATCAAAAAAAAAATTTACACTAAAAATAAGATGGCTCTGTATTTAACGTCATATGTAAAGTTAATCATGCAAATAGGAGGAATCCTAAAAAGAGAGAATTTGATGCTGAGGTGTTTAGCTTAATTTCTACAATAGTTCAGTAGTGGAAAAGAAGTCCTGGGTAAGGGAGCATTTCTCCTAGGGATAAATATAGGGGTTTCGAGGGATTTGGGGCTGATCAACGACCTTAGAAGCAAAAGCACACAGTAAGCTTTATTGGGTGGCACTTGGACAGGGCAGCATGACAGGGGAAGTCAGCTCAGCAAGACACCCTCCAGAGACTTGAGGGGCCCCCACCCCACAGGGAGGAGGGCAGGGAACCCCTGGGAGGCGGGGGATCCTAAAGGGAGTTTAGTGTCCAGGGGATGTCGGTCAGCAGCTGAGTCTGGGGCACAGGACTCGGAGCCGGCAGCTGCTTGCAGCCTTGTGAGTACAAGGCCGTCTCTTATCAATGGCTAACCGCTGCTGGGTGAGGCTCACAGGGCCACACAAAGCAGCCAGTCTCCAAATGGATAAGAATCTGCTTGTTTTGACTATGTTTAAAATAACTGCCATGTACAAATTCGAGTTTAGGGCCAAAGGGCTTTTGAGCTAACAGATCCCAGCCTGCCACGAAGTAAACAGCCTAGTCGCTGACTCACACGGCCCATCTCTAGTCCATTCTTATAAAATAAGGACCTAGAGCGTCTGCCTTGTGCAGGAATGGGTTTTTCACTCACAAATGGGTTTCTGTCAACCCAGAAGATCCATCAAGGTACTTGTTTCCTACCACCACTGTAACAAATTATTATCAACTTATTTAATGGCATAAGACAAGGCAAATTGTTATCTACAGTTCTAGAACTCAGGAGTCTAAAGTCAGGCTCAAAGTACTGGCAAGGATCTGGTACATGTGGGGGTTCTGCGGGAGATCCCTCTCCTTGTCTTTTCGAGCTTCTGGAACCTGTATTCATTCCCTGGTGAGCTGTCCCGTGCAACCTCACCTTACTCTAGACTCTGACCCCTGCTTCTCTCTTGTAAGGGACACTGATTGTATTGAGCTCTCTGCCCCAATACCCAAGACTCTTACCTTAATCACAGCAGCAAAGTCCCTTTGCCCCATAAGGAGACATGGTCACAAATTCGGGGGATTATGGTGTGGACATCTTTGGGAGCCACTATTCAGCTACTCCCAGGCAGAGCTCTGATATGCCCCAAGTCGGAGACTCAGTCTTTGAAGAGCTAAGGTTTGGGACGCAGCATAAACAAGGATCGGTGGACCTCCTTCAGGCGAGTCGCGTCACCACACCCAGGGACCTCTGGAAGGCAGGGCGGCTGCTTTGCGAATGCAGGTGTAAGGATAGATTTCTTGGTTCTAATACTCTGAGTTCTAGCTTAAGGCTTCTTTCTGCCTCTCGGCTCTGGGCCAGTATGGGAGATGGCCGCAAGGTCAGCTTATCTTCACATGGTTTCTTTCCTCCCCAGGCCTTCTTGTCTGTCTTCCCTTTGCATAGTTTGTGTCATCTGGTCTGCACCCCAAAGTCCCAGTGTGTGCACCCCTGCACATCTTTCCAATACATTGCATGAGGTTTCCAATGCTTAGAAACTGGGACAAGTAGCTCAGACACAGTCCTGGCAGAGACAGAGGTGGGACGGGAGACTACCATTCACCCTGCAAGCCCTGCTAGAGGGGTGGACAGAGAAAGGGGGCCCAAGGGGTGTGGCCATCATCTCCATCACACAGGGCACATTTGACCCAAGTCTTAAAGGATGGTCCTGAGTTTCCCTCCATCTGACCACTGGCCACAGCCCCGGGTTCTTCAGTGGGTTCTTGATATATAACATTTCTCAAGGTCCATCCCCTATTCCTGCATCAGTGGCCTCTTAAATACACGAGTCACAGGGGAGCTTCTTAAAAAGTGTACCTATGCTGACCTCACTTCCAGCAGATTCTGAGTAACACAGGTGGGGCAGGGCCTCAGGAATCACAATCATAAGTGTCACAGGTCATTCAGCAACATGGAATGACTGGACTGAGGTTCTGTAATGGGGATCTGAGGGTCCGAGGCCTGAGAAAGCATCCCTGTGGGATAGAGTTGAGGTGGTGCCACATGACTGAACACACACCCATGCCGGGCTGCTGGGTTCAAATCTTCCTGTGACCTGGGTGGCCACGGGCAAGTTACTCCCAGAGGTAAAATGATGGTGGCGATGGCCTTCTCACTGGGCTATGTGATTGCTGGACAATTTAACACATGGGAAACTCTAAGATCCGTGCTTGCATGATTAAGTGATCAATAAATGTTCAACATGATTGCCCCTGCACCTCACTTAGAGCTCCCCTCACATATCACCTCTCCAGCACGGGGTTCCCCTACCCTGTAACTTCCTCTAACTTTCTATTGCTTTTACTCTATTTTTTTCATAGAAACACAGAACTGACCATTACTGGAGATGATGTATATTTATTCGTAGAATAAATTTAAAAAAATTTTCTCCCTTCTTAAGATGTTCGTATATCAAATGTCGTCTGTTCAGTCATTCTACAGATAGTAACCGAATGCCTGCTTTGTGCCAGGCGCTGTTCGTGGGATGCCATAGTAGGTAACAGACAAGGCTCTGCGGCTCTGTCCATCGCAGAGCTGTTCTTCTGGTGCTGGTGTATCAATCTTCCCGCTGGAATCCCATCTCCATGAGGGGAGGGACTTTGTGTCTTCTGTTCATTTCTGAATCCTCAGAGCGTAGAGCAGTGCCCGGCCGGTACTGTCAATACCTAATGAATGAATGGATAAATCATCTTTTTATCAAAATGGACAGCAGAGAGAAAAGGAGGTGGACTCTGCCGCTGTCCAGCAGAGAACTGGATGATGGAATGCATCTGTTTCACCCTCGTGATTCCCTGTGGGCTGTGCTTCATCCTTACACTCAGCTGTAGAAGTAAGATGCAGAGACATCACATAGCTTCCTCAAGGACACACAGCCAGAGAGGGACAGAGTCAGAATTCTAATCCAGGTCTATCTGACCACCCGTTCTGGGCTCTCGCTACTGTGTCTGTTCAGAACAGCACAGACCTACTGATGAAGAAAAAATAATGAAGGACTGGCCAAGACCTCAGTTACCTCCAAAGCCTTTCTCTACTGGGGCCACCACCACACACTCCATGAAAAATAGATGCTGGGATTTCTGAACACCGTGGGTTTAGACACCTGAAACAATAAATCACCTCAGAGGTTAGGAAAAAAGAAAGAGTGGGTGGGGGGAAGAATAAGAAAGAGAGTAATAAAATAAAGCATTTAATTCACTCTGTGCTCACATTGTATTTCATCCTTGGCCAGAAACTGTGCACTTGAATGTGTTTACCACCCTAGGGGGATTGCTCAATAGCTCCTTGTGGAGGATTCCTCTGCACCCCAGGGAGAGCCAAGATTTCCCTTCCAGCTGGGACCCCACCCCCATTCAGTGCTGTGCCCTGGACCCCTTCCAGAGCCACCTGTTGACCAGTGGCCAGGAGCTCACAGAAGCACGTGCTCCCCACAGAACCCACCTATCTTTATGCACACAGGTGGCTGGATTCTCTGGGTCAAATCTGGGAGACACAGATGCTCTGCAAGATCTCTCTCCCATCTAGGCTGTGATTTATCTGGACCACACGTGGCTGTGGAGGGTGCCCCCAAGAAGTCATGGTTCATCCATTCCCTGGCTCTGCAATTTTAGACAAATAACTTCGCCCCTCTGAACCTAGGATTTCCTTCTCTGATAAAGGTCATAGAACTAGATGATCTTTAATTTCCTGGTAAGATACAAAATGTTATAACTTCTGGGTAAGGAAAGAGGAAAGCTTTATCTGCTCTGCCTCCCCCATCCTCCTCCTTTCCTTCCCTCCTGTTTTCTTCCCACCCTTGGTCTCTTCCTTTCTTCTTATATTTCATTTTCTTTCTTTACCTGCTTTCTTTCTCTCTCCTTCTACCATTTTTTAAAAAATGTGCCAAGATTTTAAGTAACAGCTGTTCTACCTTAAATGTTTGAAGTTGACTTGGACAGAAGTCAGAAAATTTATCTCTTAAGAGCTCTAACCATTTTGTTCTGCTCTTAGATGAGGCAACCTGAGAACTCCTTTGCAGCCATCTATTCCTCTATTTACAAGTCTCCTTTCTGGAAAAGTCACCCCCTGCATCCTGAAGGCCTAGGTAGGGGAGTTCAGCAGTGGTGTGAGAATGAATTCCCTACCACCTCCGGTTTCCCATGTCATCGGTCAGGTGCTGGTGCAGTGGGAGTGGTAAGTCAGCAGTGTTTTGTCTAGAATTGGAGCCTGGCAGGAAAATTGATTCAGAATCTTTTATAAACTGTACCTTACTTGTCACTGTAGAAATGCATGGGGTAGAAAGTTTGTTTTCTGGGACTGGCATACAGGAGAGAAGACATGGAAGACGGCAGCTGAAGAGCTGATTTCTTTAGAGATTTTGTAGTATTCTGGGTGGAACAGGGCTTCTTTGGGGGCCAGTGAAAAGGCAGCTCTGTGTCCACATCCCAGCCCCTCTCCTCCCCAGCCATGTGGACAGGGGGAACAGTGCTGAAGCCACCTGGACTCTCGGTGGATTTCATGTGAATTAGGAACAAGTTTCTGCATATAAAGCCTTTGCAATTCAGGGGGTGTTGCTATTGGAGAAACCTCAGGATGTATGACACAACCTGAGCTTAACTAACAGCCCAGGTGGCAGTGACAACAAGATGCTCCTTGTGAGTCCATGATGTACTCCTTTTGGGGACTGAAGAAAGAATTGAAGCCACAGATGAGAGGAACTAGGACCCTGTGATCGAGCCAGGGGTGTTTGATGGCACAGCACTTTGGACTCAATGTAAGTGTGACCCTGCTTGGACAGTGTTAGCATCTTGACCTGTCCCCTTGACCCTTGACTACGACTCCTTAGAGAGGAGACTGAGGCTGGGGTTCAGCCGCGCTCTCCAGCAGATCCCCCCATCACACCACGCTGAGTCTAACCTCCATTGCACTGTACCCTGGTCCCTGTGCCTGTATGTGCATCCTTCTAACAGATGCACCATCATAGCACACTCTGTATTTTACTGTCACTGCACTCAAGATGATGGGTCTTTCCTACCCAAGTCCCTGACACATTCACAGCAAACAATAACAGCAACTAATGTTTGAACTATTTCATGCTTGGTTTCTCTTCTCATGAGAAATGCTTGGAGTTTGAAAACCTGTGAGCACCTGTTTCAAAGCGGTGGGGCTGCTAGAACTGAGAGGGTTTCAAATGGGGAAGAGTTTTCGTTTCCTTGGCAATCTCATAATTCAAAAACTTCAAGTTTTTAAATGTCACGCTTGCGATGTACTATAAACAACCATTAATAAACATGAATGGGGTTTTGAAGTAAATAAGGGGAGGGGGCATCCATGCAGAAAGCAGGTGGATGGTGTGGGGATCTCCTGTTCCGAGACTGGCTGGCGTTTGCATGGAGTCTGGCTACCCATGTGGGCTGTGGTCTTCACAGGGCAGTCATTCCTCACTGGCTCCCACTGACTGAAGGCAAGTTTGCATTTAGCATGTCGGTGCTTGAATGCGGCATTTAAAGCCTTTTACAAGGTTGCCCCAACTTTACCTTCCTGGCCTCTTTCTCCACTCCTGTACATTCTTGGCACATTTCAAGCCCCAAGAGTTCCAGACCCTCTAGGCTGGATTCCCAGACAGTAGTTTTCCATCCCTCTGTGCCCTGCTCAAAATATTGTCTTCCTCTTGATACCAGCAGTGGTCTGCCTGCCTTTCAGAGCCCAGCTGATACTCCACCTCTTGGATTTATCTTCCCCGGTGCATATGGGTAGGGAGACTCAGCACCGCATGCCATCCCCAAAGCACCTGAGAATATCGTCCATGCCAGGCCTTACCACTCAGTGTCATAGCCACTCCTGGGCCCGAGTCCCCCACTGGCGCCAAGCGCACCAACTCTGCTTGTGTCACTGTGTCTCTCTTGCACTCACACAGCACTGGCTTCATAGCAGGTGCTACACAATGTTTTTTGGGAGAATATTTGAATAGTGTACAGACAGTCGATAGACATTGGTGTTCCTCCCCCCTCCTTCATTTAGTGTTTGCTTTCCCCACGTTGAGAAGAGAACTTGCTCCTGGTTCCAGGGGCATTCCGAGTGCAGGGCAGAGGGGGCAGTCGGCCTGGATGCCCGCACTGGGGGGCACATCTTCTGTAGTGAGATTAAAAGCAGATAAATGCAATTAAAAGTAGGTCTACTTTTTATAAGTACTATTACTACTGCTTTTCATTACTGATAAAGCATGTCAGTGGTGAAGTATTCGTCTGTACAGACCCCTCTTATCCCCTCCGCCTACCTGAAAGGCCTCTGTCTGGATCCCTCATGATTTCCTCCCCTGGACAGTGTGCTTCTATCAAGTGTCATGTTTCTGTAGGGCTTTCTCCTGGGGCTCATTCATCAATTCCCTCATTTATTCATGTGGCAAACATTTATATGGTTACTACCACGTGGCAGGTATGGGAACACAACGATGAACAAGGAAGGGGTGTTCCTATCTCCTGGGCCTTGGATTCTCGTTGGGGATAGAAAATAAAATGACCGTGCACATACACATTCATTTTCTGGGGGATAACTGCTCTGTAGATAGCACCCCAGGATGACATGACCATGGCAGGGAAGCGTGCCTTCCTTTAGATAGACTTACCGGTGACAGTGATGGCATATGGGGTGCAATAAGGTGCAAGCTGAACTCGGGGTGATGAGAAGGGGTGAAGGATGGGAAGGGTGGAGGAAGAGGATCCTCAGCAGAGAGAAGAGTGAACAGGAAGCCCTGTGGTGGGAAGAGATGTCGTAGGACCACCTTGCAAAGCGCTGAGCAAGGGCCGTGGATGTCCGTTTTTTGCTGTCTTCTAAACCCCATATTCAGGTCTATCTCTTCAGCTCAGCTGTACTCCGATTTTTTTATCTGGGCACAGAACAAAGCCTGGCAAAGAAATGGAATGTGCTTCATCTCAGCACCATCTTGGTGTGCTAGTTCCTGGGGTGGGGTGGGGGTGGGACTGGCCTATGAACCCAGACAGAGGGCTCGGCATCCCCCTTCTCAAGCCATCAAATGGCCAGATGAACAAAACATGCGGGTCTAATAGCCTCTTCCTCTCTAGTCTGGATCATGTTCCTGGAGTTACGGTTTGTGTATTTTCACTCCATTCAGTCACAAGTTTCTTTGATATCATCTCATGTGGCACCTTAATTCAATAGAAAAAGCAACTAAAGCCCAGAGAGGTTGAGTTACTCACTTGCCGTCACACAGTTATGCAATGGCAATGCTCAAGCTAATACATGTGTTACCGTTCCCCAACTACTGAGCAAATGCTGAATGGTGTAGAAAGCACTTGACACACACTGCATATTCTCAACTCTTCTAGATGCCAGAGAAAAGTGAAGGAGGTGAGGGAGCTAATTAGGTGGTTTTAATGGAGATTTTAAGAGGAAAATCTCTCTCTGCTTCTCCCGTTGTTTCTGCAGACATATGCCCCTCTAAATATACAGGCTTACTTTTCATAGGCACCTTGGGGGACCCTTACTGATATATGGTTGGCTTCTCTGAATGTTTTGCAAGCATCAGACTCCTCTATATAATATCTGGCACAGCAGGTTACACTTCAAAACTTCATACCATTTTCGATTGACATGTATCCATGGCCACCAACCAGCTGCAAACTGGACTTTCTCCTTCTGTGCTCCCATGTGATTGTTCCTCCTTCATTTTGAAAAGTGAGAAATGGAGGGGCAGTGTGGCCAAGTGTGATAAATGTATGCGTCAAGTAAGGAGACTTTTCGTCAAGGCCTGTAAGTTCTAGAAGCAGTAGAGAAAAACGTGCACTCTCCTTAGGTAAAATAATTACTGACACACAATAAAATAAGTGCTCAGACACTCCAGGAATATTTTTAAGTTAATTGTAGTAAAAGTGAACTACTATTTCACTGTTAAATATACATATATAAATATATGTGTGTGTGTGTGTGTGTGTGTGTGTATAGTTCATACGTATGTAATGCTGAACACTGATGAGGATCTATCAGTAGATGAGGACCTGCCCGTACAGCCTCAATTCAAATGGTAAAAACATTCGGGAAAGCAGCTGAACAATACGTATCAAGGTCCTTAACGATGAGCAGAGTGTTTTGTTACTTCTGCTGCAATAAATCTCTCAGAAGGAAATACCCGAGTCAGAGACTCATAAACAAATATTACATTAAAATGATATTGTAAAAATGACATTAAAACCAGCTAAACTGTCTATATATATATATGCTATATTTTACACATGTAACCAAAATAATTTATTATAAAATATGTAAAATGAGAGGTTTTGCTTGATGACTTTAGAAGCATCTGGCATAAGGTCTGGAAAAAAATCCCTGTCTAGAGAAAACACTCATTAACCTTCAATATTCCAAACCCCAGGGGCAGTGATCATATGTTTTACTCATTCAGCATTAGCCAAGACCACAGACAACACACAAAGATTGGAATTGGCACATTAGAGGAGTTTGCATTGATGGCAGCACCTTGCTGGCTGAGATGTGGTTATACAGAAATCCTTACACATTTCATGGTACTAGAGATGGATAATAAGTTAAATGTTTTCATACGTAGGACTAATTCTGAGAAGGGAAGCTAGGAAAGGAAAATAAAAACAAAAAGCAGCAAGGGACAGTCTTACTCTCAAAGATATTCATTGTAATGTTAATTATAATAGTAAAAGCTTATAAACAAACGAAATAGGAACACCCTACATATCAAATGACAGGACATGGTTTGATAACTTGTGGCGCAGGCATGCGGTGATGTATTATGTAGTCTTCATGTAAGATTTCTCAGAAAGCTACATGAAAATATGGAAAAGTGCTTATAATATTAATTGGGAAATACAGGTTAAAAATGAGTATATAATTACAAGATGTAAAAAATATTCTTCTGGGAAAATTGAGTAGCTTGACTAAGAAGACTGAATTATTCAGAAAACTGTTAACTGGGTGTTTTTTCTGGAGAGGTTATGGATTTTTGTCTTTCTCTCCTTCTCACCCTGCTGCTTGATTTTCTACACACACCCAACCCAGCTCCACCTCTCCACCAGCGTTTTTACTGGTCACTCACAGTGAAAACTTTAATAACAGTAAAGATATACAGTTGGTCTTCAGGGGAAGCTTGGACACAGTCGATTGAGGACAAATTAAAGGCCATAGTTAGTTCTTCATGCAGCACACTCAGGGAGAGCATCTAGCGCTACAGAGGCGTGCACATAGGGGGCATGTTTTCCTAAGACGTGGTGAGGACTGAAACGTTAAGTAAATTATTGAAAGATTTGGAGAATTTGTTGAATGGAAGGTGTACAGAGATGTCGAGTCCAGCAGCATATTTAGGGAAAACATTCAACTTTTGAGTTTGACTTTTCATAGAATGCCTTTCAAGATCTTTGTCACAAAATCTTCAGCCTTGAAAGTGGCAGTGCCCACATTCTTAGGATTCGATTACGATCTCCCCTATGGCCTGAAAGAGCTATTATTTGGAAAGATGTGTGGCACCTCTTCTTTCTTACTTTCAGGGATAGAATAGAGGTTGGTTCCCTGCCTTGACAAGGAAGACCTTCTGTTGGAAACGCCTGTGGCAGTCAGGGCACCGATAAGAAATGGGTAGCAAACTCCAGCTGGGATAACCTGAGATGGGCTTATCGATGGAACAAACTACAAAGGCATGGACAGCCCGCACAAAGGGAAGTGTAATGACCTGGACTGATGAAAAGAACAGGGTGAGAGTTACCAGTCCCCACTCAACCGAGAGGAGAAGGGATGTTAATCAGGAACCCACTGGTCCTATGTGACCCTTAGGGCAAGACCCAAGGAAATGAGTAGCTTGACTTCTCTCTTCCAACCCACCAATAACCTGCTGAAACCATTGGCTAAATCCAACTGGACGCAAGAATGCAGTGCATAGAGATTGTCTTCATGGAGAAAAACATAGGATGGAAAAGAATGGAGAGTAGACTTAGCACCAGACAAAGAAAGGGCAGTCTGAACACAGTCCAGAAAAAGTGAGTGTCAGCCTGATAAGACAGTTTTTGCTGTTTGTGAAGAAAGGTTGAAGGGTCATTTCTTTGGGAAATCCAAGCAGAGTGTGGAGTTCAGATGAGATGGCTTAACACTGTTTCATTTAACTCTGAGACCTTCTAATTCCCATGTACCTCAACTGAACTGGAAACACGTAAGTAACCAATACAACTGCAATTGCATAGTATGGTCAGCCTCAAGTTGGGAAAATTGAGCTCTTTATTCCTTTTATAGAGCAGTTACCTTTTCTAGCATCCACACTGACAATCCTTGAAGATTTTTACAAAGCAATAAAACCAATGGTATATTTAATCAAAGTGTGGGTGTTGACGATCAGCAAGCATGACCTGGGATGAATATGTAATTAGAGTTCTTTACGTTTGTCACCCAGAGCCCAAGGCGAATGAAAAGTATGTTTTAATTAGAGCTAATGTGAATTAGGTGTCCACCATGTGCCAGGCACTGGGCCACACACTTCACACCGACTCATTTAATTCTGCCGACAGTCTTTTGAACGACGCACTGTTGTTGGGGTCTCCTTCTCATCTATGCACAGAGGCAGCCAGGGAATGCACTGCTCAGGTCTCTTGCTGTAGGAAGCACAGCGATGGTCCCAGCTGCTGCTCCTTCGCATCCGTCACCATGTTTGATAAAACCACCCTTCTCTCAGTCTATTCCCAGCTCAATGACCAAACCCCCTGGGCAGTCCACTCCCCTTCCAGTGAGATGCAGGACTCCTGGTGAGTGATTGGCTCCAGGACACCTATTGGCCTGGTCAGACCTTCCTCAGAACTGTGCTTGCAGTCAGACATCCCTCCTGCTCAATGCTGCTTCCTTTCTTCTCTCACATACGTCATATCCACACAGGAGGCGTCCCTGCTGCTGCCCGCTCCCTCCCGGCTTCTGACTGAATGTGCCACCCTCCACCCTAATTCATATGCTGAAGCTCTGCCCCCCTGATGTACTTGTATCTGGAAAGAGGGTCTTTAGCGATAATTAAGATTTAATGAGATCACAAGGGTAGATCCCTAACCTAGTAGGACTGTGGCCTTATAAGAAGAGGAAGAAAGAGATCACACTCTCTCTCTGCCATGTGAGGTCACAGCAAGAAGGTGACCATCCAAGAACCAGGATGTGGGTTCTTATCAGAAACCTAATTGCCCCGAGCATTAATCTTGGATTTTCCAGCTTCCACAACTATGAAAAAATAAATTTCTGTTGCTTAAATCCTCTGGTCTATGGTATTTTGTTAAGACAACCGAGCTGATGCTAGTACACTTTCCCAACAAACGTCTTACTCATCTGACCCCATTTTAGCATGTGGTTCTCAGTGGACCCAAACCACCGCGAGCATCATCAGGGGGGCTGGGGATTCGCTGAGGCTCATAGACCCAGGGAGTGGCAGCGCTGGGGAGCAAACCAAGCAGCCGGACTCAAGGCCCTACTTGCTTATGCATAAGCGACCCTGCCTCCTGAGTTACTGACTAGCTTAAAACTTGTCAACACACATCTTTAGAATACCGTCTACGCTTACTTAACCAAAGCTTTTCTGCTTTCATCAGTTTGCCTAATGTGAAGTCAGACATCTCTCATATCCTACCTGAAACCTCTTCAGCCCAGCAAAGTAGGTCTGTTACTTTCTTCCCCTCCTTGTGATGTCCAAGGGCCCAGACGCCTCCTCCCTCTCGCTCTCCTGAGGCACGTTAGAAAGATGTGCGTATAAACAGGTTCCAGCATTGGCCAGCTGTGAAACCTTAGACACGCTGACCCCCATGAAGCTTTGTTTAATATTATAAAAAAGGAAAGTATCCATTCCTCACACATGACTCACTTGGAGTTATTATACGGACCTAGGACATCAGTGGGTACATTTATAAATAATATCTCCCGCCCCCATTTGAATCAGTTGCTCATAAATCTGGTTCCCAAAAGCGCATTAAATATTCTCGCTTGCAGCGATGGCCTTTCCCGTCCCTCCCCTGGCAGGAAACTTCCAGTGGACAGACTCAGGACATTCCACTCAGAAGCTCTGCCTAGATCTGACATTCCCCCATGTGTTCCTGTGAACCAAGAGGAAACACTTTTCATTTCCCAGCTTGCTTATCTCATTCCCAGAATTCCTCATGAATCTGCTAAGCAAGTCCCAGCTACCACCTGAGTCTCTGTTATGACCTATGTCAGAGCTGCTTTTTCTAAGGAAAAAAATGAGTCAGGGAAGTCATTTTCTTTTCACTAGTATCTGATCTTCAGTGAAGGATACACTGCTTTCAGCTGTCTCTAGTGGTTATTTATCTGAACCCATCTGGAAAAGTTAGAAAACAATTTTTAAGCCTTTTTTAAAATTGAAAATGAGAAGCAGGGCACTGTCCCGGAAACAGAATGACCTTGGTAGGTGAGAATTTGGCTCTGCTGCTAATGAGCTGAGTTACCCTAGACAGCTTCCTCCGCTTCTCTGTGCTTGTTTTCTGCAACAGGAGAACAAGAACGGTGTTCCGTTTCCTGAGACCTCTTGTGGGGAAGAAATGAAAACAGGAACATAAAACACCTCCTGGCTGACCTGCAGTAGCACCCAAATAAATGGTCATTGGGTCTGTGTATGTGAGCCTGGTATTTTCATTAATATAGTACCAATATCATCTCTTCTGTTCCCAAATTGTTACATGTTCAAGGTTCTTCAGGGTTTTCAAAAGCTTCTAGTAAAGAATTTCCACTGTCTTATTTCTAAGAAGATCTAGGATGGACTGTTAGAACTTGGACGTTCCACTTAGGATTAATGGCATCAATAGACACTGTTACAGGTTTTTTGTTCTTTGTTTACTTGTTTTAAATACAAAGAATTATTGATTCTGTTGATCAAGTACAGGTTTTGATGAGAAATAGTTATAGATCCCACATAATACCCCTGTGGCTATGTTTATTTCTCTGTTTATCTGGTCTTTAAAGGGCTCCTTTGGAATATACTGGAACACCTGGAAAGTCCCACTGGATTGCCCGTCGATTATTACCTACTTCATAAAGTACATGCTACAAGTATTCTTTTCTGTTACTATAAATTTTGGAAAAATGATACTACACACCAAAGAACCATGCACTCTACTGAGTTATCTTCTAATAAGTGATTTTGTTGAATATGCTATCATTTCTAAAAATCTTTATCTTAGCTTTTGTTCTCTCACTCACTTCTTAATGTGACTCTTCAAATGGAAAATTTTGATGTTGACGAGTTGTTGTCTGTGTACACAATGTGCCACAATTCCTCTATGATATTAGCTTTTGGGGCTGTAGTCTGCTGGGGAGGGGACCACAGCACAGTGAGATGGCCTCCCCGCAGGGTACAAGGACTCTGTGCTCTTGTTCTAATTGGTGGCTTTCATGAACTGTACTAATTTCATGAATTTGTGCTAATGGCTTTTCTACATACTGTAGTAAGTAATTTTAGACTTCCCATCTGTGTTTTCCAGTGAAAAGTAGACTAAAAGGCAAACAAAATATTTATTTTAGGCTCCTGAGAAGAATCCATCAGCATCAGTCCGTGCCTGCACCTTTCTGATGGGCCAGCTCCTGCGTACACCCCAGGACATCCTTTCAGAGCATTACTGGTCCCTGTGTCTGAGCTATTTCTGCTCAGGGCAGGAAATGTGTCAGCAGCCTCTGCCCCCATCTCCAGTGGGAGTCTAGAAGGGTGGTAGCGATCCTGGGATTCTCCCTCCATCTCTTGTTAGCTCCTGGGATTTGGCCAGGCCACTTCACTTCTCTGTGTCTCAGTTTCCTTATCTATAAAATAAGAATGATGATACCTCTTTCAGTGCTTACTTTGAGGACTAGCCAGGGATTTACATGTAAGGTGCTTGGCACATTATAAACCCTCAATAAATGTAACCCATCATTATCATTACATTCCTTCTTCCTCCAGGTGAGCCGTTTACTCAGTCAAAACCCATCTACCCTGCCCTGAGCCACCCCGTGCTTCTCCAGAACTTTATGACTGACACACCAGGTTGGACTTCATGGGGCCATGGTGGTCTTCACCACCTCTTAGTGACTTTGGATATTTGTTTTATCTGCAATTAACTTTGCTCATTGGTAAAAGGGGTGTCATATCATCATTAGTGGCATTGTAAAGATTACATGAGCTAATTCATATTAAGTGTTTAATAAAATCCCTGGGAAGCATTCATACTCGGTAGTTTTTATCAAATGCTTGCAAAACTGAGTACATGTAGACGAAAGTTTTGACCCAACAGTGTATCAGGTCTACTCTTTTAAGAGTCCCACCTTTGTGCCCACCTGCTAAGGGCCATTCTTTCATGCCTGCATCAGTCAACTTACTAATTCAGTCACTATCACTGGGCTTTGTGTTTGCTTTTCAGAGGCCACTGTGCTGAGAAGCAGAGCCATCCCTTTTCTTTGGAGGCTGGAGGCACAGAGCAGACGTCACCACTCCCATTCTTGTTGCTTTCGTGGAATGGCAAAATTCATAGGAGGGCACCAGGTACATGGAAATGTGGGCAAGGGAAACTCGCCTAAATAAATAATCATAGAGCACAATTTACTAAATGAATATCTGTGCTAAATGACCATGCATAACATAAAGCCTCCTTGAACAGGTTCAGAATTTAACCAAGTCATGAAATCCGTTAACCAATGAGTACACTCATCCATTAGCCAATCAATCAGCTTTTTTTATTTTAAAAAT
Source organism: Manis javanica (assembly GCF_040802235.1). NCBI lineage: Eukaryota > Metazoa > Chordata > Mammalia > Pholidota > Manidae > Manis > Manis javanica. The sequence continues at coordinate 166,344,482 of NC_133160.1, forward strand.
GAATTCATGCCCAAGTGTCTTATCACACTGATCTTTCCTCACTAAAGACCATTTAACGTAGGAACACTGGATGGATGTGCAGTGAGTGGAGGGAGATTTTTCCCTTTTCTTTTTAATTGATCTAATGATATGCTGAGTCTTCAGTGAAGACCCTTTTGTAAATTGTACAATAGGGAAAGGACACTTCATCTTCTGTTTTTGCTCTATTTTGTTTGTTTTTAACATATCCTAAATGCTAATGAACATACCTCATTTCATTTTCGAGGGAATTAGTGAGGGTATGAAGCATGAACCTGCTTTAGTTAGCTTCAACAGGGTTACGTGCCTCACGTCACTGTCAGAGTTGGTACTTGACCAAGAGCTGTGTGATTCTGAGGCCGGGCTTCCCTCATGAACACCCTGCCCGGCAGTGTTACCAACACTGATAACAGGCACAACTGATGGGTGTTAGCCAACCTCTAAAACAAATCCCCCTGCAGGCATTTGCTTTCCCAGATCTCTGCCTGTAATACTGTTCTTGGCAATTTCACTGTCCTTATCTCACCCGCAAGAATCCTGTTAAGTAACCCTCAGCAAAGTGCTAACGTGCACACAGCTTTCTCACACTGGAATCATTCTAAGTCAGAGTTAAAGGGAACCAAATGCCTTCTCCCTTAAAACCAGCCCAGCTGGTACCAACTGCCTTCAATTTCTTGAAGAGACACAATGCCAGCATTTAAAGGAGAGAGAAGGGGATTGTGGATCATAGAAATTCAGAGCTTGGTACCCTTGCCTCATTTCTTCATAGATGAGGACACTGAAACTCTCTCTCTTTTGATTTTTATTGGCCAATTTGAGAAGCTTGGAAGAAAGAATACATCAACAGTGTTTAAAGCTGAAATACAGCTAGTAGGAGTTGAAGTGTGACCCCCAACATTCATGTTTCAAAGTCCGAATGTCCAGGACCTCAGAATGTGGCCTTATATGGAGATAGGGTCTGTATAGAGGAAATCAAGAAAAATGAGGTCATAGGCAGAATGTAATTTAGTATGACTGGTGCCCTTATAAAAAGGGAAAATTGGGGGTCAGACAGGCATAGAAGGAAGTCTCTGTGAAGAGATCTAGGTGGAAGATGGCCATCTATAAGCCAGAGAGAGAGGTCTGGGATAGACTCCTTCCTTCACAGGTCTCAGAAGGAAATAACCTGCCAGCACCTTGATTTTGGACTTCCAGACTCTGAAACATTGAGACAAAAAAAAAATGTCTGTTGTTTAAGCCACTTAGTTTGTAGTATTTGTTATAATGGCTCTAATGAAGGAGCCAACAGGGGCTCACGGATCTTGCCCCAATCTGCCCTTCCCTGCCCTAATCCAGCCTCCTCCTCCCCTCCCCAAACACCAGGCTAATCCACTGTCAGCATCACCTTCTTCCTCCAAGAGGCAGCCTCTCCCAGCACAGCGCTGCCCTGGAGCAGGCTTCCAGAGATTACAGATGGAATGGATTTCACCTGCAAAAAGCACAGATTGGAGCAAGCACCTTCAAGAAACTCATGGAAAGGTCTGCTGGCCCTGCCTAGGTCACACTTCAGAATGATGTGTTTGCTAAACAGGGCAGAGAATAGTCTTAAGAAACAGTTTTAGGAAAAGTGATTAACATGGTCTTTGCTGTTTTAATTTGCATTTACTGGTAGTTCCTGATAATTCATTCATCAAATAGGAAATGGTTCTAAGAGATGATTACAGGGATTGTCTTGTTCCCAGATACCGTGATGGGCTTGGGGGCGATGCCCTTTCTGGTATAGGAGACCTCAGCGTGAGGCTGTCCTGAGAACACTGCTTAAACCACCATAACTTATGTTCTCTTTCTCTGAGCTAGAGGTGTGTGGATAAAATGAGAGTTCCTGTGGCCGGGATTCTCACCTGGCCCTGGTTGACTAGCTCACTGCACACCTGTGGGCAATACATGGCTGTTGACTCTATAAAAAGAGCTCCACCCAGCGCTCTGCGTGGGACACGGTGGCATGGCTGCAAGGCTGCAGGAGAGCAGAGCGGAGGCCCAGAGGACAGCTGTGCAGGATGGCTGTGCGGACAGAGGGGCCCAGAGGCAGAGACCGGCCTGCGACTTGCTCTGAGTAAATGGGATTCTAGTGACTGACCTGCCACCTGGAAATAAAGTTGGGTATAAGCCTTTCACCCCGTGAACGTTTTGCTGTCAATATCTTTGGTCACACTGAATTCATAGCGAACTTACCCGGGACTGAAACCCACTGGCAAGACAAGGTGGCTGTGCCTAAATAAGATCAAGGAGAGAACGTGGTAGGGGGAAGCCACACAGTGTTTATTATCCTGAATCTCTGGAAATTACATTTTCCAGAGTGACTAAATTTTGTTAGAGTTGGTAAAACTTGGCTCATTTAAGCTTTTATGTTTACAATGGTAACATTCTTGATGGATTCTTTCTTAGCAGTAAAGCCTCTTTTCCTGTATTCTAAGACAGAAAAATTCTTTTCCAGAATTCTTTTCACGTCCATGATATCTCAGGGGATCATATGTACTGTTACACTGCAGTGACATGCAGTATTCCCTGAAGGATGTAGTCAGGTAAATAAGATCTTATCTTTGGCTGCTCTGGGCTACCATTCTTCTGGAATTCCAGCTGCTTCTTGGAGGCAGCTGATGTTAGTGGAGGGATTATGCACGTTGGAACAAACATTTGAAATCAGAGGAGTTTTATTGGCTAGAAACGGTCTGCAGCCGTAAGTCATAAACACAGAACCTGGACTGTATCCTTGATTCTCGGCCTGCTTGTAGGTGGGTAGAAAGCTCTGTGCCTCCAGATAGACCTGGGATTGAATCCTGCTGTTTCAGTTTCCTGGGGCCACCACAACAAGGTGCTGCCAACTGGGCAGCTTAACCAACAGACATTTATTTCTGGAGGCCAGAAGTCCAAGATCAAGGTGTCAACAGAAATGCTTCCCTTCGAGGACTGTGAGGAGGAATCTGTTCTAGCCCCGCTCCTGGCTTCCCGTGCTTTGCAGCCAGGCCTTGGCATTCCTCATCTTACATCACCCTGACCTCTGCTTCTGTCTCCACAGGGTGCTACTCCTGCGTGCACACCTGCCTCCAAATTCCCTCCTCTTATAAGGATGTCATATTGGATTAGGGCCCACCCTCACGACCTCATTTTAACCCAACCACTTCTATAAGGACCCTATCTCCAAATACAGTCACATTCTGAGGTCCTGGGAGTGAGGACTTCAGCTTCAAAATGCAATGTGAATTTGTGGGCATCACAACTCAGCTTGTAACACCGGGTATTACCAGGCACGAGCTCTCTCACTGGGAAAGTCACTTGACCTTTCTTTCGTCTCAGTCCCTCAGCTGTGAGAGGAAGCAAATACTGCATACTTCCCAGGAGGCATGTGATGGTTTCTGATAACATATGGAGAAGTGCTACGTGGTCACCCAGATGCTGCCTGTGGCTGTTAGGCCAGGGATGTCACCAGGACATGGTAGAACATGCATGTCAGAGCGTGCAGAGGTGTCAGTGGCCCACATTTCAAATCCTAATAAGGGAAGTGAATAACTTTTGATAAGCCCCTCCTGGGTGACTCTAGCTGAACTTATGGGAGGCTCAGGCTGGCCTGGCTCATCTAAACAGGGCTGAGGTGGCTGGGCTGTAAGCATCTATGTGTTCACAATGGACACGTGTCTCTTCTTGACTGAAATACCAGGGAGAAGGATGTGCACTGTGGCAGGAGGCTTGGGGTCATAGCCAGAGTGTAGTTACAGTTTACAGGCCAAATTTAGGAAGAATCTCAAGCAGAAGCCAAAGAGCTCTTCCTAGGGTCCTGAAGTCTGTACCACCCACCTGGGGCACCTGAGGGTTTTGGAGGTTTGGTGCCCTGGAAGATGTGCCCCTAGAAGGTGGTGATAGCCTGAAAGGACAGTAAAGACCAGGAGGACTGGGCTTGGGCTACCTGGTCCTGGGTGTCATCGGCTCATTTATAAACAGGAGGCTGCCCCCAAAATTCCCAGAAATGATATCAGGGTGGAGGGTGGCCTTTGCAGAGGACAGAGGACATGATTATTCTGGAAAGTTAGGTCAATACTGCTTATGGGATTCCATCTGTGTCCATAAGCTGAGAAACCAGAGAAGTTTCACATGTGTCACCTTATTTTCCATCTTATAAAAACCTGTGTGCTAGTGATTAGTCCCCATTTTGCAAGTGAGGAGACTGGGTATGCCATTTGTCTACCTAAGTGTTTCCAAATAAATCCTGTATGACCTGCATTGTCTGGGCCATGTGAACCCACCACTTATACTTTTTCTGCACTCAACTTGATCTTTAAATTGATTTCAACACTAGCAAGTGCTATATATATTACATATTGAAATAAATATGTACTAATTAAAAACTAAAATTATTGCCCAGAAGTTCTACACTTAGGTATATGCCCCCTAAAAAGAAAACATATGTCCATTAAGAAACGTGTGTATGAATGTTCAGAGCAGCATTATTCATACTAGGCAGAAACAGAAATAACTCAAACGCCCATCAACGGGTGAGCGAATAAATAAAGTGTGGTATATCTATAAAAGGAAATGTTATTAAGCTGTGAAAAGAATACATGTTGCATGTTACATGTGACATGATACATGTTACAACTGGGGTGGGCTTTGAAATGTTATTCTGAGTAAAAGAAGCCAGACACTAAAGGTCACATATTGTAGTTCCTTTTCCATGAAATATGCAAAATAGGCAAATCCCTGGGCAGAGAAGACAGATGTGAGTTTACCGGGGGATGGGAAGAATGAGGAATGATTATTTGATGGGTGCAGGGTATTTTTAGGGTTGCACAGCATTGTGAATATACTAAACATGACTGAATTGTCCACTTTAATACGGTTAATGTTATGTTTTGTGAATTTCAGCCCAATTAAAATACCATCATTTCGGGGTCATAAAATTGACATGTGAGTCCACAGAGGCACTGAACGCATGCTTGGGGAAACACAAACTTCAGGCATCTCGCGCAACCGTGGTTCAAACCTTTGACTTTGGCCTCCGCAGCTCTGCCCCATTTTGCCTGATGTGACAGCAAGGATTGAGGCGGAATCCCCTGCTTTCACTTCAGGAGCATGTCTGCAGAGATGGAGTTTCGAAATTGCATAAGAAAGCAGGTGAAAGAGGAGAAGAATGGAAAGCCTGTCCCCAAGCAGGGGAACTCAGCTCCCAGCAGAACCGCACAGCCAGCTGCTTTCCCCTCCGCATGGTGTCACTTGAGCTGACAGACCCTCAGGGTTTCGGGAGCCGGTCGATAATTGTCAGGCAGATTAGAGGCAAGAAGGAGCATCTGAGCCAGTGGCTTTGTGGGGACTGTCCTACCTGGCTAGTCAGGCAGCCAGACTGATGGAATCACACACTGACACACACACTGGAATCACCAGACACACACTGACAAGCCTTCTGATGTCAAAAGATGCTGCTTGCGGGGTGTGTCAGGGCTGCCATCAGAGGGGAGAAGCCCTGAGCAGCCCTTCCAGGGGAAGGGCTGACAGTCAGGAAGGCAGTGGCCAGGTGTGGGGGCTCGGTCCTCCAGCCCGCACTTTCCCCCAAGACCGACTTCAGTCCCCTTCTTCTCTTCGGCATTACACAGGCCCATATCCCCTTACTTTAACAAAGATCCTATATTCTCATGTCTCCACCTATTGTATTACATTTCTTCACTTCTCAGTATAACTTTTCCAAAGCATTTCCCTGGTTGCCTGCCTCAATTTCTTCACATCTCCCCATTCCTCAATCCAAAGATAGCTGGAAGGGGTCCCCAGCCCCCACGGTCTCTGCATTTGCACTTTTGCCTACTGGAGGTCCCGGCAGGCTCTGCCCTTTCCCAGCTCCTTCGTCATGTCCGTGATACCTCTCTCCTGGGGCGTGTGGCCTCTCTGTCCCCCACATTGGACTCCATGCCGAGTGAGCAGGGAAGGTGTCTGCTTCACTCAGTATCCGAGCAGCCAGCAGTGTGTGAATCACACTGGAACCCCCGGGGGAATGAGCTAATGAACACCTCGATTCTTTCCGGTGGAAGATCTGGATTCCAATGTCTAAGAGATGACAAACTTTAGAACAGAAGCAGCAGATTGCATCATGCTTTCAATGCCCCTGGCTAGCAACCAGGCTCTGAAATTTTTCACTGGAAATCTTCTAATGCTCTGTGAAAAGCTGGTCATGACTGTGTATATCTCCTGAGTAATGAGGAAATGGATTTCTTCAGTTCTGAAGCAATGGTTAAAAGTCTATTTGGGAATCATACTGACCTAGGTTTTAATTTCAGCTCTTCCGTAGTAGACAGTAACCTAGATCAACTGGAAACCTGGTCCTCACATCCAGAAATGGGTAAAAATAACATCCATGTAGTAAATACTGACAAGATATACCATGCCACAATTAAGCTACGTTAAATGAGATATATGCAGCCAATTTTACTATAATGTGACATATGAGTTCTTAAAAATCATTACACCATGTACTGTCATGCAGTAGACCCAGAGGACTCCAGGGAAAAAAGGGATTATTGAAGCAACGCTCAAAACTTCAGCGCTGACACATTTTAACAAAACAGATAGGAACTTAGTAAAAGTGCTATCACAGTTTTACGTGCACTAAGTGAAGAAGAAATAAAATACTTCAGTAAATATGGCCCTTGACCTTGAAAGAGACCTGAAGGCTGTAGCTTGGGAGCAACTGAGAAATGGGCAAGGAGTGATATTACATTGGACGGCAGGCCAGAACGCAGGCTGGGGCTGGGAGAGTATGGCTCACAGCACATGGGGTGGGCGGGTTGCTGACAGATGCTGGAGGTGTTGTAAGTGTGCTTTGCGTGTTCCTACATCTCTGTTCACGTGGATGCAGTTTTCCCTGTTTATGTAGTGTTTCTTTGTGGACAAAATTACACTAAACAAACACAAAATGTGTTCTATGCTCAAATTGCTCCCTGATACATACATTGCGTTGGAAAACATTTGTAAAATTCAGCCTTGTATCAGAACTGGCTGTAAATACAGTACTAGGAGTGCGCCTGGCCTGCAGCGAACATTCAATAAATGGTTGCTATTTTCCTTTTATTTCCTTCCCCTAAAACCTGATCTTCTTTGGACAGGCACTATGCGTTGAATACCTTTGTGCCCTCAGTGATTCGCAATCTTTAGCCAATTGACAAATATCATCAGATGGTAAGAGCAAGACAGGGCTGCAGCTTTTGGGGAGGGGGCTGCTGTGTTTGAGGGGGGCTCAGTCACAAGGGCTGATACAGTAACGCTAAAGCCCTGGGGCCTGCAGGTTAGAGCAGGACACCCAATGCTGATCCTGAGTATCGACCTTGCTGGAAGCTGGGCCTGCAGTCAGAGGGACACGTGTTTCCCACAGCGAGAAGTGGAGGGCCACAGTAAGGACCGGTGAGGCAGTGTGATACATGCTGAGTCTTCCCTGGGGCAAATGAGAAGTCTGAGAAGTGGCAATGTCCCGAATCTGGTCAGTAACAGAATCAGGCCTTGACCTTGGACAGAACTGGCTCTAAGCCACACATTTTGCTCCACATCACTATTTACCAATGCCTTTGACAAAAACCTATGTGGTACCGCCATGGTAGAGAGAGTGTTCCACCTGGCGCATTACTGGTCCTCCTAGTCAACCCTCAACCGTCACGTTACCTCGGATTGCTAGCCTTAATTGGCAGATGAGAAAGATGAGCTCAGAGAAGGAAAGTGACTTGCCCGAGGACACCATGAGGATGTGGGCAGCTGGCTCTGTTCTCACCTGGAGCAGGGCAAGGATAGTCCAGCCTGTCTGGCCTCAGGGTGGGGGGAGGCTGGCTGTGGGAGGGAATGACAGACCACACTGAGTGCTGTCTGCTCTTGGCAGAAGGCACTAACTGTGCCTGCAGAACATCGCTGTGCTCTTCCCCTAACAGAAGCGTAAACATGGCCCTTCTCTGCGACGAGCAATGTCCTTGGCTCTGCCGACTCAATGGGAAATATCTTCAGTGAAAAAATTAAATACTGGTGTCACAGGACTATTAGAGAAAGAAATGGCATTACACAGTTCCTCTTCCCCATCTCTGCCTTCCAGGCTGGCATGAAGCCCTGCACAAGGGTCTGGTGTCCCAGCTATGAAAACAGGGGTTGTCAAGATGTCTGGGACTTGGCTTTCTAAGGGGATCAATCCGACACACTTCTATCTGAAACAGCATTAGGTTTTACTAAGAGCCTGTGATTCAAATTTGTGAGGTCCTGCCTGAGCTCTGCCTCTAAGTAGTTGTGAACTTGCGCAGATTACTTAATCTCTCTGAGCTTCAGGTTCCTCTGGACCTATTTCCTCATCTACAGAGTAGAGATGGTCATCATCCGTTTAATCATAATCATGAGAATGCTCCTTCATTCGGCTGTTCTGAGCACTAATTGTGCTAGCAGCCCTAGTCTTGAAAAAAGCATGTATAGAGTGGGCAGACACCCACAATGTGATTTTCTTTTCTTTCCTAGAGGGTGGCACAGCCTGTGCTGAGCCAAGTGGGAAATCTCAGCATCAGAGAGAGCCCTGCTCTCATCGAGTTCACAGCCTGGTAGGCACAAGGACCCTTGTGCCTGACTCCCCATCTTGTATCGCAGAGACTAATTACCTTTTGGAGTGTGAGAAGCCCATTCAAAGTCTGTTTTGTAACCATCACTGCAAAGTGCTTATAAATTTAGTATCCAAGTATTGAAAAATAAAATTCAATGACCAAAGCCTGTTGCAAATTAATAAAAACATAGAATGCATTTGAATTTCATTCTGCAAAGCATCATTAATATGCATTTGAAAAAACTATTGGAATTTATAAAGGGCAAGGCATTTTGCTTGAGATAGAGAGAAAGCACGGTGCATACAGGGCTCGCTCCATAGCTCCCATCCCCATGAGCGACAGATGGAGAGCTGAGCAGAACCAGCTTTGCACAAAACCAGTCCTAGAGGGACATCCGTCTCCTTCGCCTCTTGAAGAGAAACAAAGGCGACTGCCACATTTTGGGAAGAAGAGAGGAAACCCGAAGAAGGAATGATGTGCCCAAAGCTATGCAGTGATGCCCGCTGAGAAGACAGCAGGTTCTGCACCCCAGCAGCATGCACAGAGGGTAAGCAGGAAACGTAGAGATAGAGGGTGGAGCTGCTCCCCAAATGCATCATTAAGACTCAGTCCCATGGGTAGGAAAGGTAAATCTAGACAATAGAGCACTTTGGCAAGATCATCAAAAAATTAACCCATCACCTCTTAGGTGAGAGCGGCATGCATGCATTGCTCTGTTGAGGGAGGAGAAATAACATGGCGGCAATATGTTTTATGCTAGATTTGTTAATTTTTGCTTCTCTTTTTGCTCAAAATGTACACATCAGGCAAAGTCTAACATCAAAAGATGTGTTGAGGCAGAAATCTGAGCTTCTGAGAGTAGGAGTACACAATTCGTCTGGAAATAAATTGTTAGTTTTCACTCTTGAATGACGCTCAGATGCTTAGATGGGGACAGACAAAAGTATCTCATGTGGTTTCCAATGGTAAAGATTCAACAATTCAGGTGGGAGTTCCTGCCATATATCAAAAGATCACCTTCAAACATTAGCTCTGGTGCATTGAAGGCTTCACTGTCCCCCCAAGCTATAGTCCAAGCTGTAATCATTTCCCACGTGGGTGCAAGAATAGCCTCCTGACTGGCCTCACTACCCTCACCTCCCTCCCCCACGCACATGCCTACCGTCATCCACCATCTATGCGATACTCGGAGGGACCAACTTAGCTTTCTCATCAGATCATGCCACTCCTCTGCCGCCTGATCTGAGTCCCTCCCTCCTCCCTGACTGTCACTTGGACGCCCATCTCTATTGCTCACTGGTTTTCCTTCTGTTCCTCAAATATCCAACCTTGGGTATGATGGTCATCATTTGCATCTCAGCTGCAGAATTTCATCCACTGAAAGGTCTGTGGTCAGCCCTGCCTCTGATATAACAGATGCTTATACAGGTCATTTTTCACATTCCTTTATCTTATCTTCTTCCTAAAAATTACCTCTGTCTGAACTTGTGCGATTTATTTTTTGTTAATCTGTGTATCGTCTGTGGACACCCTGTTACAAAGTAGGCTCTGTGAGAACCAGAAACTTGTCTGTCCTGTTTATGCCCAATTTCCAGAGCCCGGAACATAGACGGTGCTCAAGAAACATTTGTTCAATGAATGCACGAGTGAGTAAAATAACTTGGGGGATTTGCAAGGCTTTGGGATGGTCTGGGGATATCTGGGAAGCCTTATGAAAGAAGAGAAACTAGAATGCTGGTGGAGAGATGAATGGTTAACTCGAGAAATAAACTGTGTTCTGTGCCTACAACAGTCATTTAACATTTGTGATCTCACTGGATTTCTCACAGCCCCGAAAGGAGGCAAGCACGTCATGTACAACATTTTGTACACTTCAGATCAGATCCTTAAAATCTCAAGACTATCAGCTTAAGGAATGAATTGAGGTTGAGAGGAAGGGGTTGAGGGAGAGAAAGAGCTATTGTCCGTGTCGGGGTGGTCCCCAGGAGCTCACAGAGCTTTTCCACAGCCGTCACCCCACGGAGCCTCTGCAAGAGCTCTGGGAGCTGCAACCTGTCCTCGGTGGTCAGATGAGCATGGCAAAGGGGCCGAGGCTCTGCAGTCGGAGCGGGGTGCTGGCTCCTCCCACATTTGTGTTGAGACTTTGGAAGCAAATGGGATCACTCTGTGCCTCAGTTTCTTCTTCTGTGAATGAAGATTCTACATAATCTCACAGAGTTGAGCTGAGAATTAAGTAAATCAATCCATGTAAGGCAGTTAGCATGGTGCTTGGCACAAAGAAAGTGTAAACTCAAATTCATCCCATTATTGTTATGATTTTTATATTACACCAAGGCTCTGAGAGTGATGAAACTTCTTCAAGGTCGTAGGGTGAGCAGTTGACAGATCCAGGACCCAAACTCACATCAGAAGACTTGAAAGCCTAATGTTGCCACAGAGCAACACGGCTGGTCTCCTCCTGGGGCCACAGTCACCTACAGTCGATTCCATATAGTTCATACACTTGAACCATTCCTTGCCATTTTAATATGCACATATTTATTTTTCTCAGTGGGACAATAGGTTCCTAGAAGGCAAGGATTGCCAATCCTACCAGTGATTAGCATGTATTCATACTTTATTGATGCCAACGAAAAAATTTATCGTCTTATAATTCTGGAGGTCATAAGTCTAAAATGAATTGGTAGAGCTGGTTCTTTCTGGAGGTTCTCAGGAAGAATCCATCCCCCAGCCTTTTTCAGCTTCTAGAGGCCACCTGCATCCCTTGGCTCAAGACCACAAATCCCACCAACCTTTGCATCCATTGTCACTTCTTCTTCTCTGCCCTGACCCTCCTGTCTCTGTCTTATAAGGATTATATTGGTTCCATCTGGATAATCCAAAGAATGTTCATATCTTAACATCTTTAAAGATGTGCATTTTTTTAAGCCACCAAGTTTATGGTAACGTGTTACAGCAGTAATAGGAAGCTAAAACATGGAGCCGGTATGAAAATTACCTCAGTTTTAGTGATGAAGAAACTAAGTCTCAGATGGGTTACCTTGTTGAAGGTCACAATGCTCTAAACAGACAGAACTATTTTAACAATCAAACTGTGCAAATCCACTTTCCAATCCTGTTTACTCTACACGAACCCATTCTTTGACTGAACTGAAAGTAGATTCTTGCCAATTTCTTCCACTCCCGTTCTTCACGACACCCTTTGTGTGGTGGTCATACCCACCAATATACCCTTCTTTACAAAATAAATGGGAATGGAGAAATTTTCTATTCCTGCCAAAAAAAACGAAAGGAGAGGGGGTAAAACATGGGTAATTAGCATCTCAATGAGATTGGAGAATCTGAGTTTAAAAGTTAGATTGGGTGAGAAAAAGCACATTTTTCATAAATATTTAACCCCATCAGCATGACAATAATTAGGAGGTGAGTGGAGCACACTGCTGGCGATGGGCACGCTGATTTCTGAAAGGGAAGCCTCCTTCTGCAGCTTTATAATCCTTCTATGCGAAACAAATGATTGAGTTCAAGACAATAAAGTACTGCATCAGCCACCAACATTTATTTGAAATGCCTCCAGAATTATGCTTTTTAAATTGTTGAACTCCTAGCAAATCTGTCTTCTATTTTAAGGCTCTAATGGACCTGAAAGCTATATATAATCATTTCAAATGGTTATCCCATCTCATTTTTCCCTATTCTTTCACTGTGCCTCTTGTGGTAGATTGATTTCAATAATAGTCCTGATTTGTTCAAGACTCCTGAACGCACACCCCTTGGAAATGGTCTTCAACATCAGCTCTGACTCCAAGCTTGGCTATGGGCAAAACGTAGCAAACAAAATAGCAAGACTTGAAAAGTGCTTGCACATTAGGGGTTGCCCTCTGCCCTCTCTTTGAATTCTGACATGACCAGCTTGGACAAGCCAATTAGATGGTCAAAGACATGTAGTCCAGTTGCCTTATGACCCTAGATTGCAGCCAGCCAACTTGGCACACATGGCATGTAGCCATCTCACACCATCCAGCCCCCAAAAGGCACCACCTGGATGCTGACCACTGATCTATAAGGGAGACCAGCTCAGCCTAGCAGGATCATCTGGCTCAACCCAGACTAAACTACCAATCTGCAGAATCAGAGACAAAGCAAAATATTGGTTTAAATCACTGAGTTTTAGAACTGGCGTGTTTGCAGCAAGGCAACACTAATGTACTTCTCATCAGCATTCAAGCAAACCCTTGTGTCTTCACTGTTAAAATTAACCCAATAAAATAAAACAAGCAAAAGGGAGCAAACCCACAGTTCATCCTTGCAAGGTAGCCACCTTGCAGCAACTGATCCACACCATTGAAGGGGACAACATCTTAGTGTCACTGACTGTCCCCATCACACTCGCTGCACACTCTCTCAGCCCTAATGTCACTTTATAGCCACATTTCTTAAAAGGGTTGCCTACTTACGTTATTCTGCATCTTCACTTCCTAGTCACTCTCGATTCATTCCAGCCTGGTTTCCACCCCCATCACTTCACCAAAACTGTTCCTACTGAAGTATTTGCTAGGAGTCTTGTTTAGTGGCAAGCAACAGAAATCCAAATCAAATACACTCACAAACTAAAAAGCAAAGTGATAATGGGGATACAGAGTGTTCCATGGAACCCAAGAAGGGGCTCCAACACCACTGGAACCACATCTTGTTCTCTGTGTTCCTAACCTGGGCCTCCCCACATTTGCTTCCTTCTTCTCTCTGCTGGTCTCATTCTCTCTGTTGCTGCGCCAGTAAAACAGAAAAAATGGGAGTAGCCAACAGCCCCTGTCATCTCTGAAGTGGATTCCACATTCCCTGAAAACCTTTCAATTAGCCCACCTGGAGTGAGTCACCAGTTCATGCACTGACCCGTTGTGGCCAGGGTTTCGGGTCACACTGCATGATAGCACAGAATGTCTCCTAGAAACCACACAGATAGAATGGGGGAGGAGAGGGCCAGATCTCAGAGGAGAAGATCCAAGAAGTGGGGTGGATACCAGACCGACAGAGCTGTGAGTGTCCACTGTCACTCACCTCCAGGTTTCCAATCACATATTCTTTCCATACATAGAATTTCAAAACTTCCCCTCTCTGAAAACCGTACAGATTGAGTAGGGAGGAAAGGACATTTTTCACAAAATGTGGAGGTAAAGAAGACAGTTCCCAGGGAAGAAGAGAACCATGTGAGGAAAAAACAGCAGTATTCTACCACAGGCTCTGATTATAACTTGGTGGGAGAAAATAAAGAAGAGTTTTCAGTCTTCATTTTACTTGATTTAGCAATAGTTCACATAATTAACCAAATTCCCTTGAAATACTGCCTTTCTTTGGAAGCTGTGACACACACACACACACACACACACACACATATATTTTTTACTCTTTCATTGCCCTTTCTATGACTGTTTTCAACATATCCTCCTCCACCATTCCACAGCTGAATAATGGAGTTTCTCAAGAATTTTTTTCCCATATACCTTTGTCTTTGTACATTTGTTTCTAGATTATTTCATCCACCTCCAGTTTCAAAAGCCATCCATATGCTGATGACTCCAGATTTATATCTAGAGTTCCAGACTGTCCACTCCACTTCCGCACTTGGATTTTCTCAGAAGCATCTCAAACTAAACATGTCCATGCAGAACTGAAGGCTTCTCTTTTGAGCTTGCTCCTGACCCCTTGCTCTGCTACTTGGCATTTTATGCACACGCTCTCCAGAAACAGGCATACGGGAGCACAATGGACTGCACTAGGAGTTCTATTTTATTGAAAGCCCCACTAATAGTAAGTCTAGAAAGATGAAAAGAAATTCCTTGAACTCACAGTAATAATTTAGTGGAAAAGCTCCCATCAAATGTCAAAGATGTGAATTTGTTTCTGCAACGCAAGGCTGAGGCATGGTCTGATAGTAGAAGTAAATACAGGAGATATGAAGTATAGTCATTTATATATTGTCTGTGAGTTGTCATGAAAATTATTACATAAATGAAGATTGCTCTGTGATGTTCAGGGTGCTGAAAGAAATAAACTAAACAGCTACTAAAGTCGCAGAACTGGGATTCGCAGCACTGTCTGTCCATCTCCAAGGAAGATGTGTCAAAAATACAGTGAAGGAGTTTCAGAGGCAGGAAGGTCACAGACATGTCTAAGCTATAGCTGAAAAAGTTCTCCGTTGGTGGCACCTAGGACAGGGTGCGGTCTTTAGTAGGAGCTAAGGGCCTGCACGTTGACTGAGGAGGGAGTGGCTGCATTCTAGAAGTCCCTGAAATCCACTGTGGCAGCTCAGCCTCCCTGTGATGCCGGAAAAGGAGGTTCATGCAGCAGCTCTCAGACTTCTTCTTGAGGAAGACGGAGAGATGGAGTAATACTCTGTGATACATTCCCTCCTGTGATTGAATTTTTAATATACAGAAAACATGCAGGAAAACATTTTTGGATAGGCAACCCTAACATGTTTTCTGAAAGTGTGTATTTTTATTAAAGAAAAACAGATATGTGATTATTGGGGTGCACAATGAATTTCTATTAGAGAAGATAAATGTTAGTGTTTAATGATACTATTTGAATCCTGGGATGACATAGTTGGAAGAGAGCCTAGAAATAATCCAATTCAACCCTCTCATTTTACATTTGTGGAACTAGGCAAGACAAAAGAGGAATGGGACACGTTAATGTACAGAGATAATTGCCGTGCCACTTCAGACCCCAGGAATTATCATGAGAATGTCCCCTCTTCTATCAGCTTGTTAAGCAAGTGTCATTTTTGTTAATCTCCTCGTACGTCTAGCAAAGGAAACCATTCCAAAAATAATCATGTGCCCCTTAATTTTGCTTATTTCTCCATAATATAAAATAATAAATAGTTAATGCATATTCATTAAATATAATGCAGGAAATGCAAGAAGATAGGATGATTTTGAGGAGGATGAGAGTGATAAATCACCCCTTGTTCTATCAACTGAAGGTAGTCATCATTATCATTACGGTGCATACTTCCTTCCATTTCTTCTCAAAATATATAGGTCCAAAGGCATAGATTAAGAGTATTGGCTTTCCCCTGAGGAAGACACATGTTAGCCCTCAGCCTCATGCCTAGCAACCATCTGGCCTTGGACGTCTCTATAGTGGACTCCCCATCTGTGAGGTCAAGGTACTAACAGCACCTATCTGATAGGGTTGTGAGGGTTTAATTGTATAGCATTAGTCCATTCCATGGACAAAGCATCTAGATCTCTTAGCTATTATTATTTTAATACATGCTTTATAGTCTATACTTGAAAAACATAGCATACATTAACATCTGTAATATATATCCTAATGTATGCACATCTAACATCTATAGACAATTTCATGTTCTACTTTAAGTTGTCATTTGTGACAAGAAATTTTCATGATACAACATTCACATTCAAATATTATTTTCATGGCTAAAAATAAAAGGATATGTGTAATCAACCCTCTTTGTTGACATTTAAGGTCTTTCAAAATTTTTGCAATTATAAATAATGCGGTGCTGAATATGTTTATATATACTCTGTTTTTTAAGGATACATTTCAGAAATGGAACTATCACACCAAATATTGTGGATATTTATAAAGCTTATGATGCATATTGTTGGATTGCTCTCCCAACGGGTTTAACAATTTACACAAAAATTAGCAATGCATGAGATTTCATCTTTTAGTACACTTGAAAGCTTTCCATCCTGACATTTCAAACAAAAAAAAATCTTTGCAAATTTGATATTTAAGAAATGAGATTTCATGTGATGATGTTTTGATTTTTGCATGACTTTGATGACTTGTGTGTTTGAACATCTTCCCATCGCTTTTGAGCAAATGCGTTTCCTCTATGGGAGAGAGATTATTTTCTCATTCATCTATAGACATCCAAGCACTTTTCTTATTGATTTTTTGAGCTATCTGTTCAATATTGATAACAACCCTCTTCCATGTTTGCTACAAATATAATTTCTCAATAATAAATTTATATTGTCTTTACACATGCTGTTTCTTTGTTTATTAGTTTATTTTAGTATGTATTTGCTGTGATCTGAACATTCTGACAAATTTATAAAATACATTGTTAAGATTTAGGGATTATATTTCTTGTATGTGTATTTTGTTCCTTAATCTGTTTGTTTAAGCTGAGGTCAGTATCAAACCATTTTGATTTTTGTACCTTTATAGCATTTTATTATTTGATAAGAGTAGTTCTTCCAGAATAGATTTATCTTTCAAAACAATTCTCTGCTATTCTTACATAATTTTACAAGATAAATTTGGACTAATATTTCCTTGGTAAGTGGACAATCTGTCATGATATTAATAGAAATACATTCTACTTTAAAGCTATTTGAAAATAAACAATAGTTCATATCCAGAAATATGATCTATATGCTGATGACTATTATTTTATATTTTTCAATAATATTTATAATAGTCTACAGATAGCCCCCCCAATATTTCTTGTTGAAATTACTTTCAACTATTTTATTTCTTTGGCTATGATTAATGGTATTTTTTTTCTGATTAGCTATTTTTAAATCCAGGTTTTGCTGAGTACATGTCCACCATTCATTCAGCTTACTGAACGCTCACGTATTCCAGCAGGTCTTTGCCTATTCCTTCAGTGCCTTGTATTAGTTCTCTTTTACTGTGTAACAAATTACCCCCAAACTGACGGACTCTAGACAACATTTATTATCTCACATTTTCTATGGGTCAAGCATCTACATGCAGCTTAGCTGGGTCTTTGGGTTCCGGATCTTTCACAGGCTGTCCTCAAGATTTGGCGCAAGGCAATCTGAGATATTTTATGGCTTGACTGAGGTTCAACCTCTTCTGAGCTCACTCACTGGGGCTTTAGGCAAGATTTGGTGCCCTGTGGGCCGGTGGGCTGAAGACCCCATTACTTGCTGGTCATTAACCAGGGCCACACTTTCAATTTGCTGCACCCTGCACCTCTCCACAGGCAGCTTGCTTCAGAGAGCCACACAGAGAGAGCCGGCCAGCAAGATGACAATCATGGGACATCCCATTATTTTCATCAGAGTCTAATGGTTACAAGTGAGTCACTCACTGGGTCAGGTCCAGCCCACGCACCAGAGGAGGTGATCCCAGGCGTCGTGAAAATGAGGAGGACAGGGAGCACCAAGAGTCAGTTCACAAGCTGCATTCTGCTGCTGTAGGGCCTTCTGAATGACTTAACAAAGGAACAAGTCCAACTATAATTTTAATTGCAATTAACCTGCTACATCTAGTGCCAGTTAATCAAAACAGAGGTTTGCTCTCAGAAAAGACAGCAAAGCTTGAGCTTCTCTACATGACAAGTCCACAGCTGGTTGTCTGCGCTTCTGGCTGCTCTCGCAGAGCCTCTAAGCTGGCCTGACCACACTCTCCTGAGAACATGCAAAACCCAGAGGACGGCCAGCCATCCAGCCACTGCATTGGGCCAGGGCGCCACTGTGTGCTCTCACCCTCATTCTCTCACAGAACTTCAAATAAGGAAAGTGGAGTTCAGGGTACTCAGTTGAAGAATTACATATAAAAGTGCAGTGTATACAAAGTGAAGAATGGTACATTCCTCCAAAAACTCCAAACCAGAGTTGGATTGTACTTTATTAGTGAAGAATTAAGTTGCTGTCTCTTTCATTCCTTTTGAAATAGGGAATCGAAAGTTCAAGGGGTCTCTTCAGCTTTCAGAAGTTTGCAATCCTGGACGCTGTAAAGCACTACACGAAATGATACTAATGGCTTGAGGGAGTTCTTTGAAACTGAATGCTTTATACCATCTTCAAGGAGAAAGAAATGGAGTCAGTGACTCCCTCTTGCAACAATAGACACTTTCTCCCTCACCCAGTTGAAAGGGGAAAATGAAAAAACTGTTAAGTGAGAATTGACAAGTGCTAGCATTGGACTGTCAAAGAAAGGTGATAATGAGCTTCTGAGTTTTAAAAATGTCTCCCCTTATTACCATATTCAATCTATCATGATACATATTTCCTGAACCAAACATAGACACTTAACCCCAGGTTTTTCCTTTTTTCTTGAAAACTAGGCATTTGAGTTGGGGATAATGAGTGACTTGAATTGAGTAAGAAAGACCATGCAATGGAATAATGGAATGGATATGCGGAGGAGATGAGACTACAGACCTGGGTTTGAATTCAGCTGCTCTGCTCCACGTTCACTGACTATAGAGTCATGGATAGCTTTGCCTTTAAGAGTCTGTCCCCATATCCAGCAATGATGATCCCATACTCAGAATTCACTCATTCATTCATTGCACACACATTTATTGAGGACCTATTATGTGCCAATGTTCTTTATTCTAGAGATATGACTGTAAAAACCCAATGTCCTCATAAAGAGATAAAGGCTCACAAATGCATGCAGGTTTTAGCATTAATATGTTACAAACTAGGATAATATGATAACCCAGGTGGTCAGGCAAAACTTCTCTGAGAAACATAATATACGTAAGACAATAAACACAGCTTGTAGCACATAGTAGGTGCTCAAAAATGCAAATGCAAATTCCAGTGTGTTCCTACCATGGGTACTCTGTTAACTATGGCACAGCAACTGAGAAGCATTAGATACCCAATCAATAATTTTTATATTTTGCAAAACTGGAAATCTGAGAAGCAACCTTAGAGTGTCCTAGCCTAATTTATATTTTATAGATGGGAAAACTGAGGCCAGGAGAGAAGTGGCTGAGCAGAGGTAACACAACTTGATTTGAATCCAGAATACTGAACCTTCAGCATTAATCGGGGTGTTTTGTATGATTCATTAGACTTTTCCATGAGCATCTGAGGATAGTAAAGTCCTGGCATCTGTGAGATAGCCTTTCTCAGTTCTGGAACCAAAGAAACTCTGGCCGGGAAGTCCCCTGACTTCTGGATGAGCAGTCCCTTATCCTGACAGTTCTGACAGCTCCCACCTCCTGCCTAGATCCAGCCCATGGCATGTGTGGAGCAGCCAGAGAGGGAGGGCACGGGGAAGTAAGATGAGGACAGTGGAGCAGGGCACAGGGAGTCCCCCACCCCATCCTGGCCCCTTAGCCACTCTCCCACCAAAGCCCGCAGAACATCACCTGAAAGTCATATCCAGCTCAGTCATTCCCCTGCCAGTGGCTCCTCTCTGTCATCAGGATAAAGCCTATTGCTTCTGTGCAGACGTGACTTCATGGTCACACTCTGTGCTCTTCACCACTCCTCTCAGCACCAGCTGGAAAAGCTGAGTTCGCTGCCATTCCAAAACCACACTCTGCTCTCTCACGCCCTTTGTACCTGTTCTCTCTGGCTGCAATAGCCCTTTTTTCCCTGATTCACCTGAAAAATGCCTGTCTCTCCTTTGGGCCTTGGCTTGGATATCACTGTGTCTGGCCAGCCACCAGCACTCCCATGGCCCAGTCAGGAGCATCCCCCTGTGCTGTGTGCTTGCCTTTTACTCCGTGAGTCACCCCCGCCCGGTGCCTGTCACCCTGCACCCTGTAACGGCCTTTGGTTCTCCTTGTTGGCCTCTCCCACTAGACCGTAATAAAGTCCCCTAAGGCAGGGACTCTGCTTAGCTCACTATGGAACTCCAGGGCCTTCCCCTGTGCTTGCCATAGAGCGAGGCACCACATAAATAGTCATTGAATAAATGGAGGAATGGATGGTGGGGTGGAGACCATAGCCATCGTTAGGTCTGATCACTGATTTAGGGATCTCAGGAGTCAGGGCAAAGCATGGCTGTGGGACAGTCCTTGGGGTCCATATTCCTTTTCTCAAGGACTAGACTTTAATCCATGGACCTCTGGCAAAAACTGCGTTGGACTTTTCTGATCTCAAAGGAAGACACATGTTAGAGCCTGAAGGGGTTTCTTCGGGCTGTGGTCACAGCGTCTATTCCTTCTCAGGCAAGACCTGCTCATCCCCACCCTCCTTTCTAGAACTTTGGCTGATGGTTCCTGCATCAATTTGCCGGGGCAGCCTTGACAAAGCACCACAGACTGGGTGGTGTAACCGAAAGAGATGCATTGACTCATAGCTCTGAAGGTTGGAAGTCCAAGACTGAGGTGGCAGCCGATTTATTTCTTTGTGATGACTCAGAGGGAGAAATCTGCCACAGGCCTCTCACCTTGGCATGTAGATGGCTGTCTTCCCCCTGTGTCTTCACACTGTCTTCTCTCTGTCCCTGTCCGTGTCTGAATTGCCCCTCTGTATAAGGACATCAGTCACTGGGTGAGGAGCCCAACCTGCTCCCGCAGTGCAAATGCAGAGACCCTACTTCTAAAACACATCACAGTCTGTGCTGGTGGGTGGTTAAGACGTAAACCAGTGAATTTGGGGGATAAAATGTGTAAATCCTAATAGAATCTGCAGTGGGTTGAATAATGTCCCCCCAGAATTCACATCTATCCAGGATCTGAGAGGCTGGACTTAGGTGGAAATATGTCTTTACAGATAGAATTAGTAAAGAACTGGGAGATGGTGACTTTCTGTTGTGGAGGCCCCCAGTTGGTGACCCTTTGTTATGGCCACCTAAGAAATTCATACAGGCTCTAACGGCACATTTTAGATCGGAGAAGTTCAACACAGGTTTTGTCAGAGATCCATGGCCCAAGGTCTGGTGCTAGAGAAAGGGGACATCGGAGTCAGGTCCCATGGCAGGGCTTAGAGACTGAGTCACACCCAAGAGGAGAACAGAGTGACTAATGGCATCAAGCGTGACTTTGGAGTTAGAACGCTCGGTGTTCACCACCTACCAAGGCACGACGTCCAGAAAAATCACTGAACCCCAGGAGTCAATTCCATGCCAGGTGAGGTGAACAGCAAGTCCTCCTGCTACGACTGACGTGAGGACACACAGAGGTGATTCGTGAAACACTCTGCAAACACCAGGCTCAGAGTCACGGGGGACAGGCTGGCAGTAAGCAGAGAAGTGCACACAGGGTCTGTGACGTGGTGGCCCTGTGGGCCCAGGGGGCGCGGGTGCTCCTGCACTGCTCACGAAGGACTTTGGACTCTCTCCAGGCCCCACAGGACAAGGCAGGGGCTCTTCATACCAGCCAGCTGGGTGGGCTCTTCTCACTGTGTTGGGCCAGGAGGGTTGGGGGGGCATAGGCCAGATCTTGGGGAGGCTACCAGATCTCCTGCTTCTGGACAAGGCAGGGGAGCGGCCAGCACGCTCCTTACTGGGCTTCCTGCCCTCAGCCACCCGACAGAAGAGCCTTCACAAAATCTAAAACTATCCTTGTACCAAATTAATGGTCTTTATTTTCCTTGTGTTCTAAACTCCTCAACACGCTGTTTCCACATACATCATGTAACAAAGGCAAACGACGTCTCCTTGGCAATGCTCGGTCCCTTTATCAGAGAGCTCTGCGTCCTGGGCAGGATGGGTGTCTATGTAAATTACCCTCCCCTTGGTGCCGAGCCCTGGGATGGAGCAATGATTTCCCAGGAAGCCTCTTTGAATAAGCAGCTGCTCGTTAGTTTATGTTACTGTATTCTTATCTCCTCCCTCCCTTTTTGGGGGGTTTTAATTCCTTGGAACTTTGTTTAACACCACTCTCCTTCCAATCCAGCAAGGAGACTTCAGGGAATCCAGAAAATTACTTGAGAGTGTCAGAGGGTTTGGCTGAAAATTTTACTTCTTGAGAAATGCAGCTAACCGTGAATCTCCCACCGGCTGCGTGACTAACAGTGTTAAGTCCCTCCCACACCCAGCAGTCTTTGTTGTCGGCACAGGTAGGCTTTTCCAGGCCAGGCGGCAGGCGGCAGCGGGAGGCTGCTCGCTCTCCCCTGACTCGTCCCGAGGTCGCATGGCTCCCTCAAGGGCCCCGGAGTCAGAGTCAAGACGGTGTCACCCCTGCAGGCTGCATGCCCGTGGGCCTGCCATCCTGACCAGGGGCACTGGGGGAAGCCAAGGAGCATGAGCGCCCAGGTCAGCAGTGGGCGTGCAAGCGAGGCTCGGCCTTTGCAGCACAGCAACAAGGCCCAGGCTCAGACGCACCTGAGACCCATGGGTTTTAATCCAGGCCAGGGGGGTGGGACCTGGTCTGTCACAGTCATAATGAGCACGGTGATGCTCTAGACCTTTACGCATTTCCTTATGAAAGACCTGAGGAGTGTTGGGTCTGCACAAGCGGTGCTGCATGTGTCTTCTTACACGTCCTACAATCTCCGCAGTTGGTGTTGTTACGGGAAACGGAACTTGCCCACCATCACAAAGCTCTATTGCTCAGAGGGCAATCCTGGGGCAGCCTGACTGAAGTACCTGGGAGCCCCCAGCCACCGTGTCATCAGAGAGCAGTGGAGGAGACTGGTTATGTGCTCAGATCCAGGCTGAGAGGGCTGGTGGCCTTTGAACACTTAGTCCTCTGGTCGCTTGCAGCATGACATTGACAAGCCATTGAGTTATGTTCCTCAGTGTCCTCATCAGTGAAACAGGGATCCATTTCTTCATGCCCCCCACAAACGTTTAGTGTGTACTTCCTCTGTGCCCAGTACTGAAAATACAGGAGAGAACAAGAGACTAGTCCTTCACCCTACCTTCTGAGAGTTGGAGGAATGGGGGAAACGAGCAACCTCATAAATAGGCAATGATGCACATTGCACGGCTGGCACAGTTATGGGGAAGGCAAAGCAGGTGGAGGGATCAGAGGTGCAGGGTAGGAAGAAGGGAATGGTGTGATTTGCAGACAGCGTCTGGGGAAGGCCTCAGAGAGGGTGGCGTTGAAGGGTTATGGAAGTAAGTCCTGTAGATAGTTGTGGGACCAGCATTCCATGCAGAGGGACCGGCACGTGCCCAGGAGCACGTCCAGCAGATTTGAGGAGAGCAGGGGAGGTGAGTGTGGCTGAGCTGAGTAAGGCAGGGGAAAAGGGCTTGGGGATGAACCCAGACACGGACAGCAGATTATTCAGGGCCTGCACAGAGCTGTGGCATCTGGGTTTTACTCTAAGATGAGGAACCACTGGTAGCTTTGAGAGGATGACTGACAGGGTGTGACTTGGCTTTTCCAGGAGCAGGGAGGCTGCAGCCCTACTCCAGGCAGGAAATGCTCAGGCGGGGACGCAGGTGAGCTGATGGCTGGTGGGGAGGTGTGCAGTGCTCCAATTCTGGATGTAATATGAGAATGACTAAATGTACTGCATAGAGTTGTTATTTCAAGGAGTGAATGAGTTGATTTACATAAAACATTTCTAATAATGCCTTGAGTAAGTAAGTGTTAACTGTGTTTCTGCTTGTTAACAGAAGCAGTGTTAATGGTGATAACACACTGTGAAACTGTTCCATTATAAAGCCAGTAGTTTGTCCATCCTTATTTCTTTCCTCCCTTCCTTCGTTCCTTTCTTCCTTCCTATTTTCCATCCTTCTCCCTCTCTTCCTTCATGTATTCATTCAAGGACCAACATTTCTCATGGTTACCTATGCGGGATCTGAAGTGATACAGACTTGAATTTAAGGCCTGCCATTAACAACTGTGTTATCCTGAGTAAGACTGAGATTCTCAACCTCTCTGGGCTTTAGCCCCCTCATCTCTAGTGTGGGCATAACAATGTTACCTATAGTAGGAGTTGATTTGAAGATAGAGCTAATTTGTGTAAAACCCTTAGCGTACATAAGTCCTGATGCTGTACCTTCTCAATAAATCTGTTTTTATTATTTGTATTATTAGATTTGTATTAGGAGCTAATAAGCATTGCATTATATGTAGAGGGTGAACATATATTTACATAGTCCCAGCCCTCTAAAAGCTCATATCTAGATGGCACAGTCCAGGGAAGCGACACAGTAATAGCAGGTAAGTCATACAGAACAGCATGGCATGGGGAGTACAAGCTGCCAGGACCTCATCCAGGGGTGCCTGGTCCAGCCCATGAATGCAAGGAAGGTTTTCTGGAAGAAACAATGTCTCCACTTAACCCTAAGGGATTAGTAGAAGCCAGGGAAGTTGGGAGTTGGAAGTTTTCCAACAGTGTTTGAGCAAAGGAACTTGCATGAACAAAGATCCTGAGGCAGGATACAGCATGATCCAGCCACAAGCTGCAAGCTATTCTGAGAGATCAGTAGAGAATCTCTCTGACAATCAGGTGTTTATTAAACTGGTGAAATGAGTTAAACATTTGGAAATTATTAAGCTGAATCTCCTTTTTCTACAATTATTCTATCTGATAGAGTAGTTTCAGAAGGAATACATGAGACTAGCAACTGTCTTAACTAATGTCCAAATAGTGATGTCAGTACGGGGAAAAGAAGCAAATTCACCATCCTCCCTCCAAAACAACTTCTCTTCCTGTGTCCCACAACCTCTACCCCTGCCATTTTTGCTAATAGATGAGGGTCACCTAGCAGTGAAACTCTATCTCCTTTCCTGACAAGCTCACACACAGGTGTGAACCCACAGGCACACACATACATACAAGCGCACACTTTCAGTTAAGTAGACACAGAGTTGTGTCAATTCCACCTCCAAGATGTCCCTTATATTTTCCCCATCCTTCCTAATCTCACTGCTATGATTCATATCTATGACATCATTCAACTAGACTGTTGCAAAAGCCCCACTCATCTTCCGGCCCCTTCTGCTTTCAGGACATGTCAGTGGTTAGAAGACCATTGTTATCAGATTCATCTTTAAAGCAGAGGTTGGCAAACTTTTTCTGTAAAGGTTCAGTCACATATGTAAGACACAGGACCTGTGTTGCAGCTTTGCACTGTAATGCAAAAACACCCATAGACAATACGGAAATTAGTGGGCATGGCTATGTGCCCAAATCAGTTTATTTACGATGACAGGCAGAGGCCAGATCAGACCCTGCTCCAAAGCAAACCTCATACCATCACCCCACAGCTGTTTCCCGTATCTTGCAGAGCAATTAAACACACTTACACCTCTTCGCATCTGCTGCTTCAATCACATCTCCTCTTGATACCTACCCCCTGCCGCCCTCTCTCCCCATACATCTCTGTCTTTCTGCCCCACTAGATATTCTCTGTCTTCTGAACATGTCCAACTTTCTGTCTAATTTGGGTACCTCTCCTCCGAAATTGGCTTGTTAACATTCTTGCTGATCTTTCAGGAAGAGTCCGTCTTCCTGACATGGAAGACCGTGGTTCTGTCTTGCAGGGGTTTTTTCCATAGTGGGAGTTCATCCAAGGGTCAGGAGGAAACTGTTGAGCATTAATGTTCCTTCTGGAACTTTTGTCACCTTGAATGAGACGCTACGACCTCTGCTCTTGTCTGAAAATTCTTTGATACGCCCCCCACGATGAATCAGGGCTTTGAATCTGGACATGCCCATAGAATATGGACAGGGAGTCTATGTCAGTGTCCAGGTCCAGGTTGAACAGACTGGCATCTTTTACTTTACCTTTTGGAACCCTCTCTTGGGGGCACCCTAAGCAGCCATATAAAGAGTCTGATTGCTGAGAACAGCTACCACCCTGCTGGAGGTGCCAGACCTTGGAGCTCAGGTCAACAGTATTAGCTGAATCCAGCCATGCCTGTCAAGGCACCAGATATGTGCATAAAGTCATCTTGGACGCCCCTCGCTGGTACACCCACCAGCCAAACACCTCTGTTACGATCTCCATCAGCACCGCATAGAGCAGAATTGTTCCAAGCCTGGGCCAAATTCCTCATAAAATCATGAGATAAAATGGTTGTGTTTTCTAAGCCATTAATTTTTGAGCTATTTGGTAACATCAATAAATGAGCAGAACATGGGCTTCAGATTAGGCACCTTGCTCTCCTCAACTCCCCTCTGAGCCAGTGACTTGTCACATTCCCATTTATTTTGCAGTTGCTCTTCCTCTGCCTGGAATGCTTTTCTCTTGTTCTTATTTCCTTCTTTTATTCACCTCTTTGCCTATTAAAATTTTCAGTTTTATAGATCCATGTAAAATATCACTTCCTTGCAAAGCCCTTTCTGATTTCTCCAGCAGGTCTTCAGCAACCTTTTGAAGTTTCCCAGCATATGACTTACCTAAGTCCATGACGGCAGCAGTCCTCTTGTTTCATGAATTCCCTCCTACACTGTGAATTCTTTCTTAATAGTTCTGCCTTCCCAAGTGTACTGTGATCTCAGAGGCAGAAACCACTCCTTACCCACCTGCACAGCTCTGCTCTTGATATGGTTGCTGGCTATTAGTAGCCACTTAATAAACATGTGTTGAATGAATGCATGCAAGAACTGGGATTTGCATACTGGTAATTGACACGTTGGATTAAAGAATTTGAAGGAAATTAGTTTATTCACTGACAAATCTAATTTAAGATTTCCCATTCCTCATCCCAAAGGAAACAATACATGAGCTGAGGTTATTTCCAACATATTACATATGTCGGGAATGCAGATTGAGGCTAGGCTTTGCTATAATAACAAGTAAGCCCCACATCTCAATGGTTTAAGATGGCAGACTTATTCCCCACTCCAGTCCCAGTCCAGTGCAGAGAAGGCAGCTCTCCTGAGCAGATCTCCTCCAGTGGTGACATGGGTAGTCTTCTTTCTTCCAATTCTGCCAACATTGGACTTCTTGCCTTCTAGGCAAGCAGACAGGAGACAAGAATATGCAGAACATAAACCACTTTTAATTGTTTGAGACAGAGTGACACATAACTTCTGCTCACATTCCAATTGGCAGACACTTACTTATATGGTCTTCACTCACATACAAAGAGGACAATGTTGTCCCCCTATGCAATCCAAGGAAAGAGTACAGCAAATACATATTGGCTCTGTACGGAACTAGTTACCTTTTGACAGTTAATAAACAATCTCAAAACCTAATGGCTTCAAGAAATCATTTATTTTTGTCTTACTGTTAATGAGAGTCGGCTGAGTGATCTTCCAGGTCTGGGATGAATCAGCTGGGACATGGTGGTCCGCAACAGTAGTTCTTAACTGAGGGTGACTTACATCTGCTGCCACCAGAGGACATTTGGCCAAGTGTGGACATTTTTGGTGTCATAACTGGGGGATTTTGCTAGTACTTAATGTGTAAAGGCAATGGAAACTTTACACAAACATAGAGGCCTGGCCTCCAGTTGGCCATGTTGGCTGGGCTTTCTCTGGGGTTGCTCAGCAAACAAACTCTGGCTTCAGACCGACTTGGTTTCTTATCCCTGCTCCACCCTCTTTGGCTGGAGAATCTTGGGCACATCACCTAACATCCGTGTTCTTCAATGACTCCACCTGTAAAATGGAAACAATAATACTTACCTCCCAGTTCTCACAACAAGACTTCTATCCCCGGTTCGCAATAGGTCTTTACGTAAATACTGCAGGCATTTCACCCAGTTTGAGATGGCAGAAACTAAGGCAGAAAGATTACGTTGCATCTCAGGTCGCTGGGGGAGGCTGGAAAACATTCCAGTTCTACCAACTCTACAATTTCCAATGTAGCACATCATATGGAAAATGGGATTTATGCATACAGAAAAAAAAAATAGATCAAAACCCAGTACCACTGTTTGTTGTTGTTATCCATGGCTTCTATTTCCTAGCTATTGAACCTTAAGAAATTATGCTCTCTGTGACTCTGTTCTCTCTACTACAAAACGGGAGTGCTGGGCTGCATGGACATGAAGCCCTTCTGGTTCTAACCGCCTGGGATTCTTACTGCAAAGAAGGGAAGGAGACATGCAGGGCTTTGAAGTCTAAGTGTAGGATCTGAGCACGGTGTGCAGAGCCTCCAGGGCCATAGGTAGAAATAAGAAAGCATAGCCAGCCTGCCAGTGGAGCTTCTGGTATCTGATTGCTGGTTGGATTTAGATTTCATATATTTGTTTCTTTTTTTTAAGGTCATTTCCAGTCCTGAGGTTTGGAGACCTGGACGCAATGAGCAAAATCATAATGCTAACAAAGGTTACCTGACAGGGGCTGAGTATACAGGGAGGATAAGAAGCCACTAACCAAGCAGAATATTGTTCAGTGAGCTGATCTTTCCACGAGCACTAAGGGGTGACAGGGCCACGACTGAATAGCTCTTTGAAATACTTCAATAAATGACTCTGTTGGGTACCCCTTATTAAGCAATCTGCTTCAGAAAGTTCTTTATTTTTTTCCCCCAGGACTGGCAAAGTCTCACGATTTCATTATCCTTGGGGGTGGGGAGGCTTGGTGCTGTCTCTTTTGAGAGTTTTGTCTGCCTGGCGTGTGGCCCAAATTACCTTTCTTGTTGGGCCTTGATAAGTGTGTCTGAATGAAGGGAAAACAATTTGTGCAACTCTTCCAGTCAATTGGAGCCTGAACTGTGGGACCGAACAAAGCTTTGTTCCATCCCACAGTGCCAATTTGCCCTTATCGAGTGCAACAGAGAAAATGTGGTGGTGCGTTACTGAGAGAACAGGAACAGGCTCCCCAAAAAATGAGAAAACAACTATTGGACCTGTTTTATCAGCCCAGAGCTAGCTCTGCAGCAATTTCCATAGAGTTACACCATGTTTGAATCGCCTCACCATATGGCTGGGCACCGATCATTCTGCAGTGATGTTAATTTCATATGTAGTGTGGATGTTTGCTTGTTTTATTCATACAATTTTCATCTTGATGTTTTGACTGAGTGATGGAATGTGTGAGCCTTGGCAGGGCTTTTAATAAAAATTGTTGATATTTTTAGAATAAAAATCTCTTCCATAAACCCCATGTTATTTGAACTTTCATAAGTAACTTGGAGAATCTCAGACTGACATTATTAAGTCCTGCATATGGAAAGATGGAGTGAAGTTGAGAAATTCCTAATTCTCCTCAATGTCAATCCAATGGTGACTGTTAGGTCAGAGTTCAGTACTAATTTTTCCAGTGAGATTTCCTCTCCACATTGGGACACTGGCCTTCCTTTAATAGAATAACTTTATAGGGATCCCATTGCGACGTACTCAAGAGCTCGCCCAGCCTTCTGGGGGGAGGAGGTGTAGTCAAGGAGTGAATAGCCCCCAGCCATGCTGTGAAATCAGGGAGGCAGAGTATGTGCCCTGGAGGCCACCGGCCAGCTCAGGCAGCCACGGGAAATTCATCCATGAAACAGGAAGCGTCGTAGAAAAGGCTGAAAGGATCTTTGAGATTCTCTCATTTTCAAGTTGTGTGTCCCAGAACTTCTAAGATTATGTGCAGGCGTCTAAGAGCCCACTGAAGGGGCTGGGGAAAGGGTTTGGGGCTTTCTACTCTCTGCACAGTCAAAGCTGTTCCATGGTCACCTGGTTTTAAATATAGGACTTTCACGAAAATTTTTCTCTGATAAGAAGTTCTGTCTTGGGACAAAATGTTTGAAACTGGTGGACTCCAACTTACTCTCATTCTGAAGATGGGAGGGGGCTGCCCTCGAGAGGCCCTGGGTCTGGGAGGCCTCTGCCTCCTGCAGGATCCCCTGTTCCACGAGCCGCTGCTGGCAGGGTCAACCCAGCAACACGCAGATGCAATGTTTAGATTCACATTCGTCCTACACTGAAGACCACGTTTGGAGGCTGAGGGTGTAGGGTAGCTTAAAAATACACAATTTGTAGGGAAGCAAGAAATTTGGAGAGTGGAGAGAAATGTCTAAGTACCTGTTAACTCTCTAAGGACTTCTTCTGCACTAACATTTTGTTATTAATTCCTACTGTCACCATCTCCTCTTAATTAAGCCTCTCTACCTTCTATCTTGCTCACACCAAATTTATCTCACACACAATTACCAAAAAACATCTTTCTAAGATGTGAGTCTGTGTTACTTTCCTGCTTGGGGCCAGCTTCTTCTTAGACATGACATCCTAAAATCTTGTTGCCCTGTAGAATGGCTCCCCATCCCCTCCAGCCATCACTACTTCTCTGGTCCATTTCACCCAATCTTTGTGCAACTCCTTGTTGTTCAAAGTTCAACCACAACCATTTATTTTTCCCCCATGCAACCATCATTGCTTTATACATGGACCTGCAGGCATGTGTGGCCCTTCCTGTCTGGAATCCCCTTATGGCACTTCTGTACTTAGAAAATTCAAGCTTCCAGATTGATCCTAAGAAGTGCCTATATCACAGAACCTTTTTATTTTTATTTTTATGCCTATACTTATCACACAGTAGGTAAATGTTCTTCATCACATCTTTATCTAGCAACTGTGAAATTCTGCACCTGTGACTCATTCTTCCACTGGTGAACCTTTCTAGAGCAATGCGTATATTATACTTTCTCAGTCTGCATAAAACCTAACAAAGCTTGGGACGTAATAGGTGTTCAATAATTATCTGCAGTACTGAATTGTCTCTATTTCTGATCCCATGTATTAGTTAAGACTTTTTGTTTGGAGGAAATAAAAACCAGCTCTCATAAACTCAAGTCAAAAGAGGGATACAGCAGGGGTGTTTTGTAGGACCCTAAGGCAGGAAGTTCTGCAGGGCTTCACGGCTGGGTGCTAGGGGAGTGAAGTCCCTTTCTCCATCTCTCTGGGGCCTCACACTCTCTCATCCCCACTTTTCTGAGGGTCTGAGGGATTCTTTTCTCCTTTCTCTAAGAGGATAGACCACTTTTCTCTGCTTCTGAATATAGATGGGGGGGAATTATCACCATAGACTGAACTCACTGTACCATCTGAGCCGGACTTGAGACTTCCACATGCTGATTTGAAAGGGGAAGAATCTTCCTTTTTCTACATTTCTGACCAAGCATTGTCAGAGGGGAAGACATGGTTATGAAGACTAACATGGAGGTTACATCCACCCGTTTGGTTTGGTCTGTTCAAAGAAATGGAGCTGTGGGCCGCATAGTCATCTCAAAATGATCTGCCTTTAATGTGCTATGTTTATCAAGATAAGGCACCCTTGAGCAAGACTTGCTAATTTCCCAGCATTTTCCACCGGATACATTAGTTCCACAATGTGGTAATAACTATATGAGAAAAACAGAATGCTCTAGTCCAATAAGTTTTAAACAAACTTAAACAGGCTTCCTTATTTCAGACCGTGCAATGACTTTAACATGCAAATGCAATTGGTGAAGTGGAATAGAGGGTATCATTTATTGCATTCCCTAAACTTATTTGTCCAGAGAAACATTTTTTCCCCCGAAAAAACATCTTTTAGTGTTAGGATTCTGTAGAATAGACTTGGAGAATATTGAAATAGTCCAGGGCTAATAATCTCAACCTGTTGGTGGAAATACTTATTAATCAATATGTTATATACCCCACCAATTTATAGTAATGACATTTCCTGGACTGTTTTTAGGAACCTTTGAGGGGCTCTCTCTGCTTCTCCCAACAGACATGAACTGTCACTTCTCCAGTGATCACCCCTCAGGTGGAATTTTTCTCTCTCCATCCATTCAGCTTCTGGTCTAATTAAATATCTGCCATGGTTTGAACAGATCCCACTTAGCATGTGAGTTCCTAGCTCTTCTTAAGAAGGGTTGTTTCAGCAAACAGAAATGAGCTGGGAAAACAAAAGTGCCAGCTGTTTAGAGGCACAACACAATGCATCCACATGATGTTTCCACGCTAATGATTGGTTCGGATCCATCCGTCATGTGCTTATTGAGTGTTTGCTTGATTTTAGGCTCCAGGCTAGGCATTGCTGATATCAAGATAAATAAGACCATCCCCAGGCTGGAGCTGCTCACATCTTAATGGATGAGATGGACATGTGTGCAGATAATTTCTGAATGCCGTAAGTACCTTGCTAGAAGGAATGTAAATGATAATGAGCTGGCACATAGACTGGGATGATTTACTCTGGAAAAGACTACAGAAAATGCTCTCCCAAGAAAGTGACAGCTATTCTCCATTATGATGAAAGAGTAAGTGTTCTTGCCGAAGAAAGGAAAGCTTTTAGTGCGTAAGTGCGGAGAAACTTCACTTTCTCATGGTGCAACACAGACGACATTTAGTTCCCATGTTTGGCCACGGGAGATTATAGTGTTTTCTGTTCCTTGTCTCTTTCAAAGAAGAATTGAATCATGGTATTGTAGAGTGCCTAAGAAACTACTGCGGGAACACAGAGAAGGGATTCCTTTCCAGTGGGGCAATGGCTTCATGGATGAGGCAGTGTTTGACTTGGACCTCTGTGATACGTAGAGTCTTAACAGTCAGGAACGGTTGAGATGGGGGAACGTAGTGGGGAAAAGTGATTCTAAACAGAGGGTCTGGCATGGGTAGATCCTCAAAGATCAAATGATAAAAAGATTGTTTAGGGAGGCAGAGTCTTCCTGGGACGGAGAGAGGGTGAGCACTTGTTTCTTTATAGGACATGTCAAGCCAGGCCAAAGGGAAAACACTGAGGAAAGGCTAGAAATGCAACTTGAATCACCAGCTGCACCATCAGATTCCCCAGCATTAAAGGCAGGGTTGAAGGCAGAACTTGTTTTCTGAGATGACATTCTTTTTTGGACATGGTATCTTTAGTAATTTCTTCCCAAACTTTGGTCATTTGCATAAAATTCCAGAACCATTCTCATAGATATGTCTGTGGTAGGCAGCCTCTAAGATGGTCCTAATGATCCCCACCTCTTGGCAACCTCCCTCTCCTTGAGTGTGGGCTGGATCTGACGCCTAACTTCCAGTGAAGAGAAAGTGTGTGAGCCACCCTACAGAAAGGCCCAAGTGGCGAGGGGCAGAAGTGTTCCTCCAGCTAACAAGGAGCACCTGAGAGCTGCCAACAGCCGTGTGAGAGACACTGGAAGCTGGGCTTGTGCCCCAGGGCCTTGAGAGGAGCTATCTCTCCCAGGGCACACCTTGATTCCAGCCTTGTGAGACACTCTGTGCAGAAACATCAGCTAAGCCACACCCAGGTTCCTCATCCTCAGAACTCTGAGATAACAAATATTTATTGTATTAAGCTGCTAAATGTTGGGATCAGTTGTTACACGGCAATAGATAACTAATACACATGTGTTGCCTGTACAATGATTTAGTTTAAACATCAGTCTTCAAATCAGCTACTTGTTTTACATAAATATATTTATTTAAATAGGAAACTTTACATTAAAAGTATAAGAAATGTTTTCAATTTCCATAAATAGAGTGTTACAATCATCCCATTTACTATATGCCTTGGGAAAACTAGCTCACTGAAAAAATGAAGGTTTGTCAGAGAGGCCCTGATTCAAATTCCATGTTCATTTCCTGTTAATTGTGCAATATTAGCAATATTCCATGATGCTCTGAGACTTAGTTTTCTCATCTGGGCAAGAGGAAATGTATTTCTATCTTTTTAGAAACTTCTGAAGATTGAAGAGATAATTCTTGTGAAATCACCCAATAGTGACGATGATGATAAGATGATGAAAATTGCCAATTTCTAAAAATTGGCATGTACCAAGCACTGTGTTAAGTGATTTCACACTCCCTCAAACCTTATATCATTATGCACATTTTGTCATCCAAGAAACTCTTCTGGAGAGATTGAATAACTTTCTTGAGGTCACCCAGCCAGCGTAATGGCAGAATAAGAATTTCAATGCCAATCACTTTCCTTACAAAGGTTCTACTCCTCACCATAATAGATTGCAGACTACACAGCATTAAAAATACGCAGCCAAATATGCAGTTGGTTTCCTCCCCTTGCTGAAGATTGAAACTTTTCAGTGTTCCACAGCTCACTTTAAAGTAATATTGAATGCTTATTTTTCGAGCCAGCTTCAACACCATCTCTTGTGTCACCCTCTATTTCCTAACGGCGTAGTGGTCAGGACCCCATTTTTCTAGGTTCACAGCAGCTCGTCAAACATCATCCAGGGTCAATTGGAGTTGCCTACAGTAATAACAAAATCCATGCCTTCAATTTTTTAATTAAGCAAGTACAATGAAGTCTCTAAATTGATCAAAGCGGAGTCTCATATGGAATTAATTAGGAAATTGTGGGGGAGGACTTGATGATTAATTCTGACTTTATAAGTCTTAATGGGTATTTTATGGAAGCCTAAAATAAAACACAGTTGTACTAAAAAAATTAATTTAGACTACAATATTCACATCAGCCATTTTTTGTTGGGGAGCATGTAGCTTCCCAGCTTCAGGATGCTGTGTTAAGAGGGTTCTGACATTCTGGGGTAACTGAGTTTCAGTAATGCTCAGTAACAGTGTTGTGGGTGGGCAGGTGGGGGTCTTTTACAAATACTGTTAGCGCTCTTTCCCAGCATGTGGCTCCAAACATCACTGTTGACACTATCATTTTACCTAAGCAGTGCCCCTTCCCCCCATCTTACAGAAAGTGTAAATAAAAGAAACACTTTGCAATTTTTTTAAATTGAAGTATAGTTGGCATACAATATTATATTGGTTTCAGGTGTACAACACAGCGATTCAACAGTTATGTACATTACTAAATACCACAGTAAGGGTAGTTAGCATGTGATTTTGAATATTTTTGACCTATTAGAAACAAATATGCAAAACCAGAATGCTCAATATGGGTCTAAGCAAAGTCCCACAGCTCCTCCAGCCCAAGCCCATCTATTTGGAAACTCTTTAACCAAATATTCATCGATTTAATTCATTCATAAAGCGTCTATACACCCTGATTTGATCCCAGGCACTACCCTGGCTCTGGGGGAGAGGAAGGGGAGGGGGAAAGCCTGTCACCAGGCGAACTTGGGGGAGTGGGGCACGGACCTGGAGGACTCAGCGACGAGGCCACTCTAGCGCATTAAGGACGCAGGAAGGTCCACGATGGCTAGGGCGCTTTATTTTTCTGGGTCTTGACACATTAGAGGTGATAACTGTTCTGAAATTGCACTTCAGTTGCATTGGTTCAGCCTCTGGCTTTGTAATAATGAATTAAAAATGCAATTGTTAAGAAAAGGAATGCAATTAGGTATTTTACATTGTGTTCATATATGCAAATTAGAAAGGAGACTTGTTATAATCATGTAGAAAACAGAGGTTAATAGATACGGGTTTGGGCTCTAATTATCTGTACATTACTGGAGAAGGTGGCTTAGCGTCTGCATTAAAGGAATTAGAGGAAGGAAGAGCTTTGTGCCAGCTGCTGAGTGACGGTGCTTTATAAACAATTTATAATTGACTCCTGACCATCATGTGCAGGAGGTCATGTTATCCCCAGTTTACAGCTGGGAAATCAAAACCCAGAAAGGAAATTCATGTGTCCTCATTGGCACAAGCAGGGCCTGGCCAGCCTGGATCCCACCTGACTGGGTCTGACTCTTAAGTTCCTGCTGCTTCCCCTTAAGCTCACACTGGTTATTATTTGACAGGTCTGTGATTTCAGGGTGTAGTAGGATTCAAATGCTAACATCTGAAAATTTATTACTGATTTATTTTTTGTTTCAGGTTCTTTAACGACTATAAATCAACAGTATGTACAACTTGTGAAATCATAGTAGGTACAACTTAAAAGAATATTTGATTTTCACAATCTTAGCATTATTAGGAAAAAACCCAATCAATTCAAAGCATGAAACTAAGCCCT
Organism: Manis javanica; assembly: GCF_040802235.1. NCBI lineage: Eukaryota > Metazoa > Chordata > Mammalia > Pholidota > Manidae > Manis > Manis javanica. The sequence goes on from NC_133160.1 coordinate 166,380,498, forward strand.
CTTATGTTTACCCTTCAAAATTGGAAACTACCAAAATTTACAATATGGAAAATTAATGAATTATGATAGGCTACTATCATGCAGTATTAAACAGCAAATAAAAATATTGTATTCAAACATTACAAAATATACACAAAAGAAATGTAAGAATTTGTTCTGAGTCTATTTAAATTTTTTCAAGTAAAAGGCAAGTATCTTAAACAGAAAAATCATACTTTATTATTACTAATGATTGAGAAGACATAATACAGACTCCATGTAGATTTTCCATTGCTCTGTCTTTGAAATAGGGTCGTTTCGCTCTAAGAACAAAGCACAGTAAATATCTTTAAATGATAATATCAGTGCATGAGTAGTCAGACCTCTGATTTATACCAACAAGGTGAATAAATTCCAGGATATTAGTAGTAAGAACAAAAACGCAGATGTTGGAATGAGTCCCAAAGCCAGCAATTATTCCGCGGCACCTCTTATTTTCAGCCACAGTTTTGGCATTTGCTTTTGTCACTTCCCTTTACCCTTTTTGCTCCACCTTTTTTCTTTCATGGATGTGTGCTCTGCCCCATCTGCTGTGATTCACCCTGTTCAAATTATGCAGCATGCATCCTGTCTCTGTAGATCCGAATTTTATCAGCTTTTTTTTTAAAGTAATGTATCAGGGCTTTCCAGGTGAAAGATGCAAATGCAACATTTTTAAAAGAGATGTTTTTTTACTGGGAACAACTCACACAGGCCTGGGTACTTTTGATACTGAAGGTTATTGGGGACATAGGGAGAATTCACCTATTTTTAGGTATCTCAGTTTCCTGCAAGGCAAGAATGGTGGCCTGAAGCCAGGATTCCTGACACCTCCCTGCAACCAGCCTTTCACTAGCTATGACACTAAGGCCCCTGATTCTCAGCTTCCTCCTCTTTTAAGATGAGAGAGAATCTCTGATCTTCCTTCCAGGTCTAATCTTTCTCCTTGACCTGACTTCTCCTTCTTAACTGAATCACTTTCCCTTTCAGATTTGAAGGAACCACTAATTTGTTCAACAGATATTCTTGAAGCACCTATTTATTTGAGACCCAGCACTTAGAATCCAATTGTAGTTCTGCTACTTAACAACTACGTAAGGCCTAACACTTAGTTTCTATGTGTTTCTACCTTCTTTACTTAGCAAGCACTTTATCATATCAATGAGGTATAAGGCACTGGTCTAAGCACTTTACAAATATTAACTTATATACTACATTTAACACATAAGGAAACTGAGATACAGGAAAATTCAGTATCCAAATACTATAGGCTGAATTGTGTCCCCCTAGTTTTCTGTTAAAGCCCTAGCCCCCCAGGACCTCAGAATGTGACTATTTTTAGAGACAGGGCCTTCAAAGTAGTGATTAAGCTACAAAGAGGTTGTTGGGTTGGGCCCAGTCACTCGCTGTGTGATCTTAGACAGAAACGGAAAGTCTCCGGTTTTCAGCTATCTCATCTGTCAAATTGGGGTGGTAATACCTACCTCACTGAACTGTCAAGTTGGACTAGAAGACAAGTATATAAAGTAGCTTCTAGGGTATGTGGAACACACAGGAGATTCACATGTCACTCTCTTTCCTTCCCATGAGATAACGGATGTGGAGTAGAGTGTGAACATTGCAAGGGAAGGTATGCAAAGGGGACCAACAGTAATGCCTGCCTTATATGGCAGATACCATTGCCATTCCTGTCAGACAGCCCAAGCCACTCACTAGAGATCAAAAAATGTATTCTCAGAGTTCAGTAAACTCATTAAGGCTATAGAAAGCACCTGCTGGAGGAAGGTTTTATCCATGGTAGTTCTTCTGTCAGAGCCTGAATTCTTGCCACCATTATATTTCTCAGTAGGCAACTCGCTCACTGTTTCCTAACAAACCCATAAGCCTCTTGAGGCCAGGAACAGTATTTATTTTGGTGTGTGGCTCCCATTCTAACCACTATTACGTGGCACATGCACATAGTAAGTTAATATTCAGATGGCTGAGTAAATAAACACAGGGAGGATCCTGGGTGTACCCACTTCTCATCCCGCTTGGTTCCTCAGGTGGATGAAGAGCAGGGCCCCGGGCTGGCCATGACCTGTGCTGGCCTTTCTGGAGTGGGAGTGTCCTCCACACCAGCAATAACAGTTCTTGCCCACTACAGTCCAGCAGGTACAGTGCCCAGTGAGTAGCCAGCCCCTTCCATGGCTCCAAGCCTGTAACTCCATTGCATTGAAGCTGCCCCTGAGCAACCCTGCCTTTAGATCCTCCAGTGGACGATGACATAGAAAACTTCCCGACTCTCCTTGCCCCAGCATCCCCATGCTTACTTTTTAACATTCCAGCCTCTGGCCTCCCATCAGATCAATATAGCATGATCTTGCACAGAACATCACTTGAAAAGGATGCACTGTCGGCAAGGCAAGCAGCTGATCAGACTCTGCAGATGAATGACTGCCCTCAGGAGAGCGGGGTGTGTTGTTTCCTACTGCACTTTGAGGATTGTACTTAACCTTACAGCAAGGGTGCCCTTGAATACCTAAGTAGGTGGTTGTTGATCTGGGTCTTGAAACCTAAGTAAGAACTTTGCACTGGGGGACAGAGAAGATGGGAACTGCAGGAAGAGGGTCACCATGAGCCACACATGCTGGTGATAGTCCAAGCAGCAAAGGCAGAGCTGAAAATTTGCTGAGCTTCTGCTTCATGCCAGGTGCTGTGCAGGGAGAGGCCAATCTGCACAAACACCAGAAAGAACTGCTTTTACCTCCTTCTTATAGCAGGAAAATCTGAGGCTCAGCGAAGTCATGTAACTTTCCTGAAGTGAAAGCTGTTCGGCGATGGGGAGTTTGAATTTCCAGTTGGCTGATCCAAAGCCCGCTGTTTCTGGAAAGACAAGCAAAATACAGAGGCCGACCTCTTCCGCCTCCAGGCCGTGTACTCAGAGTACGTGTTGGTCAGGAGTTACAGGGGGAGGGGGAGGGGGGAGATTTTATTTCATGACAAGTTGTGGCACTTCTGTTCTGTTTGTGATCCTTAGAGACGCTGACTGCTTTTATGAAAATAAGAAGGGAGAGGTTCAGATGTTGAGATGGAATCTTAGGAAGAAACATGACCCTAAATATCTGCTCCTGAGTATTGACTATATCTCCATACAGTTGGAATGTATTCTTTCATTTATTTATTCTTTCCTCCAAATGTGTCCATAATACTTCCTGGGCACCAAGCACTGTGCTAGTCATTGGGGCAGGAAGTCGGCAAGTCACTCCGCACCCCTACAACTCTGCCCTCCCAGGCTTCTCTCAAGGGCAGGGCAGGCAAAGGATGAGCAACAATGAGAATGTCTGTAAAGGCCAGAGAAGGTGAGAGGTGAGGCTTCCCAGGTGCAGCTGCAGGGGAGGAGGAGCCCTACCACCACGTTCAGGAAGGTTCCAGGAGGGAGAGATGGGCTGCTTGCCCTCTGTCTTCAGAGCTGGGCCAAGAGCCAGGCAACAGTGCAAGGACCTGGGAATAAATGGGAGGCTAGCAAAGACGATTGCAGCCTGGGCACTCGAACAACCAAAGGTCAGCTCGAGTATGGTTTCCCTTCTCAGAGGCCACCCTGTGTTTTCTGGCTTTGAAGAAATTGGCTTCTCAGGAACAACCAAGATTAAAACTTGCGAGAATTGTAATCCATCTGCTAAACTGTTGGTTCAGGTTAGAATTTAAGGATTCACTCAAATTGATTTTATTTGATGTGTCACCTCAAAATTACCTCCAGCACATTTTAAAGCAATTTTTATCGAACCCCTAGTAGGGCAGGCAGGTAGGTATATGCAAAGGCCCTCACACACAGGAGCTCTTTGTGAGCGTACGCTGCTCATTTGCTCTCTCCCCGAGTTTCTGTCTCTGTCTCTCCCTTCCCTTCGCCTCTGATCACCTTACCTCCTAAGTCTCTGTTCCCCTCTGCCTCTCTCCATCTCTCTCTTTCTCACCCACACGAACACATACATCCAAAGGATTTTCTCTCCTGCTTTCTTCCTTCCTCCCTCTGTCGTCTTTTCTCAGCCTCTTTGATTACTGTTTATAATGCAGAGTGACATGTCCTGGAACCAGTTTACTGTGGCTACAAAGATACCTGTGCCAGGCGGTGATCACAGTCTGTCTCAAATCATAGGACTTTGGGAATAATCCTTTGCAAATGCACAGCACCTTACAGTTTATGAGGGAATTCTGGCTTCTGCATCTATTTCCTCCATTAATTCTTGCCTTGGCCCAGGAAGGAAGGGGCTCAATAACCCACCTGTGTTCACTGAGCACCCTCCAGGCGTGGATATAACGAGTGAATCAGGTGTGCGTAAGAACCACCTGGAAACCTGTTCGAAATCTAGTTTCCCCCACTCCCTCCACAGATTCCGATTCAGGAGGGGCCAAGAACCTGCATTTAACAAACTCCTCAGGGGACTGTGACGATGGTGGGGTCCTCAGAGACCTTGGTATTGTGCAATTTCTGGTTCAGCAGGTTTGGAGTGGGGCCTGTGATTTTCCATTTCTCACAAGCACCCATGTGATTTCAATGCCCAGGATGCTCTGGCTGGGGGGCCCATGGGGTGTAGCAGAGGTCTAGTAGTTATTCTTTTCCTGGTGTTTTTCCAGATTTGGGAGTCATAGAGGTGAATCCACTTCTTCAAAAGTGGTAATGTGGACTCACAGCCATGGTCGTACTATTGTTTTAAAACCACGCTCAGAAAGTCTCTGTGGGAGAAACAGGAAATGGTGATAATCAGGGGCTTTGGCACTGAATTCATGTGAGAGACACGGGATGCAGGCAGGACATCAAGTTTTGTAGACTTTTGTCCATCCTACTGACAATCTACTCTTCCGACAGGACGGCCAACTCGCCCGCTGCCCGGGCTCCCCACCGCCTTGCCTGCCCTGAGGCCGGTTGCCACCCCTCTCCCGAGGCAGCCCAGGGCCTCAGAAAGGTTGTGGCCTATAGGACCCCACAGGCCTGAGTGGAAATATTGGCTCTGTCGATGTGAATCACATTGCTCTGCTATTGGTATTATCTACTCGCGAGGAGATTTCAATTTCTTTCCCCAAACATCAATTTCCTTTTTCATAAAGTGAAGGTCATCTTCTGCCTCCCAGAAGTGCATAAACACAGATATGGGTGCTGCTGTAGCTGGATGGGTGTCAGTGAACTCTGAGATCCTCTGCCGTGGGCACGGTGAGAGAGAGCAGGGGTGGGGGGCAAGGCCACGGCAGGGCCACGACTCCACCCCACACCCTCTGACCAGGCTTCTGCTCTTCATGGTTTTGCCCTGTGATGGGTGAGCTCCTGAAGGGCAGTAACTATGCGGGTTAATAATTGTAAAGGTGCTGGTACCAGCAGCAGGCCTGGGGAAGGGACTGATGAGCTCAGGGCCATTGCCACCGTGGTTACAATCGCAGTCCATGCATATTTCACACGCGGCACCTGGCGTGCGCTTCACAGGAACCTGCTGGTGCTGGAGGCTGTGTAGCCACCACAGGGCGAGATCAGGAAACATTCAATGTCTTCGGGGCCTATTTCCATTTAATCTCCGGGTGCTGGATGAACTGTCCTGGGGAGCATGTATTTCCATTTAGACATCTGGCAGTTAGACAAGTAGTGGCCTCCTTTCAGACGTGCTGGGGACTTGCGCTTCTGTTACCTGCGCTATCAGTCCTCTTCCTCACAGCTAGGCAGCCCTCCCTGGAGCTTTGTCCCCAAACTGCAGCTTCCCTGTTCCCAGGGGGCAGTATCTTTTCTCCAGTCTCTCTCCAAGCAATCCTCTGGCTCCAGGCAGGTGCCCAGCCCTCCATTCCTACCTGGAACATACCTACAAGCCATCTCTTCAGACACAGGGTACAGAGGAAGCTAATAGGGGATTCCTATTAGATCCCCTACATCTTCCAGTTGGGTAGAGTCATTACAGTCCCCTAGATGTCACCACATTTCCCAACTGTAAATATGGATGATCACACCAATTGAGCACAAAAATAATGGTGATCAAGCTATAGTGAAAGTTATAGCTCTGTGCTCAGGCACTGCGCTCAACTCTGCAGGATTCTCTCTTAGAGTCCTAGGAGCTAATTCTTATGAATGTACCCATGTATAGGCAGAGAACTGAGGCATTACAGAATAAGTAACTTCTGCAAGATCACAGAGTGCCACATATGCGTTGGCAACCATCATCTTTACTCATATTCACTCTCACTGCTTTTAAAACAATGGCAAATGCCAGCTCCTTGGAGTAGCCAGGTGCATGTGAGGTACTGCCTGACCCAGTCTGGGCTTACCTGTCCTGCTTGGGCTCCGGGTACTTCTTCCCATGTGCGGCCATCATGTTCCATGGAGCAGCTGACTCTGCCTCGGCCCCCTCTATCCCCTCTGGCCTGGTTACTGTCTGTCAGGGACTGGAGCAGCCGACCGCTATTTTCCTGGGAAGCCTTCCTTATGGCATCGGGCAGGGAATCCCACCCCAACACTCAGAGCTCCCTGACCATGGATACTCGCCCACTTCCTTGTCTGCCTCCCACTAAATCGTGAGCTTTGTAAAGGCAGATCCTTATCTAGCTTGTTTGTTATTGTGTCCCTAGTGCCTAGCAAAGCGCTTGACCCCATAGACATTTCCTAAATAACCCAGTGAGTGAATCTACTGTTGCTTTTCTCCTTGATCCCTGTCCCTGGATTCTAAAGTCAGACCTCATTTGAGTCATATGACGTGACGCCACCATTCATGCACGTGTCACTTTTCTGGAGGCCCAGAACCTTGTTCATCCTCATTTCCTCCTGTGATGTCACAAAACCAGTACACAATGAATAAATGCTTGTAACTGAGTCAGAGAACAGGAAATTTGAAAGAAGCATTCACCATCACTGAGTATAAATGTACAAATACCTTTGTTCACAGATGGGGGAACTGGGAGAAAAGTTCGTTGGATTGATTAATTTTTATAAAGCTTGGTTTCATAGGTTTTATTGTCAGGCATATTGGGTTTGAATTCTGACTTGTCACTAATCAGTTTTATGGTCATGTGCAATTTCCTTAACTTGCATCTCAATGCTCTCATCTCCAAAAGGGGGCTGGTAATAAGAGGGTCACCAGGATGTTTTGGCAACCATACACCAAAAGCCCCCCTTGAGAGGCGACTTGTGAAAGTCCTTGACCCCGGCAGTGCGGAGCAGGCTGGTCCCGTTGTCTGTCGCCTGATAGGCTCTGCCCCTCACTAACTGGGGGACCTTCGGGCAAGTTTCTTCACCTCCTGGTGTCATCTTTCCCATCTTTCACATGGGCATTATAATAACCATGCCCACTCCATATGATCGTTATGAAAATGGAAGTTCTTTTTGTTAAACACACACGCTCTCTCTCTTTTTCAATCTCAGAAAAAATAAACAGCACCTGCCATATTGGAATAGCCAGCAGACACTGGCTGCCACTAGGGAAAGAGAGGGGCTTCTGGACAATTTTAGACAAAGGGCTGGCCACTTGGGCTCTTTGCTGAGCATGGGGCTGAACGTGAGTGACATGGCCACCCTATTTCAGAGACTGGCTTATCTCAAGACAAGTCACACCACTTTCCTATGTGACATTCTGTTTATGGGCCAAGGAACAGGCTGTGACAGACGTGCTCCCTCTGACACCCACCCTGAGGGAGTCGCAGGGCTTGGCCAGTGGGAGATGGTATGCTGTTTGTGATTGTTATTGCCAGTTCTGTCTCTAACTCAGCGTGAGGGGAGATGTTGGCAAAGGAACCCTTGCAGGTCTCAGGAGATGGGCCATGTGGAGTCAGTGATGCGGGCCAGGAGGAATGGCGCCTTTCCATGCTGCCTCCTAGCTGCTCAGTTGGATGCCTCCATCAGGACCAGATGCACAGAGACACCAGGGGTTCCTAGTGCTCATCAACCTTCCCAGGCAGCCTTTGTCTTCCTGTGAACCTTCTCTGTGACCCATGTACTCACACTTCAATTCATTCAGCACCTGTGCCTTGGTGACTGCTACATGCCAGGCACTGGGTTGCCATAGCAGTAAACAAGGGAGAGCCATCATCTTCGGGGAACTCAGAGCCCCCAGGAGAGGACTCCAGAGCAATGTGGGGAGGGCTGTCATAACTGCAGGGCTGCTGGGGAAACGCTGGGGAAATGCATAGAATCTGCCTGGGCACCCAGCTGGGAAAGGCGTCCTGCAGAAGGTGGAATAGGTTGGGGTTAGGTGCCACACCCACGGAAGATGCTGAATGTCACAATATCAGGAGAAAAGGCTTGGACAGTACCCCACGTAGTCCCCTGTTGAATGGATGGAGAGGTAAAGGAAGCCAGAAGAGGGGAACCCTGTGCTTCTCCTGTGTACAAGGCTCTAGACATTTATATTATCTCAAAGTCACTAGATGTAAGAGACCTCAAATGTCACTGTCACCTACACAGTTGTTTTGCTGTGACACAAGCTTGTTTCTTGTGTGGTGAGTGTTTATTAAGCAGAAGTAAAGCACTTTTGAGAGTGAAAGAGGAAAGGATGATTGTGAGGGCACAATAGGCAACACACAAGGCCTGTCTTGGCAAAGTAGGGCATGTAGCCATGTGTTCAGTGGTTAACAGCGGGGCATCAGGATTAAACTTGAATCCAAAAACACATTTCCACCTACTCCATGTGAACTCTGAGGGCTGGGCTCTGTGAATCTCAGAGGATATAATGCTTAAGAGAATGTGCATTACTGTCATCAGATGCCCTGGTTTTAAGGCTGCCAGATTTAGTGAAGAAAAATATAGGGTACTCCAAACGATGTAAAAAACTTTCAAAACTCAATACTCAGTAAAGAAGCAATTAAAAAATAGGTCAAAGATATGAAGACACCTTGACAAAGCAGGTATACAGATATGGCAAATAGGCATACGCAAAGGTCACCCACATGTCATGTCATCAGGGACATGCAGATTAAACGAGATACCACTGTGCACCTATTAGAATGGTAAAATCTGGGACACCGACAACATCAAAGGCTGATGAAGATATGGAGCAACAGGAACTATCATTCATTGCGGGTAGAAATTCAAAATGGTACAGCCACTTTGGAAGACAGTTTGTCAGCAACTTTCAAAACAAAATATACTCTTTCTGTACAATACAGCCATCACACTCCATAGTGTTCACCCCAAGGAGCTGAAGACTCCTGTCCACTTAAAAACCTGCATGTAGATGTTTATTCACAATCCCCCAAACTTGGAAGCAACCAAGATATTCTTCAGTAAATGAAAGGATAAACAAACTATGGTATATCCAGACAATGGAATGTTATTCAGTGATGAAAACAAACGAGCTCTCAGGCCATAAAAGATACAGAGGGACTTTAATGCACATTACTAAGTGAAAGAAGCCAATCTGAAAAGGCTACACACTGTATGATTCCAACTATATGACATTCTAGAGAAGGAAAACTCCAGAGCCAGTGGTTGCCAGGGCTTAAGGAGGGAGGAGTGAATAGGCAAAGCACAGAGGATTTTTAGGGCAGAGAAAATATTCTGTATGATACCAAATTGAAGGATGTCATACATTTGTCCAAACTCAGAGAATATAAAACCAGAATGAGCCCTAATGTAAGCTGTGGACTCCAGGTGGTAAGACGTGTCACTGTAGGTTCAACAGTTGTAACATGTGTTGGTGGGGGGGGATGTTGATAATGGGGGGGGGCTCTGCATGCGGGGGCAGGGATAGATGGGAATTCTCTGTATCTTCTCTTTAGGTTTGCTATGAACCTAAAGGTGCTCTAAAATGCATATTTTAAAAAGATACAATTAGAAAAAAAAGGGTGATGAGTTAAATTTGAATTTCAGATACAAAACAAATGATTATTTTAGTGTAAGTATGCAATAGTCATGCTAAAAAATAATCAGTGTTTATTTGAAATTCAAATTTAACCAAACATCCTCTGTTTTATCTGGCAACCGTACCTGGGTTCAAATGCTAGTTTCTTTCTTCACTGTATTACCTTAAACAGGTACATCATTTCCCTCATCTATGATCTGGAAATCGCCATGAGCTGATAGATATAAAACTTTCAGTATAGTCCCTGACACTTTCAAGAAAGGTTAGACACTATTATTATTATTATTATTATTATTATTATTATCATTATTATTATTATTATTAATTCAACACATATTTTTGAGTGCCAGCTAGGAGGAGCCTCATCTCTTAAATGGAAGTATATTGTTACATTGAGAAACTGTTATAGGGTTAAATGAGGCATTGGATGTAATGTGCCTGGTTCAATGTCTATTCGGTAGATACTGGCTGTTTGCTGTATCAGTGAGTTAGTTTAACTGACCACTTCCTGTCTGCACTCAACCTAGCTTGCTTTCTCTATTCATATTCATTTAACCAGGATAGGGTAAAGCCAGCAAGGTGCTCACCTAAGGTACCAAATTTAAGCAATGCTAGAAATACCATGTGACACAGTATGTGCAGTTCTAGGAATATACCTGAAGGAAACATATTCCTGTTTCAAAAAGCTATATGCACCCCTATGTTTAGTGCTGCATTATTTACGATAGCCAAGATATGGAAGCAACCCAAGTGCCCATCAATATATGAATGGATAAAGAAGATATACATATACACAATGGAATATCATTTAGACATAAAAAAGAAAGAAATCTTGACTTAGAGAGTATTATGCTCAGAGAAATAAGCCAGGCAGAGAAAGGTAAATACCATGTGATTTCACTTACATGTGGAATCTAGGAACAAAACAAAATAAACAAAACAGTAATAGACTCAGACACTGAGAAGGTAACTGGTGGTTACCATGTGGGAGGGATGTTGGGATGGGTGTGTGAAATAGGTGAAGGGTATAAAGAGGCACAAAATTTCAACCATAATATAAATTAGTCACAGGATGAAAGAACAGCATAGAGAACATAGTTAGTAGTTCAGTAATGTCTTTCCATGTTGACAGATAGTGACTATACTAGTTGGGGTGAGGATTAATGCATATATTTGGATCACTATGTTGTATACTTGAAACCAATATAATATTGTCTACTAACTATACTTCAATAAAAAAATCAAGGAAAAAAGAACCCAGACAGGATCAGACCCTACAGTTGTGGGACCCAGCCTCACTTGGCCCATTTTATTCCTGGTCCTGCTAACCTGTCACTTTAATGAAGTAATTGAAACTTTTCCTCTTGAGAAATGTTCTAGAAAAGAAAGGCATCTTCTGTCACTGGTGGTGGAGATAGAGTGAGAAAGAAAAATTCTGAAAGAGTAGTGATTATTCGGGAGAATCTAATGTGCCACCTGACTTAGTTTTCATTAGAAAAAACAGAGACACGAATGTTTTGGTTATTTTTACAGTAACTTATGGGGTAAATGATATTTACCATAGTAATATTACCATACTTGGGACCTTTCTGAAGGTCTTAGAGTTTGTTGTTGAGAATTTCAAACATTAGCAGTACTTCTACTTTGGTGTTTCTCTCTGTATATTAAATTTGGAGGAGAAAAAGGGGCATGCATATAGTTTTCCCCCATGGCTATGAACTTGCAAGGGTCACCCAGTGAGTGACCAGCACCAAACCTGGTATGGCTGAAAAGCCAAGGAACGCAAAGTGACTCACAGCTGCATAGAAAGGCAATGGCCCAAAGTTAATGGCAGGTTGTAAACCGGAAAAATCGACTCCTGTATTCTCCCACTCTTGTTTTTTTTTTTTTAATATTTCATCATGGCCTAATAAAACTGGAAACATGTAACTATGTATGCTACTACTTTTTCTTTAATATCTCCTGAGAGCCTAACGGGAGTGAGTCACTGTCCCACACTTACAGGCCTTTGGTACTATAACTTAATCAAGTTCTCATAATCCTATGTAATTGGTACTATTAATCCCATTCTGCAGTTAAGGACATAGGTTCAAAGAGAGCAACTGAACACTGAAGGTCACAAAGCTGGCACATGGCAGAGCTAGGAAGCAAATGAAATCTGGCTGGATATGAACTTCAGTACAAGATCCTGTGCCAGCACCCGGAGTACACATGGGAACTGCTTTGAAACAAGTCAACAGTGTGGGAGGTGTTTACCCATATCTAGCTCATCCTTCGTGGCCTGGCTCAAATACCCACTCTTCTGGAGACAATAGGCAGGCTTCAGGAGGTATTCCAGATGGCCATCTGCTTAGAGTGACATTTGCCTTCTCTTCTTCAGTCAGAATTCACTGACTGCCTGTAATTAGGGGCTTCATTCGAGTTGTCTTCTATATTGTTCCTTATTTTTTCTTAGTTTTACACCATCAAGAATAAGACCTTTAATACTGCAAGCACCAATTCTGTGTCACCCTGAACCATATTTTCCTCTAATACAATCCCAAACCATAAATTCAGGCCATAGGGTAAAGATTTCTTGTACCTAGGGATTTCCTTGTCTAATGTCTTTGGTTTATAAATGTGGGTGCTGAGACCCAGAGAGATTATGTAATTCAAGGAAAGCCACACAACTAGCTCATCCATTCTTAGTATTTACTGAGTATCTATTATATGCCAAACACAGAGGCAGGGAAGTAGGTAATACATAAATGAATAAATGACTGAATAAATGAATGAGTGAATAAACATGATAGTTGCCAAGTGTGAAAAATTCTACCCAGGACAAAATGCAAAGCATAGAGACACGACGGAGGATGTTGAGTTATGTTACATCGTCAGAGACACCGTTATTAAAGAAATAATAGCCTGAAGACCCAAATAAGGATGATTCAAAGTTCTGGGGAAAAGCATCTTACACAGGAAATGCAAAGATCTATGGTGTGCTAAAGCTGCTGTGTTCAAGTAGAAGGAAGGCATTGAGTCTAGCACATAGGAAAGTTAGCAGTTGACAGAATGTAAGGGGAAAGCATTTGAAGGTTTTAAGCAGGGGAGCCCCAGATGCTAATTTATATTTTATAGCAGTCCTCTGATGCCATGTGAAAAATGGGGTTGGAAAGAAGCAAGAATGAAACCGAAATCAACTAGGAAAACATTTCATATTATTTTTCTTATTTTATTGGGGTAAAATCAACATACAAAAAATTCCACATTTTTCATGCATGCAATTTGATTAATTTGGATATACTTACACAGTGGTGGGACCAGCACCACAGTATCAAGACAATAGGCATGTCCATCACCTACAAAGATTTCCTTTGGTTCCTTTGTGTGTGTGTGAGTATGAGTGTGTGTATGTGTGTAGTAGGAACACTTCACACGTGATCTAGCCACTCGACAAAATTTTAAGTGCACTCCTGTTAGCTACAGATATTATGCTGGACAGCCAATCTCTGCAATTTAAATATCTTACACAAATGAAAGTTTATACCAACTGAACAACTTCCCATGTTCCTCACCCCCGCCCTTCTATTCTCTGCTTCTATGAGTTTGACTCTTGGATACCTTATGTAAGTGAAGTATTTACCCTTCTATGACTGGCTTGTGTCATTGAACATAATGTCCTCTAGGTTCATCTTTGTTACCATGTCCCTGCAGATGATAGGATTTCCTGCTTTGATAAGAAGGAAACTTCATTTGGTGAGGTAAATTCCTTCTACATCTACTTTGTTGAGAAATTTTGTCACAAAGTTTGTTGAATCATGTCAAATGCTTTTTCTGCATCTTTTGAAATTATCATGTGATTTTTTATCTTTCATTCTGTTACTGTGGTATATCCCATTAATTGATTTTCACATGTTGAAACTTCTTTCTATCCTAAGGATAAATTCCACTTGGTTATGGTGCATAACCCTTTTAATATCATTGAACAATTTGCTAGTATTTTGTTGAGGATTTTTGCATCTATGCTCATCAGAGATATTGGCCTAGTAGTTTTCTTGTGTCCTTGTCTGGCTTTAGTACTAGGGTAATGCTGGCCTCATTAAATGAGTTTGGAAGTGTTCCCTCTTCTTCAGTGTTTGCAAAGGTTTAAGATGGATTGGTGTTAATTCCTATTTAAGAGTTTGGTAGAATTCACCAGTGAAGCCATCTGGTCCTGAACTTTTCTTCACTGGGAGGTTTTTGATTATGGATTCAATCTCCTTATTCATTGTTGGTCTGTTTAAATTTTTGATTTCCTCATGCTTCATTCATGGTACGTTGTATATTTCTCAGAATTTATCTGTTTCTTCTAGGTTATTCAGTCTTTGGCATATAATTGTTAATAGTGGTCTCCTATAATCCTTTTTGTTTCTGTAGCATTAGTTGTAATGTCTCCTCTCTCACTTCTGATTTTATTTATTTGAGTTAAAAGAGCCAGTGTTGGAATTTAGTGCTTTGGAGTCCCCAACATTTTCTACTAGTTTCCTGTTTTTCCTCCTGCTGTCTCCTCTGGTTCATCCTTCATCCTAAAATACCTATCTAAGAAGTTCTTCAACTACAGACCTTGTAATTTACACAGGAGGTCTGGTGAGTAGAAGATGAGATGACCCTCTTAAGGTCTATGCACTGAACTAGACTTGGGGTACATTTCTGAATGAGAAACACTGTAAACATGGAGGTGTCAGCATGCAGGATGCTCGTTCTTGGCAAACCACTGTACCTCACGCACATAGGCTACACCCTAATATGGCATTTTTATGAAACAAAATGAAACAAAACACAGAAACAAGGGAGTGAGTGACTCTTCTGTGGGCATCTCTCCCCAGGCCCCAACTGCGCAGTGTCCCTTTGGCACAGTGTTTATAAATCGGGCAGATAATGCAGTAGGTTGAAGAATAAACACTGGCCACAGTGGCCTTATGCATATTAGTGAATTGCTATGGATATGTTCCCTCCATTTCCAACACAAAAAATCTTCTTTTCCAGTATTCTTCTGGACATCTTCCATATGCAAGAGTGAACAGGTGTGCCTGCCAATAAATGCCCACACGCTGGGAGAGGTTCTAGCGGACTCCAGGAAGTGAACATTCAGAAATGTACCCTAAATCCAGTTGGTGCATAGACCAACTAATATTAACATAGCTCTCTTCAAGAAAAATAGTTTCCCAGCCTCCTGAGATGCACACTTTTGCTTTACCTTCTGTAGTACTTGGAGTTTATTGAACTTGCCACCGGCACAGTGAGCACAGGGATCCTGATATTTTGGGGCAAGGAAGTCATCTGTGGAGAGGAATTGGGGAATGTGTCAGGTTTTGCCTTGTGGTGTCCAGAGATCCTGGAGGCAGGAAGAGTCTGCCAAAGAAGGTGAAGGAAGTTTCCAGGCAGAATGATATATTAGAAAGGAAAAAATAACAGGGAGAAAGGAAAAGACCCAGATAATGAAATGAGAAGAGGAAGAAAAGGAGACTGTGCTCATAGCATCTTACACAATCCACATGGTAGCTTAGCAAGGAGAGATCCCCCAACCTAGTCCTACAGAGGTGGCAGGGGAGGCTCTGGGATACAAAGTTGTCTGTCCAGGTCATACAGACAGCAGAGGCAGGGCAGCCTTTTTTAATTAAATGTTTGGGACATGGTTGTGGTGATGTTCTGGTGACGATGGAAAAGGAAGGTATAGGAATATAAAGTAATGGGTCTTCTATATAGGACATCTGGTAGGGGAACCTCTCCCTGGAAGCCCTCCTTATAGAATACAGAGGCAGGTTGGTCAGTGGGTAAGGAAGCTCGAGGCCTTTGGTTTCCCTGTCTGTGAAAGTAACTGAGGTTAGTGAGGCTTTCTGAGAGTCCTGGGAATCTTCAACTTCTAGGCATCCTGATACTTCTGGGTGGTTTATTAACCAATTTCAATTTCTCTAAACTCTACCTTTTTACAAGTAATTCTGTCATCACCTTCCTATTAGGAATTGTATTAACCAAGAGTCTTCTGGTTGCAAGTTACAGAAGCTCACCTTAAGCAAGAGGCATTTTATTGGCTCATGAAATAGAAAAGTCTAGGAGGTTGACCTAGCTTTATGTGCAGCTGAAGCCAGGTACTCACTTAGATGCAGACATCTTCTTCCTCTCTAGACATATGTTCCTAGACTCTAGATTCCCTCATTTTGGAGAATATCATGGCTTTTTTGTCTCTAAGTTTACCTCCTCGGTAAACTCAGCAAAAAGGGAATTGTCTGTTTCTCAATAGGACTTGCAAGTTTAGGAAAATCTGTGATTTGCGGGCTTCATCATTGTTAATATAACCAATATGGCAGAGGCCTGGGGGGATAGAGCATACTGACTGGCCACGTTTGAAGCACCAGCCCAAACCTAAACCAGAAACCCATGCCTGGATTATAAGCCCACTCCTGAGCCATAGGCGCATACCTGGACCACAGACCCATGTGTGGAGCTGTGACATGGAAGACGTCTGGACAGACTTCATGTCCCTAGACTGACATATGGTAAGGGAGGAGAGATTGGTGTGATAAAAATCAGGTGCTAATGTCAGAAGATGAGAAAGGGAATCTGGAAAGAAGTACAAAACATGAAGTGATGCATTGATGACCCCTGTAGGCGCCATGTTCTTCAAACCCACGTTGAGCTTTTACTAAATCTTCCTGTTCAAAGAGTGCTCTGAGGACCAGCAGTGTCCACATGACCTGGGAGCTTGTTATAAACGCAGGATCTCAGGCCTCACCAGGACCCACTGGATCAAAAGAACCTGCATTTTAACAAGATTCTTCTGAGAGCTACATGCGCATTAAAGTTTGAGGAACACTAATTAAACTTTGTCAATCATGATTTTATCACTGAGAAAGTATTCTCCTTAGGTAAAAGAAAAAAGCTCAGTTTAGTAATCAGGAGAGCTGGAAATCAGGTTCTGCTGTTAAGCTCAGGGACCCTGGGATTGTCACTGTTTGCATTCAGTTCTTTGTTTCTGTTTTCATTTTAGGAAAGTGAGGGACGTGGGTTAGCAAACCTCCAAGATTTTTGCCAGTTTCTAAGCTTTCAAAATTCTGGATTTGCTGAGACTCAAAAGAGCTGGTAGATTGGGGATTATAAAAACTATAATTAGGGTTTTCTGCAGCTGTCCAACAAAAAAGATGCATTCAAAGGTAATATTTAGAACACAACATTTAGATTTCCTATTTTGAAATCAAGATCTACAGTGGTAGTTATAAACTATTGGTCCAAAAAGCCCTAGAATTTCAAGGAGACCATGGAAAGGTTGAAAATCTTGGGCTAGATGCTGTGGTTCTAGGGAAAACTTCTCCAGAAACTCAAAGAAGAGAAGCAGTGAGCATCTGCTACAAGAATCCAGGCATCCATCCTGGAGGAAGTAAAGTATAAATTATGCTTTGAAAACTATGCAAGACTGGGTTCTGGGAAGCCTAGAGAAACATTTAAAAGTTCAAGCCTACCTCTCAACATTCCATTAATTGCTTTTCAGAATAGAAAAGAAATTAAATAACAACAGCTCCAATTAAAGAATAGCAGCTACCACTTCCTGTGGTAATTAGGGAGATACATCCTGTGTAATTAATCCGGAGCCCCCAGAAGTGACTTACACCCTTTGGAAATAAGCTTTCAGCAGTTTGCTTTTCAAGAGGACACTGACGACTTTTGGGCTGCCTTTTATGTTCAGTGTGTTATTAATACCTGAAATATCTCCGTGTAAACATTAATGGCCTGCCTGCCAGCTTACCCCTGAATCCAGATACCTGGCCTATTGAAACCAAATCCATCAGGATGCTTTGCTGGGTAACTGACCCCTCTGGTGCAGCTTCAGTGCGATCCTTGATGAATCTGATGCACGTTCTTCATCTCACATGGAGTATTTGTCAATACAACATGGCACAACAGACGAAAAATACATTTTAAAAGAAAAAGCAGATAAAGAGAGCCCTGCTCTCTCCCAGGTGTGGGCGCTACTCCTTTGTAAGCAGGCTTCCTGGGGAGCACATTAAAGAGATAATGATTTTGGTAAAACTTGACCTGAAATGGCCATTTGGAAGGAGAATGCTGCTAATAGCTTGTCACTGCTTTCGTTAGAGGAGTCAGGGGAAGGCAAAAGAGAGAGAGAGCCAGTGTGCTCCTGGCGCGGCTGATAGAAGGCACCGAGCTCTGCTAACCGTGGTCCTCGAGGGTCGTGGGAAATCCCCCCAAATGAGCTAACCTAGTGCGGGACCTGCAGCACCCTTTCTGTGTCCAGGAACTAGCCCTCGACCTTGAGCTCTAAGCCTTCACCCCTCGCTCTACTGTCCCGCTGCTCTGAGTGTCGATTGGCTTTTCCAGTTCACCCTCTATCACCTGAGGGCCTGGTAGCAGAGAGATGGCACATGCCTATCACACAAATGAAAATCAATGTAATTATGAATACCTTTAATAAGGGACAAAATACTAAAAAGGCAGTGTCCTGGGGATGACACTGAGGGGCATGCACAGAACCCTAGGCCTACAGGGTAAGAGGAGGGAGGGAGGGGCTTCAGCACCTGGAGAGAGTGGCTGAAGGGGGGCACCACCAGCAGGGGGCTGCAGCCTTTGGAAGAGGAATGCGGTCAACCTCGCAGGCCAGGCAGGCCAGAGCATCCCATACCCTGCTTTCCTTCCCCTTCCACAGTCTGGTATTCTGGTACTTCTGTTAGACACAACCAATTGCAAGACAGAGGGTAAGGAGGCCCACTGATACCATGGTTGGCCTGCCAGGATTCAGAGCCTGATGGAAAGCAAGGGAGAGTCATCCAAGGGTCCAAAGGAAAGTATTCAGCATGCTTGGCTGGTCCACACCTACCTGGCCCCACACTGAACTCTTGATTTGTCCCCGTTCTGCTCTTAGCCTCCATCTATCCCAGTCTTCCCTGTCCTAGGAATGACACCAGCAGGCCCCAGTGAGCCCAAACCTCAGGCCTAGAGCTGCTCTGGCATGTTCCCTCTTTCCATCAGCCCCTGCCTGCATTCTCTCAGCAAGGCCTATAGATTGACTGTCAAACAATATCCCCTTTCTTGACCCCATCTCTACCACTTCCATTCTGGACCAAGCCACTTTACCTCCCGAGTGGATGGTTGCAGTGGGCTCCTAATGGGTCTCCCTGCTTCTGCTCCTTCTCCTTTAGTCAATTACTGACACTCGGAGTGAAATCCCAACTCCTTGGCATCTGTCAAGGTCTGTGTCCTGGTCTCTGCTTGTCTTTGCATTCTTGTTTCTCGCCACGCACTGCCTTAGCCCTTACTTCCAGCTCTGCTAGGCTTGCTCTGCTTTTCAAGTAGGTCAGACATATTCCTGCTTCAGGATCTTTGCACCAGCTATTCCTTTGCTCACAAAGTGCTTTCTGGAAACATGCAGTGTCTCCTTTGGGTCTTTGAATATCAAATTAAATGTCACCTTCTTAGAGATACTTTCCAGACCAGCTGATCTGGACTTGCCTCGGGATCACTCTATCATGTCACCCTGTTTGAGTTTCTTGTATGTTCACTTATTTGTTTGTTTACTTGTTTTTCAAAAACATTTTGTCTGACTCTGTCATTACAATACAAAGCCTAAGAGGTAATGCCCTTTTCTCTCTTATTTGTCTAGGAGAATAGAAGGGTCTCAAAAAGATATTTCTGACTGAATGCATGAGACCAGTTAATACTAGTATATTTTTTAGAAATACCCAGAATGTAAGTGAAGGAGAGAGAAAGGAAGGATTTTGACTTTTCAATCCAGATGTCCTGAATTTAAATCTGCTATCTCTTATGTGCTTTGAGAAACTATGGGGAAATTATTATGCTTTTATGACTCAGCCTTTTCATCTATTAAATGGGAATCAAAATATTACACATTTCATAAGTTTCTGAGAGTATTAAATTGAGGAATGCATGTAAAGTGCCCAGTGAATTGCATGACAAGGAGATTGTACCCTACCAGTGTTAGCTTTAGTTTTATTTGAATCAAAAATGATTGGTGTTGTTAGGGCAAAGAACTGAAAATTTTAGAAGGAGAAATGAAGACTGCCTTGTGTAGTTCAGTTTACTTGGCATGGGAACTCCGTTCAGGATGCTTCTCTTTGACCCACGTCTATTGAACCAGAGCATCAGATACATAAAAGATGCTCACCTGCTGCAACTGAATGAAGGATGAACAGATGAGTGGCATAATAGTGCGGTAAACATTGTGACAGAACGGAAAAAGGTTTGCAACCCCAACGAAATGAATGTGCTCACTTACAAACATGTTTACTGAGGGCTGAGTGCTGGGCATTGTTCTAGGGAATGGGAGACAGCAATCTATGAAACAAGCATGCCTTTATGAAGCTTATGTCGAGAAAAATAATTCAGGAACAAGAGATCAGGTGTGTTGAGGGTTGTGATTTTAAATAGTGCTGTTATAGGAGGAATCCTTGAGAAGGTATCATTTAAGCGAAGATTTGTAGGAAGTGAGGGAGCAGTTGGGCAGGTCTGGGAGAGTGACCTTCCTTCAAGAGATGAAACATGCAAAAGCCAGATGCAGAGTGTTCAGAGAGGGTCCTGGTTAGTAGGCTGGGGGCAGGTAAGACAGTGGGAGGAAATGAGGACAGATTGGTGCATACAGGCAGAGAGTGTGGGACCTCCAGGACCATCGTAAGGCATTTGGCTTCTTCTGTGGGCAAGAAAGGAGCCCATGGAGCAGGTGACCAGTGGATGACAGTCTGACTGCCTTTAGCCCAAGCACTCCGGTTGCTCTGACACAAATCAGCTAAAGGGGTGACAGGGCAGGAGCAGAGACACCAGTCAGGAGGATTTGCACCAGGATGGGAACAAGGCAGCAGTAAAACGTGGTCAGATTCAGAATTTGCTGGCAGCTAGGAGGTGGTCATGAGAGAGAGACAAGTCCAAAGAGATGCCAGGGAAACAATGTGACTGTGGTTTGCAGCCATCTTCCTGAGATCTCATTTGATGATGGGTATATATGAATTTTTCCTTTCCAAAAAGGATGTGATCTTTGGATTTTGGTTGCTGTAAAATGTTTGTGAAACTAATTCTCCAACAGAAATTCAGAATGAATATAACCCAAGTCCATGTAATCTTAGTCTAGTCTAGTGTGTCTGGAGGGAATGGCAATATGTCTCACTTTCTTTCTTATAAATCTTCCCGGGATATTGTAAAGAATGTTATAAGAAAAAAGTCAAATAAGTTTACTCAAGACAAAGCCAAGTATCTTTGCTCTCAGGTTGGCCAGAGCCTCTAATATCTTACCAGCACTGTGAGGCTTCAAGGTTACAGTTTTACCAGAGGGTAACAGGCTAAATTGTGTTCTCTCTGCCCACCACCCACCCAAGTCTAAATGCCGGAGCCCTAATCTCCAGGCCTCAGGATATGATTGCATTTGGAGAGAAGCTTTTTACGGAGGTGACCAAGTTAAAACAAGGTCACACAGATGAGTTCATTTTTACTGGTGTCCTTATAAAATGAGATTAGGACACAAATGCACAGAGGAAACACCAAGTGAGGGGACAGGAAGAGGACAGCCCTCTACACGCCAAGGAGAGACACCTCCCAAGAAACCAACTCTACCAACACCTTGGTCTCAGACTTCCAGCCTCTAGAACTATGAGAAAATTCATTTCTGTTGCTTAGGCCCCCCAGTCTGTGGTATTTGTTTTGGCAGCTCTAGCAAATTAGTATTTCCTGAGTATTAGTCCCTTTCACACATTTTGCCTGAAGAGTACAGGGTTCTAGGCCTTGGCATGAATAGGACTCACTACCACTCAGGAAGTGTCTGGGTCAATAAGCAGCTGACTGACTAGGAAGAAGGTCCCTGAAAGATAGCAGAAGTGACTCTCCCATTGCCAGAGGTAAAAAACCATCAGGAAGCAGGAAATGGAAACATCTTAAGGTGGGGGCAACATTTTACATTAAATGTACCCAAGGGGTCTTGTTTACTTTGGGGACAAGAAATATGATGAGGATTTTAAACTAAGGCAAGGAGCACCCAGCTGAGGGTGTACAGCGAACCTGAGACACCTCGAGATGATGCTGTGCTGTGATGCACCTGTGGCTTTCTCTCCTTAGCTGCTGGGATTAGAATGATGGACTGATTGGAATTTGGAAAGAATGGGGATTCCAGAATCTGCTTAATTTGGTAACTAGCATATAACCTAGCACGTATGCTTTATTCTGCCTTGTAAACTGCATTTTACCTTGATAGTCTCTTGAGAGAGGATTGCTCACCAAGTTCTGAGCAAGTGTGCGTGCGTGCATGCATGTGTGAGACCGAGAGGTAGCACACTCTCAAAGGCTGTATCCTATGGAAATAATTCATAGGTGGATTTGCAGAAGGCAACACCATTATGGATATTACTTGAAAATATTTTGTAGATGTGAATTTTCCGCCCCTTTGACTATCCAACTTCATTTATTCACTACCTTTTAAACATTACCTGTAACTTACCAAGAAAAGGAATTAAATACTCTTTCTGAAGTATTTAAAAAGAAATGGTAGGGCTGCAGAGATAATTAATTTATTCCCTGTAGACTTGTCCTCAACACCTGAGGAGGTGTTACAAAAAGAAATTTCATGTCTCATACAAATGCTTTCAGATGGTATCATTAGCCACCAGACTGATCATGAAATGGATCACAAGATAGAAATGAATGCAGAATGACCAGGTGGTCTCTAGGAAGGACTGGGCATTTAAAATTGCCTTTAAAGCAAACCTAAATGTGGAATGATAGGAGCTGAAAAAACAGAGCTCAGTCGTGAGCTAATTATAATGTGATGTTAATTTTGAGGACCCTTTCCCATGAGCATATATTAATTTGCTATCTATAGATTTTGAGATTAAGAAATCTTGTCTTTACACCTCATATAACACATGCCAATGCATATAAATCTTACCGCTCTTTTCCCTTCCTAATTCCTTCTCCTTACCAAAGCCTCCACATGAGGCACTTATCTCTCCTCTCCCGAGCTGTCTGCAGAGCTTACATTTGACATATTCTATAGCATTCTATGTAGCCTACAGTGTTCTACAGTATTCATTTTTGGCCTTATTGTAAATAGGTGCTTTTGGAGAGAGAGAGCCCCAGAAATAAACTCTTTTGTGTAAAAGAGAAATTAGTACTTTCCAAGAAGTGTTCTTACAAAGTTGGCAGAAAAGTGAAAAAAATATGACAGCATCAATAAATGCCACTTATTTTCAGTACTGCTACATTATCATCAAGACTTATTATGATCTAATTCATGCTTCTCATTTTTCAGATGAATAGACTGAGGCTTAAAAATATCTCATTTCAATAAGGTGGAATACAGTAGACCAGGCTTTGAGAATGTTCCATTAGCTCCATGGATATTGTGAAAGGTATTTCACTTCTCTGACTTGCCCTAGAGGAAACCTCATTTTTTTCCCCTATTTTGAAGGATACTTTTGAAAATTAAGTGACATGACAATATATAACAACATAGGTGATACTGGGTATATTATAGACAACAAATACTAATAAAGGAAAACTAAAATAAAATCCCTGTATGATAACATTAATAATCTATTTAAGGAGTTCAAAGTATGCCTTTGTAGCTGGTAAGAAGTGGGAGAAGTGAAAAAAGAGACAATCTACTCTAAAGTTTTGAGCTTTAATGACAGTAGGAAAAAAATCTAAAACTTTTACCTAAATAGAATGAGGACCTAGATCCTGGGAGAAGGGGCAGGGTCTCTTTAGGGAGAAGATTGAAACCAAAAGTGAGAGTCTACCTTGACTACTCTGGGAAATTGCCAGGAGTATATTTTCATGAGACCTCTAGGGGAAGGGTGAAAACTATGGTAATTGGCATTTATTTATTTATTTTGAGAAAGCAGTCTTCACGGTGTAAAGCAGAACTTTCTTGCACCTACTTTACAGTTTAATATGATCTATTTTTAAATTTAATATGAGAAAGATGACACTTCATATGATAGTACTTAGGACTTCTAAAGGCACTAACGGGCCCCTGGTGAGATGGACGTTCACCTACAGTTAAGATTAAAGTAAATGAAGTGCCTTGTTCTCATGCTGAGTCTCTGGCTAGAACCAGCAGAAACAAATAGGACTGTTAAAATCAGCTCCAGTCCACACTTGTTCTAAGCTTCTTGGTAGAAGGAAACTGGAAGAGGGAAGTCCCAGTCCATTCATGGGGTCTAATAAGAACTATTGACCCAGTGAAGTCAGGGTTGCTGGTTATAGTACAAATCGTACACACCGGGATCTGTGTTCGTATCATTGTCCTTGCCCATGTGCAGAGTTGCAATGCAAATATCAGGCAGATTGGAGTCAGATGACTTGAGGAGGTGGTACTTTTCTCTGATTGGTGCACAGTGGCTATTTTGGCTACTGTGAAAGCTGGGTGCGGAGAAAATTCTTGCAAAGTCCGCAAAAGGTGCACGAATTATAAAGAAGTGGCCAAGGATCTTGAGGGACCCGTTCCCACACAGCACTAGGGCGTGCTCAGGTTGAAAACAAGATGAAACGTGGGGTGGGAAGAGTTAATTAATAATTCATGTGGAAAATGGCAAGTTTGTGTGGCACCTGCCCTTTTACAGGACCTGAGATTTGTTTCTCTGCTTAAAATAAAAGAACTGGTCTACATATGCACAAAGGCGAGGCAGGGAGTGTGGAGGTATTAGAGATGTGGGATCCTCAAGCGATTTCATGTAAGAACCTTGAAGACAGATGGTGGAACTTTTGTGTAAATATTACTTCTGCCCAAATGTGAGGTGAGTCGGGGTTTGCATCTCTTGTTATCACATTGGCATCACATGCCGGAGTCACTTGCCAATGTCTCAGCCCTTGCCTTCATGCAGAGTCCCTTCTTGCCACCGATTCCTCCTTTTCTGACTTCCTAGTGCCCGTCGCTCAAGACTCAAAGCAAGTCTTCACATGGAACAGGGTAAATTCAACATATGGAATCACATTTACCCAGTCTAGAAGTTTTAATAAATGATGGTAGAGAAAAGAAAGACCCAGGTTCAAAGAGAGCCTGACAGAGGGCAGTGTCAGCTGAGGAAGGTCACCCAAAGGCCGGACATGGCACCTCTAGAGATGAGGGGAAGCTGACTTGGCAAAGCAAAGGAAACAGAAACCAAACTCAAAAGACATGGGGTGAGGAGGGAGGGAAGGGGAGACCCAGGAGGAAATGAAAAAAAAAAAAAAAGAAAAAGTGTCGCAAATGGGAGGCAGCTGGTGCCTTTGTTACAGTAGGAAGCTGGCCAGCCCCGAGCAGGGACGGGGCGGGGGCTTCTCCAGTGTTGACGCTGGGCTAGATGATGGCTCACATGCTATGCATCCTGGGGAAGCTGCTGTCCCAGAATGAGGAGAGTGATAATATGGGTAACAGACCGGCCCAAACCGGCTGGTTCCAACACTGAAGAGAAGTTGACCCAAACTTCACCCCAAAATACATTACACCCTCATCAACAGAGTGGAATTCAGCCTCTTCTGTCATTAACGTGGTAAAAATCACACTGTCACGCACCATGTCTATTCCCATGGGAACCAAATATGGCCAAAAATCCCTCCACCCCAAGTGAGGGCCGAGCAAAGAGGGAACTGCAGGAAAACTCCATGGTTCCCTTTGAAACCTGCCCCCGCTCAGTGAGCATTCTTCTCCCTTTGTATAAAAAGGCTCCCTGTTGATTCCCCAGCAAGACTCCCTCTGGGCGGGCTTCTGCCTTTCTCGGTAATCTTATATTCCAATAACCTCTTAATACTCAACGACAGTTTTGCATCCTTGAATTATTTCTCCCACTGAGACCAAGGACCTGTCTCCAGTAACACCTTTACTGGTGGGATGTTTGGTGGGGATGAATAGGACTGCTTAAAAGACCCTCTGTGGAGCAGTCAGCTCCCCGTTCACCCTGCTGACAAGCATAGCCAAGCAACCGTCAGGAGAAGAGAGACCCTCTCTGGAGATGAGAATGTGAGGCACAGTCCAGGAGCAATGCACCTGATGGAAACTAGAAGATTACAGGAAAGTCAGCATTAAAGTAGGAGGCTCAGCCCCCTGCCTTTGCTTATCTCAGAGAAAACAGGCAGCCAGGCTTCTGTCACCCTGGCAGGAGATGAGAAGATTCTTGGTTGAAAAAACAGACCAACAGAAAACAAAATTCCCATAGAAGCTGTCACCTGGAGGTCCAGTAATGAAATGGCTATGGCCTGTCTGATCCAGTGGTAGCAGAACCTTCCAGATGACAACACCACAAACACACAGAGCTTTCCCACAGCTTTTTAGAGTCTCCACATTAAACATGAACAAGGGTCAGCAGATACCTGAGGACAGGTATAAATAAAAGCGATAACCATAGTTTTCTAAAAATACAGTTTTTATAAAAAGAAATTTGACAAAGCAGAGACGTTCAAGAAACAGACAAAAACATCTATAATTTAGATTCTTAGATGGGTAAAACAAGAAGTTGCATAGTAACAAGATCAGGAAACTGTAAAAAATATGAACATGCAG
This sequence comes from Manis javanica, assembly GCF_040802235.1. Taxonomy (NCBI): domain Eukaryota; kingdom Metazoa; phylum Chordata; class Mammalia; order Pholidota; family Manidae; genus Manis; species Manis javanica. The sequence continues at coordinate 166,406,826 of NC_133160.1, forward strand.
AGAAAAAAATTTTATAGGAATTTGGAGAATTATAGTGGTAATAATAAAAAATAAATTGGTTAGAAAATAAGGTTAAAGGGACTTTCCCAAAATCAGGGCAAGAGATAATTAGATGGAATATTTTAAAGATTAGAAATTTAGAGGATCGCAAGTGGTTCAATAATTGATTAGTTAAGTTCTAGAAAGAAGCAGAAAAAAAAGAAGGACGTTTTCTAAGGGGAAAGGAGACAGTTTGGTAACCTTAAAGTGTGTGCAAACCTAAAACCCTTGTACCTTCCAAAGTGATAACAACTATAGGAGCATCTTTTGTTATAATATTTAGTTTTTGTTCTCAGCTCCTGAAATAGGTCTAGAACAATATAGATGAAATGAGTGTCTTTTGTCATTCATGCGTGGCAAGCTCTTGCAACCATACCTGAGTTTACTTAAGGAGGTGAATTTTGGAGAGACCCTTGCTAACCACAGGATGGGGGTGGCTGCCAGAGGAACCAGCCATGTGATTGGCGAATTGGGAATTTCAGAACCACCTCCTGACCTCCAGGGAGGGGAAAGGGACTGGAGGCTGAATTAATCACCAGCGGCCAATGATTTAATCAATTGTGCTCCTGTAAGGAAGCCTCCATGAAAGTCCTAAATGATAGGGGTCAGACACCTTCTGGGTTGGTGACCACGTGGAGGTCCTGGGAGGGTCGTTCTCCCTGCCGCTTCCCGTGGGCTGGGCTGGGCTGAGAGCGCCTTTTCCATCTGGTGTTTCCTGAGTTGCATCTTTGTGTAATGAACCTGCACTAGAGTAAGTAAACTGTGTCTCTGAGTTCTGTGAGCCACTCTAGGAAATGACTGGACCCCAGGAGGAGCATGGAAACCTCTGATTTATAGTCATTCAGGAGCACAGGTGACATCCTGGACTTGGAATTGGTGTCTGAAGTTGAGAGGGGATAGTCTTGTGGGATTAGGCGTTAACCTGGGGGTTTGGAGCTGATGCTAACCAATGAGTTTATTTAGGGCATGTAGATGGTGTCCTGAGAGGTGAAGAATGGTTTGGTGTAGAAGCCCCATGCCTGTGCTGCCAGGGTGAGAAGCTGTGAGGGGCATGGGAGTCATACAAGAGAGACTTACATGGTGTTTTCCCTTTTCACATAATATTGGGTGGTTAAGTCATAGCTCCATTTAAACAACTAAAAACAAATAAAGAAACAAAGCAGTCTTTTAAGTGCTGGAAAAGTAAGCAGTGTAACAGGAGAACTGTAACCAAAACAGTACAGAGGACAATGGCTGGAGAAAATTTACATGGGCAGACACTGCATGTGCCAGACACCAGCTCACCCCACACGGCTGCCAGAACTGCCTTGGGAGTGTCAGGTAGCTGGGCAGACAGGAGCAGGCCCCACCTTGTGCCAGACAAGGCCCTCCCCATCTCCACCAACCCCGGTGTCACCAGATGGCAGAACACGCCCCAAATCCCTTCTGTCTATGGCTTAGTCTCCTGCCTGGTCAGGGCCAAACAAGACGTCAAAAGTCCAATGGGGCTTGCAGACCACCCACACAGGTCAGCACAGGTGCACTAAGACACAGAAAGTGGCCGGAGCTGCCTCAGGATTCATTCTACTGTAATTATAATAAATTTACACTGTGGTTTTGCCCTGTCCCCCTTGGGTTTTGCTTAGATAAGCACCTGTGCACTAGGAAGAAGGTTATATAACCTGAAACTGTCAACCAACATGTCAATTAAATGATACAAATGCAGGGAGGGACTTTCCATTGCTTTAAAAACCAATCCTCACCATAGTAGCCAAGCTGTTTCTGGCTTCCAGACAGTCCCATTCTCTGCCCTTCTTGAGGGCCTACTTCCCTTTTGCTTAATAAGCTCCTGCCTCTTAAGACTGTTCTAAGCCTGCTCTTGATTGAATTCCCTCCTTGGAGAAAACAAGGATCAAGAAAAGACAACCCACTCAACCAGTAACGGATGAAGGTGGCAGAGTATCAAAGGCCAAAAATCATACCTAGATAGTCTGTTCTGCTATGACATGTGTCTCTTATAGGAATTGATTTATATGTATTTGTTGTGTGTATCTACGGAGATCTCTTTGGCTCATGAGTGATTTCTTTCAGGAGCTGTTTGAAGCAATCAAAGGCAAGCTTTCTGGCAACTTAAGAGGAGAGCATTAGCATCATAGGAAGACTTTAAGAAAAATAAAACAGAAGTACCTTCCTTTGGAGCAAATAGTAGCATTTTAGTCGCTTTTAGGATCATTACAATTTCCATTAATTTGAGACATATGGGGACACTGAGGAGGTATTGATGAAGAAGCTGCAAAGACATCTCTCTGTGTCAGGGAAGGAGAGCTTGGTGATGAATGAGGTCTAGACCTTGGGAGACATTTTCAGTTTGGATGAAAATGGTCCTTTTAGAAGCAGACGCCCTTGAGCATGGACATTTTGGAGGACAGAGCATGAGCCCAGGGTAAGTGACTGCTGAGGCTCCGCGAATGCCATGCTGGGTGCCAATGCCGCCAGAGGTCTAGCTGTGCTGTGGGCTTGCTGTAGTCAGGGATGTCCATTTCCACATCCATAGATTTTGAGTGATCTGCCCTGAGTCTTAATTTTCTCATAAATCTGTTATGCTTAGGCCTTTTTAGTAATACATTTGGCATTATCACAGAAATGGCTATACTTAGAAATACAGAGATAAACATCAGAAGAAACAGCTAACATAAACGAAATTATTGCCTTTGGAGGGCAGCGATGGAGGGAAGAAAGACATGAGGTCACAGGCATTGACTTTTCTTTATAAGTCCACTGCATACAACATTGATAAAAATAAACTTTAAGCACATTAATAATTTTCAGTGAAAAGGCTTAAGCCAAGTTAAATATCTAAGCAATAAACAGATTATTTATATGTTAAGCAAGTTAACAGAGTAAATAATAATTAAGCTATTAGGCATATGTTAAGATGTTAAGCAATATGTAACACACATTGTTGTGTTAAGTTGTATGTTAAGTTGTATTATATAATGCTAACCAGATTATATATCTAGCAATATAACAAATTAGATAAACTTACATCTTATTAAAAACCACTCAGGCGTACTGGATACATCCTAACAAGCACTCTTTGAACATGTAGTCAAGAGCTTAAGAAAGTAAACCAAGATCTAAAAATAGATAAGGAATTAAAAACCAGGGCGGCAGATGTAAGCTCCTGGGGAAGATGAAGAGGCGATTGGTGGTCTCGGTAAGTGGAGACACTGAGGTTGAGACCCACACATAAAACCAATACCCTCCAAAGGTGCCGTCCACGATTAAATGGTGTGTATAGGTACAGTTGGCCTGCAACACGGGGCTTTGATCCTAAGCTTGTCTGTCTTTGCCTGGACATGATGTGGGGAAAACATTATCTCCTGAGATTTTGGTTCAACAGCTCTTAGGCAAGTTTGAAGATTAAGTTTGTACTATCCCCTTAAGCTAATAAACTAAACTAAAATATGGTCCTGGGCTGCTGGTAACCTAGGGTGCTTGGCTAGAACTAACAGAAGCACATCCTAACTAGGCCATGCAAGACATACACACATAGCTTTCAGCTGAACGTGAGCTCCCAGACCAAAATTACAAAATGCAAGAAGAAACACTCCAGTATTTACTCATTAAACATGCCTGGTATTGATCTGGGTGGTGGGAAAACAACAGAAAAGAAGACGAACAAATGCTCCCAAAGGAACTTAACTGGAGACAAAATGCAAACCCACTAGAAATCTCAGCAGAGTTAGATTCCCCAAGCGTCAAGCCACAGAACAATGGAATAGCCTGTAGAGAACAAACATTGCTAAAATGACGAAAATTAAGAGAACACCAGCTGATACAATAAAATAAATAGAAACCAAGCTGTAGAATATAGTCACTGAAAAAAAAAAAACCCCAAACAGCTCAACCCTCAACATAAGCAGCTGATTTGACAAAGGTGAGGACTTAATAAACTGACATATAAGTACAAAAAAAATGTCTCAGAAGTCCATAAAGATATCAGGTGAGGTAAACATGAAAGGTTGAAGTTTGGAGAAGATAATGAAAAGGTCCAGTTACTGTAAAAACAATGAGAAAGAAGCAGTGTGAAGAAATTATGGAGTGCTGACGGGTTTTCTGAATTTATAAAACTTCATGTACAGAACTAATTCTGACATTCCCTTTCAGAGTCGATGGGTCTGTAGTATTCTAATACCAGGACAATCTTCACATTCCAATATTTTTTGTTTATTATCACCTTTCTGCCCCCTCCTTCCACTGTTTTTCCTGCCAGCACCCTCCTTCCTTCCTTCTGCAGTCCCTCCCTCGCTGTCCTTCTTCATCCTCTCATCTGCCTCCGTACCTGCCACTGACAGGACCCAACAGGTTGCAGCTGGCAAAACGAAAATGTGGCTTGCAGAGTCCCAGCCCCGCTGGCACAGGCCATGAAGTCATAGGCCAGAAGGATATGTTTGAAGTTGTAAGACAGTAACTTACTCAGGGCCCCTTCCAGCCTTTTGGCTAAGTCAGCATGCAGACACAAATAGATGCCTGTGTTTACACAGCGTATGATGACAGAAGCAGTGCTGTGATTCTGCTAACAAGATGCTATTCTTTTTTATACAGATCAAGACATTCTCCCCTTCTCCTCAAATGAGGAGACAGAAAGTCCTAATAGTAGGGGTACCATGTCTGGGGGACAGTCACAGTCTTCCCTCTCTGAACCACATTCATTATGAGCAAATTCAGTCATGGTCCCACCTGAGTATTTCGTTACCTAAAGAGTCAATTCTGCTAACCCCCAATAGGTTGGTTAAATAAATAAAATAATAAACTTAACTTCCAATAAAATGTGTAAAAAATAATATAGTAGAAGAGAGAAAAGAAAAAAATAAGGTTGTATGTACAAATGTGTGTGTGTGTGAGCGTGTGCAGATATATATGGGTATATATGGACTTAAACTTGTAAACACACCCTCATGTACATAGGACAGCAAAGAATACAATTTACTTAGCTCCTACAACTCTTGTTTATGTAACTGGTCACAAAGCCACAGCTACTACTTATGATTTTTTTCTTCCATTTCTTATTCTGGGTTTCCCTTGACCTCAGCCAGGACCTTAACTGGTCAGCATTTTTACTTTGAGAAGTGATCCAGACCTTCATTCCTGAAAGGTCTGAGTCTTTTGGGGTCCTGCCTCTTTCCGGGGGCTGTAGTTTCCCACTGACCCTTACTGCTGGTCATGCAAGAACGAGGAGACCGTTGGTGTCCCCCATGTTCCTGACATGGCCCCGCCCCCCAGCTTCTCCTTGCTCGCTGTGACCCGTCATCCCAGCCAACAGGTTAACCCCAGCCTTCCCTGATGTACCCCATTAGGCCCCAGTAGGGGGTAAGGCCTGTGTACCAGGTGTCAGGCGGGTAGTGGGGTCTCTGTGAATGGAGCCCCTCCCCTGAGTTCTGCTTCAGACAACCCTCATTTATTTCACTCAAGGTTATTGGTAGGGGCCTTTCTGAAGAGGTCCCCAGTAAATGTTCCCGTTCCTCACCTGAGTTCTGAAAATGTGAAGAAGAATACTTTTTAAAAATGGAGATTACACTTACCAACTTTACATCTCCCTGTCTGGCCCCGGGAGATGACTGGTTAGCCAGAGACGGGTAAGATTCCTCAAGGGAGGAACAACCTAAGACAGGCACAGTCGCAGGGGGGCCATCAGGTGAGGAATTGGGGATCAACAGAGGTGAGGCTTAGAACCTCACCCCCCTGTTTTGAGAGAAATCTTCTGCATCCGTGGATGTTTTGTTGCCCTTGTCTAGCTTGGATTAATACTTAGTCTACAGGCACACACCTTATCATCTACATTTGCCCTCTTACAAAACTAAACTATGTTTTCTACCTTTATCTTGCATCTACCTACCACTTCAGCATTTTATTTAAAAAAATAAATAAATAATCATAATACTAAGGGAGAAATGTGGGATTCACATATAAATCAAGTATAAAAATCAAACGAATATTCATATTTGACCTGATTGTTTATAGTTCATAATGCGTGATCAGAACCGAAAGTTTCTGTGATGACTGCCCTTGTACTGTTCACCATGTAAGAACTTATTCACTATGTAAGAACTTGTTCACCATGTAAGAACTTGTTCATTATGCTTCAGAAGATTGGAGACTGATGAGAATTAGGCTTGGGGTTGATTAATGATTGTGCATTGAGTCCCCTATACAGAATTTTATTGTTGTTAACAACCATTTGATCAATAAATATGAGAGATGCCCTCTCAAAAAAAAAAAAAAATGGAGATTAAATTATCACCTTAACTACTAAAGCCAGACTGAAGGATGTAGCTCTAAGGATGAGTCTATCTCACCCTCTGACTGGCAGATTTACCCACCCAGTCCCTGCGTGTGGGAATGCCTCTGGGCCAGGTGAGGCCTGCGACGTGAAGAGTGGGAGGGATCTGGTGCTTGTAGGGACAGCTGGCTCCCAGGAGAAAACCAGAAGGGAGAGCCAGGCAGAGTGGACTCTTTCCAAATTCACCAATTAGGTAATTCAGTCCACCCCCCCACCTCCCCTCCCCCAGAGAACTGGGAGAAAAAAGCTGGAGGTGGGTATGGGATTTGCTTAGGGAGAAAAACCCCACAGGGTCACTGGGGTGGAGGCCAGTTTTCCACACTTTAGTGATTGTCAGTGACCTTATTAAGATGGGCCAGATCCCTTCACTCCTCCTGGGCTTGCAAGAGTGCATGCCATACTTCCAACTTGCCAGTAAGAATTGGCAGTCTGCCTTCCTGGGAGAAGGGGTGTGAGGAGCCCCAAAATAGGGGGAAAATGCTGAGTTTGAGTCTTGTGAGTCTGGGATCCCACCCAACAGAGAGGTTAGTGTCTTTCAGCCCTGTTTTATCCAAGGTCAGATGAATTGTCTATTCAATACTATTTTCTGCAAACTTCATACATTATGCACAGAGCATTTTGTTGGGACAAAGTCCAATGCTGGGGAGGATTAAAATAAAACATAGATTCAATTATATTTAAATCATTTGATAGGGAAAAATATATCATTTTATGTGCCAATACTCAGAAAGCATTTGGGCACTTCCTATGTTAGGAACAAAACAAGCACAATTATTATTCTGATGTTCTTTCTTTAAGTCCCCCAAGCCCCATATTTCTGCCAGGTATGACAGTGCTTTCCATTTCAACAATGAATACACCATGGGACCACTTCCCAGAAACTCTAGACGAAGGACAGAGTTATCTCCCCAGCTATCCAGGTCTGCAAACCATTTCTCACTCTCAGATTTCCCTTCCCTTCTTCTCATTGTCAATGTAGACCTTCCAGGTTTCCCAGAGTGCCAAGTTTGGAGACCCACTTCCTTTTCACACAGTCTGAGGACCTGTTTTCAGTGACAGCTGTGCTGTGTCCTCCGAGGGAGGCCATCAGCTCACCCTGGCGGATGTGAGTGTCTCATTACCTACCCGATTGGACTCCCATTATTGGATTAGAATCCACGCCTTTTGATTCGTCAACGCAGGTACTGTTGGGATCAGGAGGTACTTGATGAGGCCCCTGATTGCTTGGACATCGCTCTGTTGTCTGGCCTATCAGCAGCCATCACATTCCTCACCAGCCCCATGTGGGGAACAGGCTGGCACGTAACATTGACACCATTTCCCAATTACTCACTGTCTGTGGAATAATGCAGAAGGGAAAATACTGAAAGAAATGGGATGAGCTCAAGTTACCAGTACTCTGCTAGATAGAGTTTAACTCATTATTTGCAACCCAGATGAACTTTACCATAGACACTAATGCCAGGTTAGTTAGCAACATAAAAAGATTCATCTAACTGACTCAGTTGCCATGATTAAAATAAGAAATAGAAGATAATTGCAAATGGTCCAATGCCCTTATTTACTGCTATAACCCCAACTATGACCCTTTCTTCCCCAGACTGAGAAAACTTGACCTTAAGTAACTAAATCACTTCTCATGTTTCCAAAACAAACTTATCTAAGGCCAGTTTGCAAGGTAATAGCATTACCAGGGGAAAAACCAAGGAGAAAAAGCTACCATTTATTGGAAACCTATTATATATCAGCAACTTAATAGGTGCTAGCTCTTTTAATTTCCATTGCCATCTGGTCACTTTGTTAGAGCTATATCCTCAGACTTGAAGAGTGCACAGTACATAGCAGGAGCTTAATACGTGTTGAATGAATTCATAAATTCTCAGCCTGCTCTAGCAAAAGCCTCCATCGCAGTGGAGGAGGCCAGCACTGAAACAATAATTACAGAAACATAATCAAAGGCTTCCTGGTTTCTGGTCTGACATGCAGAGAACTTGGAAGTCTTAACTCCTGTCCTCATAACTACAAAAAAGGTTAAACCAGTTGACGATGAACAACTCCATCAAAAATTAGATCCATCAAATAATCGAGCTAGTGTGGGCAGCCAACCCCCAAGAAACTGAAGAGACAGGCAAATACAGAGACCCCAGTTTACCGGGAACAGAGGCGGCTGATACAGCCTATAACTGGCGAATTGCTGGAGGCTGAGCGCCACCAGCTAGAAAGACAACATCCCTGCAGAGGAGGGGGCTCACTTCCTGAGTTTATCTCCAGGAGAAGGGACACCCCCAGCTCCAGCCCCCCCTTGCCTTCCTGTCTCACTTGTGCAGGCGAGGGGAGCTGAGAAGACACAACATGACAGGCCAGGGACATAAACTCATTAAAGGACCGAGACCTAATCACAGGGCTGCAGAATGCTTGCCCTCCCCGCCAACCACCCATCATCAGGCTTCCTCTATAACTATAGGGGCTTACAGCTGACATGTAATTAAAATCACAGAGCCCCAGCTGTCTCTGCAATACATCTCAAATCCAGCCACACCCTTTTCCCTTTCTCACTGCTAGGATGTGACATCCCCTCTTCCCTGAACTAGTGAATTACCTTCCTGACAGGCCTTCCTTGCCCAAGGTCTCTCCAGTCTATCTCCATGTTACCTCTGTTGGAATCCCTTCAAATAGTGGACCCAGCCACTGCCTGTGGTTCCCTCTATGTCTGCGAGAACAGTGATGAGGTGGCAGCGTACAGGCTGAGCACAGGACTCTGCCATCTGAATGTCTTGGTTCAAATCTTGGCTCCATCTCTCACCAGCTGTGCATTGGACCCTGGGAATAGTGCCTAGCTTATCAATGGGAGATTCCTACCATGGCAATGGAAACATAATACCGCTAATGAATAATCTTCCTACCATCATTTTTGCTCATTTATTGATTGCATCTTGCATGCCAGACACTGTTTCAGGTGCTGGAGATGAGACGCTGGTTTCTTCAAGCCAACAAGACCATCTTGAATTTAATGGGAAAATGTAGAGGGAATGGATTTGTAGAAAGAGAAATAAGAAGACACAACATGACATGAGAGGCAGGGGAGTGAGAGCGCAGTATAGTCACAGGTTACAGCAAAGCCTCTGCTCATCTTTACACCAACCCCTGAGAGTTAAGTCCTTTAGAAGGCAGCCAAAGGCCTCCAAATGTTACTCACAGAACAGCTCTAGAGAAAAATGAGCACAGCTCTGACAGTACTGAATCAGGTCTGGGGGCTGCAAATTATAAACTGTGGATGAGAGCAAATTACTCAAACTTCCATGAACCTTGCTTTCTCATGTCTAAAATGAACATAATAATGGTATTAACCACCTAGACTCCCAAGAGAATTCAATGAGATGTTGTATATAAAAAGCTTAGCATAGTTCCTGATGCACGTTGAGTAAGTCGATTATATTATTGGAGCTTAGAGTCAAGAGACACCACGGGCTGGAGGGTCAGGTGAGGCCTTGTGGAGGCCCATCTGAGGGTGGACAGTAGCTGGTGCTGTCAGAGGCTCACTCATTCTGTCTACATCCTGAGAGCTTCCTAGTGCAGATGCCTGAAACTCCTTTTCTCACCCCTGCAGAAGTGCTTAGCCCACACATGGGGAGTGTGGAGGTGTCCAGGAGTAGGTGCCTCTGGGAGTAGCCCTCTGCCAATGACCAACAAGAGTTTGTGGTCAAGGACACCCATTGCGTTGTCCACCCAGCAGGACAAAGCAGAGGAATGTTCTGTGCTGTTGCTCAGAGGTTGATGGGAGTGAGCCCAGCCCTACACGGTGACCTGCCCGCTAATGCACCTGGACCTGTGTCCTCTCTTTCACCATCTCACTTCCCAGCTCTTACCTGTATTTCCTGGATCACTTCTCCAACAAACTAGTTGAACTCAAATCTTTGCCTCAGGACAAACTTTGGAGGGAATGCAACCCAAAATGTAAATGTTCAATGATGGCAATATTTTTAAAATAGTGGAAAAGACATTCTCACTTGGGTAAGGGAATATTTGAGGCTAAGAAATATGAAAGTGAGTTACTGGGATAGCACATTATTTAGCTACTGATTTGTGTTTTGCTCTCCTGTTTTGGACTAAATGTTTGTGTCCCCTAAACTTCATATGTTGAGCTCCTAACCCCCAACATGGTAGCATTAGGAGACGGGTCCTTTGGGAGGCAATTCTGTCACAAGGGTGGAGCCCACATGAATGGGATTAGTGTCCATATGAAAAGCTCCTAGACAGATTGCACACCCCTTCCACTGTGTCCGGACAAGTGACAGATGGATGTCTATGAGCCAGCAAGCAATCCTCACCAGACATCAAATCTTGATCTTGGACCTCCAGCCTGAAGAGCTGTGAAAAATAAATGTTTATTGTTCAGATCAGCCAGTCCATGGTACCTTCACTATAGCAGTCCAAACTGATTAAGACATCCCCCTGCATTTGTTTTCTCTGGGATTCTGAGCAGAGAGCCAGGCTTGCTTCCCTTCAACCCAGAAAAGGATGTGTTGAAAGACACAGACAAAAGTCTATTAAATGACCCTTCATTTGGGTTCTTATTTTCCAGGAGGCTGGTTAAGTTCTTGAGGGGAAAGAGAGGGAGAGAGGGAAAAACATTTGATTGTGATTTCCTTTAGCCTCGAGAAGGTGGCAGTTGTAGGCAGATGGTAGATATATCAGATCTATGAAGTCAGAGGGACTCAGGAAATGGCCAGACCTCAAAGACAAATTGTTTGCGAGACACACCAAGGGAGTGTGGACCTGAACCACAAGGCTTTTTGTGCCCTACTGGGACAGACAACACATGGCCTCCATGTTTTAAGGATTTTAGAGGCTGGGACACCTACTGTAGAAGCAGCAGTCATAATTAGAATGTTTTTCTGGGCACCAAGTAAACCTCCAAAACTCTTTCGAAACTTTAAAAAGAAAATGCATACTCATAATGAAATTTTTTTCCCACCAGTCCGGTGAGTGAACAGAGGCTCAGAGTTGAGATTTAATAAGGAAAAGTAAATGAATGTGATGTTATGATAGCCCTGAGTTTGTGTGTTCATCAGCCCCTGTGCAAATGCTGTTCGAGTTGGACCGAGGTGCAGATTCCTTTGGCTAAAGCAGAGGATGCCAAGAGAGGGATGGAGACGGGAAGGGAGGGGACAGTTTTCACCAGAGAGAGTGGAACACTGGCACGCCGAAGTCCACTGTCAGCACTTGGCCAGCCCTGGGGAGACATTCTCTAATCACCCCACTTTGTAGCTGCTCTCCGGCTCCATTTCCAGACCTATTGTCCCCAACACAGACTTGAGATTTAGTGTTCGGTCCAGCCTGGAGGGGACATGGCAGAATCCATTCCATAGCTTGGATGGGCCACCTGGATCGGATCCAGTTTCTGATGCTGGGCACAGCTCTCCTCCTGAAGGCTTGCTCAGGGTCTGTAGATTCCCAAGGAGCAAGGTTGAGCTGATGGATGGGATGGTGATGAGAAACCCCAGGCGTGATCCATGTGCATTGAATTACTGGCCTGTGGCATTTGATTTTGATGATCAGAAGTCAAACTGCCGAAATGCAGTGGGTGAACCACTCACCATGTGGAGCTGCCCATTTGGGAGCGTTCCCATAATCCCCACACCCGGGGTGTGCCTGGGTGGTGGCTGCTCCGGTATCTCTGCCATTCACTGCAGGGCGGTGTTGGATGTAGGATGGGATTAGTGGTGGAAAGAGCTCAGAAGCTGTGGCAAAGCCCTGAGATCAAGTGCTGCCCTAGCCTCTCAGTTGTCTCAGTAGTTAATAATATGCATGGCTAGTAAGCTGTTCCTGAGAAGTGAATGACACGGCAGGTGTGCACAATTTGTCGACTGCAGAGGGTAGGTACTGGGTGACGTTGTACTGTATAAACAGCATTGATGACGACCATTTAACTTCTGCATACACCTCTTCCTTCCTGTTTATGCTCTTGAGAGTTTTCCCAGTCCTGAAGATCATCTTGAACACAGGACAGGATGATGAAGAAACAGGGGAATGGGGTGTCACGGAAACAAGACTGAAGACAGCTGCAGAAGTGGGACAGGCCATAAATACAGGTCACCTGTAGCACAGGGGCAATTCTTCCCTGGAATTCAGCAATAAGTAGCCTTAAAGGAGACAGAGCCAGTTACCTGGAGGTTGCAACAACCTTAGCTGCAGGAGGGGAGACCGTATGGACCGGTCTTCCTGTAAATGTAACGTAAAAGGACTGGAGAGCTGGGGTCTGTCCTCCTCTCCTCCCTGTCTCCTCCTCATCCCCCGCCTCCTTCTCCTTTTCTCTCCCTTTCTTTTTCCTCTCTCTCTCCCTCCCTTCTTTCTTTTTCTCTTTTCTTTAGTTTTAGAAATGGAGGGGCTCTTTGAGCATATTTTTATTCTGAGAAGAAAAAGGCAGCAGAGACGGGACGTTAAAGCAGAGGGGTGATCGATGGAGCAAAGCCTTCAAGGAGGTTGGGGACGGCAGCGTGGAGAGCAGATCTGGAACGAATGTGTGCCGGGTGCTCCGCCTGGCACCGGGAGTCCTAAGCAGCTGCACCACACCTGGCTCCTCTTGCCAGCCAGTGGTTACATGTCAGGAAAGAACACAGAGAACCGGCAGCAGGCCACGTGGGTGCCCACCCTGATCGCCCTTAAACTGCTTTTATATGTATGTATTTGTCAGTTTGTTGACTGGCTTGTTTGCTTTTTTATTTAGTGTACACACGAAGTTCCCAAGTCTTGGGCTTTTCACCCAAGCACTTACAGCTTTTTGGGGGGAACAGTTCTCAAACCACCTGCAGGTGCTGGGAAGGTATTCCTCCCGGGGCGCCTTTGACCAATAACAGACAGATGCAGGCGGCCCTGTAAGCCCAGTTCTCCTGCTTTGGGTGGAACAACTCGGGCACATTTCACAATGAAGGCCTCTTCTCGGGAGCAAGGGCCGGGTCAGTCCTCTGGGAGGCCGCCTGCCCGCTTGGTCTTGTTTGGCCTCCTCCTCTTCCCTTTCCTGCTTCCTCCACTGCCTGCCTTGCTCTACCTTGAGACCTCCTTTAATAAATCACTTGCACATAATTTCAGAATTAACTTTTGAAGATGCTTATTTAAAACAGATGCTTTTGAGCAGAGCCTAACTGCCTGATTCAATAAAAGGGGTTGGGAAAGAAGATTCTAGGCAGTGTGATGAGCCGGATCAGGGGGCCAGAGATGGGAAAGTAGTGCCTGGGAGAAAAGGGCAAAGAGGCCCCTGAGGCCAGGCATGAGGGTGCAGGCGGCATGACCCACCTCAGAGGCAGCCTTCCTCTGAGGGAACAGAGACGTGCAGTGGCAGGCCGCAGATCCAAAGCCTCTTTTGCGTTCCCCTTTTGAGTTAAGAGTATGGGAAGCAGGATGGCATTTGGGTAGGTAAGTTGGCAGAATTTCTTCTGCTTATCTCTGTATTCTAGCACCACAGGGCACATCGGGCTCTGTTATCAGAGCTGTTTGCTGAGCACCTGCCAGCATCTACATCAGGAGCAAAGGCACGGCCTGTGTTCTCCAGGGGCGCACACGCTAGCAGAGAGTAACTTGCAATAAAGGATGGTAAGATCCCTATCAGCTGTTGGCCACAAGGGCTGTGGGATTTAGGAGAAGGGTGGCCGACAGCTTAAAGGCTTGAAAAAATTCTCTTTTCCCTGAGTGGGTCACGTGAGTGCAGAATCTCAAAGAGGCATTTTAGATGTTGGGTAGGTGTTGGGGAGGGACATACCCAGGACCCAGCCCACAGCCCAACTACGCAAGGATGTGTCTGTTCAGAGAAGAAATGAGCCCAGAATGACTCAAAACTCTGAGTGTGGGTGAAGAATAGGCAAAGAGATGCCGAGTTGTAAATGTATCCACACTAATGGGTTTGAACTTTAATCATTAAGGTAGAATCAACGGATCTTAATAATACAAGGTGAGCATTCTCCTTGCATTCTAGCAACTAGACGACTAGCAAAGCCATAGTAGGTGCCTATTTCTGATAAAAGGAATTCGGTATTTCTGTATGCTATATTTCTAGGCAACCATGCCAACTACATCCCCTCAGGGATTCATGTACAGTTTGCATCTTTTAATTTGATGAATTGCCTTGTGAGACTGACACATATACAGTGTCTTTCTTTTTTGTTGTTACTTTGCTATTTCTTTGAGTAACTGTCTTGCAGAACTAATAATTAGCATACAATTAAATACAAAACCAATCAACCCAAGAAGATGCCTCCTATAATTTACTGCAATCTCGCCTGAGCCCTGCATCCCTTTCACTGTTTGATAACTCAAGTCTGGGTAACAAAACATTCAATTATGAGCAGTCTCAATATTGAAGGAGAACCTGGATGCAAGGCAAAATCAAAGGAATTAGGGCTGTCTTGTTTCCTTTGCAGCTTGCAGAGATGTGGCCTCAGCAAGTGGCAAAATGCACACATTGACCTGAGATCCCAGGGAGTCAGTAATGAAGGTAACCTGGCCAAGTAACCTTGGAAATAATAGAGGGAGTTTCTCTTTGCTTTGCTGTTAAAACATTTGCTTAGGGGAGAAATGCTATATATTAAGACCAGGTTAGCACAACAAATAGCGTTCCAAGGGCAAAACTAATAATTTTGTAAAAGAGGCATCTCTTTTGTAAAAATTTTGTAAAAAAGCCACGTATTGATTCTCCCATGCCAAGCACTGTACAAATAGTGTTGCTAATTCTCACAATAATCCTGCATGTGGGTCTATTTTCCTCATCATTTACTAGCAAAACAAAGACTCAGGAAGTTTAGTAGATACTTATTGCGGTGATGGGTCAGGAAGGAAAGATGTGTTTTAGACTGGGGAGTGCATACAGTGTGGGGAAGGACATGTCTATCATTTCAACATGGTATGATGTTTGCAAACTGAAATAAAATAAAATGTTCTGACACAAACAGAAGCAAGCAAAATTGGGTCCAATCTGCCTGTCCTGAGAACTAGTAGAAAATAGACCCCGTATTCTGTGAGCCAGAGTTTATTGCGGTTAGAGAACACCTCTGTATGACTCGGTTCTTAAGAAGAATCTTTTGAAATCCTCATAATGTTCAAGTTTATCAAAATGGTACGTGGCTTAGAAGAGACTGAAAAACATTGTGTTATACCACGCATCCTTGGGCAAGGATATAATGATAGGAAGACATTTATCAATTCATGCAACAATCAGCAACTACACATAAATTAATTTCCTACTTATGACCGACTACTAGGGGCCTGGCATTGTATTAAATGCTGAGGAAAATGGTGCACAAAACAGAGCCGTTGCCTCAATTACATCATGCTGGGAAACAGATAGTAAGTTATCAATGACAATGACAGAAAATCAATGCTATGGAGAAAAATAGAAACCAGAGAAGGGAGATAGAAATGAGAGTGGGGATGAGGGTGGGGGTTCCAGAGCGTGGAAGGGGTAGACTGACGAACGATGGACATGCAGATGTTTGAAGAAGGGGCACTTGAGTCAAGAACTGAGTGAAGCTGCAGAGAAGCTCCACCGAGAGAGGCTCGGAGAGCAGGTGTGCCACATGGTCCAGGAACAGCAAGGGTCACTGAGAGAGGCCCCAGGACCCAGACAGGGCAAGGTCCTGTAGGGCATGGGAAGGACTTTGGCATAAACGTATAGATGAATAACAGTAGTAGCAGACACTTATATTCCAGACAACGTTCTAAGCGCTTTCTGTGGAAAGCCTCTTTGAATTCTCCCAACAACCCTGCTTCACGGATGAGGAATCAGAATTGGCTCAAGGTCTTATAACTGGCGAATAAAGAACCTGGATTTGAACATAGCCACTGAAGCTCCCACATCTGCCCTTGTAATTCCTGCAGTACAATGCCATCATCAAATAATTGTTATGATCATCAAACAGGATCCCAGGAAGGGGAGTGATGGAGGAGTTACTTTCCTTTGCAAGCTTGAGGCTTTATAGGTTGGCCGTGTGTACCTTGTCCTTCCGCATGCCATTCAGACTGCTGAGAGATTAATTCACTAATTACTCTGCTCGTGCAAATCAATAATGGCATTTTATGAAAGTACAATATTGAGTCATATTAATTTAACAAGTTCTTAATGGAGGGGGTGGGAATCAATTGTGAGTCAGACACAGTTTCCCAGCAGGGCTTGGTACCAACCCAACGAAACCAATCACAGTTGTTAGAAATATTGACACAGTATAGGAACAAATATCTTGCCAACTGTTTCCTCTCTGGGTGAGAAGGAAATAAGTATCACAGATATGGCCAAAAAAAAGGACACTCAGAAACATTGTCTTAAGGGGCCTGGGGATTTAGCCTGCTTCTCACACTAATATGCTGTAATTTCAGAGAAGGTAGGTCATCTCCATGTATTTCAGCTTTCTCCTTGGCCAGATGGCAATTATATCTACCTTGAAGGATTTGGGAGAGAAATAAAGGACATTGAAGGAAGTGAGCATCAATCCCATGATTGGCTCAGGAGCTGAAAGCAGACATTCTCGCCTTCTCTGGGGGATGGGGCAAGACTGAAGTAAGACTGGGGACTGATTCTGATATCCTGGAATTGAGAAGTATCAGCGGTTACAGGAAGGGCAGGAAGCCAATTGTAGGAAAAATTGTAGTTTGGTGCATCAGAAATCCTACGTATAGGCATCAACCAGAACGGCCCAGGCAAGGTCAAGACCACTGCTGGGAACTTGCATGGGAGCGTGAAGGGAAGCCCAGCGTGCAGGACAATCCCAAGCCCCAGTTCACTTGGTGGCTGCAGGGCAAGCGTGGTGGGGGTCACGGGGCTATCACAAGCATCCCAGCATCTGTGAGGGATGAACTGCCGTTAATTTATTTATGTGTTTTCTACTTTTCTCACTTTCTTTTCTTTCATTTATTCAACCAAAGTTATTGAGTGTATATAATGTGCCAGTATTGTGCAAGCTACCGAGGACAGCACAGAGAACAAAGCGGATCAGGTGCCGACTCCACTGACCTTATGAAATCTCAGAGGAACAGAGGGTAGGTACATAAATAAAGAAATAAAAAATATTGTGATAACAAGTAACATGAAAATAAAATGGGAAAATTCTGGAGCAACTGACTGCAAGTTATTTTAGACAGTGGAGTTGGAGAAGTCCTCTTTTCTTCCCAGATTTTATTTTGAAAATTTCAAAATTAATAGAGATCGAAAGAACACTTGCACGCCACTCATGCGGACACACAAACTGCTCACATGTGTGTCACTCTTTCCTTGGCTAAGCCATTTACGGTTAAATTGTAGACATCATGACCCTTTCCCTCCAAATACTTTAGCATTTAGCTTGTAAAAGCAAGTGTGTCATCTCAGTGTCATTATCACAACCAAGAAATTTAACCATTATTCAGTAATATCAGATAGTAATCGATTTTAGGCTTTGCAGGCCTTATGCTCTATGGGTCAAGACTGCACAGTTGAGGGTATTATTAGGTGCATACATAACAAAAGGAAAAACAAGATTCCTACATATATATTGGTGGAATTCAAAATACAGCAATTGAGTACATTTCTAAAATTGTTGATACTGCAGGTCAACTAAAATTTTTAGTAGGACGGGAATTTTTTGGGGGGGAGGGTAACACTTTGCTTAATTGGGGTTCAAAGTTTGTATTGCCTCTCATCCAGTCAATTGTAAATATTAATCTGTTAATACTGATCTATAATAAGGTTTTACATATTTCATCTTTTGAAATGTTTTTTTACAGTTAGGTACTGCCAAATATTGATATCAGTCTATGAGCTTATGACTGAGTGTGTTCATCATTTGGAAGGCACTTATAGAATTTTATTAGGTTCTTTTCTACATTTGCCTTTTAACATGTCATTACATTACAGATTAATCACTTTTCAGTGGAAGGTTTGGTGAGAGCTCCTCAATTGCATATTTAAATAGAGTTTTAAATACAGAAATTTCCATTACACTTGCACTAAGGTCTGAAAAACATTGCTGGAACTCTAGTTAGAGCTCAGAAAATCTATGTGTTGCAAATTTATGTGGGAATGGAGATCTTGCTTCTTGCTTAATTTTGATAGCAGGGGAAGTCATAAAGCAGATCAACATGACTTGTGAGTCAAACACCAGTTGTCACTGAAATGACTTTACCACAGTCTAACTCTTGCATATCATTGCTCCACCTAATAATATTAGGTTGGATTCATTGCACGTCATCAAGGCTACTGCAAAATTTAATTTCTAAATCCATTTGATATTATATAATAGTAGTTGAGGGTGGATTTTCTTGTGCAGAAAAATGTAAATCTTGACCCTGGGCTCAAACAATTAAAGCAAAACTTTAAGCCAATGAACTGCTGTGTGGTAAGTTTAGGATATTCAGCTTTTTTGCTGCCAAAAAAAAAATCAGAATTGAGGATGGTTAAGTCCACAAGAGCAAATGAAGTATACTGTTGATGTTATTAGTTCAATAACATATCATAGATTCAAACACTTTTCCCAAAGTACCTCCTAATGAATAATACAATAAATAACTTCTAATAGCTTAAGTTTTTGCAAGTGTTATAAATTTGTCCAAGTAAACCTTTTTCTGTTTCCCTGGTACTTTTGCCACCATCGGATATAACAAATCTTAGCAGATTCCTCTTCAGGTTGTACTAAATTAGTGCTTCTTTTCTGCTTTGAAAATATTCTCAGGTGTAGTTTTCACATACAGACTAATGGTAGAGGTTAATTCTTCAGCACTTAAAACTCAGCATTGACTCCTTGAATAAATAACTACTGAGCAATATTAGTATCACCTGTAGACTCATCAAGGGCCAAGGAAACCACCTGAAAGCATTTAAATTCTTACCACTTTCATCAACTCTTCCTCTGAATGCATGTTGTCAGCTGCTGCATTCAAACACAGTTTAATCACTTTATGATTGGTAAATGATTTTTGTTGCTTGGCTAACAAATAAGCCACTCAAAAACTTAGTTTTTTTAAAACCTCATTTTCATTTCTTATTTTTGTGTAGAAATTCTGCTTTGATGAGAGCCTCAGTTTCAAATGTTCTAACTTTCTGACTGTTGCTTTCGTGTGAGTTAGGGACATTGCAAGGAGCACTTGGCCAGATAAGGCTGATACATAGTACATCCCTTCAGCATAGGGCTAGTGTCACTACATAAGAAATGCAATGTTTTGACATCTAGTTTGATAATACAACAATCCATACCCCACGATCCTTCAAACAGGCAACATTTGGAGTCCATTTTTCTCTTCTTGTTTTGATGATCTTGGTATGTACCAAGCATTGATAAAATAAAATATTAATGTTTTTGTTAATAAAATAAGGTAATACATATTTCTTTCTTTTTCCTTTGCCTCATTTTGGGGTATCTTAATTTTTCTTTTCATTTTGAAACAATCTCACCCTGTTCAGGTATAATGGTCTCATGGCAATTAATTGTGTGCCACACAGGAGGGCAAGGCAACAAGGCCACCATACACTTGACCCGTCCTGTGGTATGAAAGCGGTCACAGATAATACATAAATAAGTGGTCATGGATGGATTCCACAGAAATTATTTATGAACACAAATTTGACTTTCACATTATTTTCATGTAAAATAGTATTCATTTTCATACAGATTGTAGTAATCTTCATTTTTTCAAAAATGTAAAAATCATTCTCAGTTCATAGGTCATTAAACAAACAAACAAACAAACAAACAGTTGCCAGGCTGGATTCGGCTTACAGGTTTGCCAGGCCCTGATTTAGACGCGCCCACCCTGCCTTTTTGTTTTGTTTTGTTTACTTTCTCTCTCTGTTTCTTTCTCTCTTTCTGTCTCTCTCTCTAATCCCTCTTTCTTTTTTTCCTTCCTTCTATTCTCCCTTTTATTTCTCTTTTATTTCTCTCCTTCCTTCCTGCTTTTTCTTTTGGCTCATTTTAGGGTATCTTAATTATGTTTCTTCTTTTCATTCGGTAACAATCTCAAACAAATGTTCTAAGTACAGTATAAGGAGCCTTTTTCCCCTCGACCTCTTTGATAAGAAGTTGTTGGCATGGCGCTGTACCACCACTTTATTTTACCAAGAAGGACAGTCTCTGAAGAGCCACAACTCAAATATTCAGACCAGGAAATGAACACCGACATGTCACCACCACCCAATGTTCACACACTATTCAAATGCCCCGTATTCTTTACAACAAAGGAGCCGCATCATGATCAGGAGTCGATCAATTACCAATTTCCATCGATTGGTAAGAGTTTCCCAGTCTCTGCTTGACTGTCATGACTTCAGCATTTTTGAAGGTGACAGGCCAGCTATTTTGTAGAACGTCCTTCAATTTGGCTTTGTTTGGTGCTTATTGATGTTTGAATTATGCATTTCTTGACAAGAATAGCATGGAAGTCGTCTATGTTCACTCATTATATCGGGTGACACTGTCTTAATTTTTCCCACTACTCACGTTTATTTTGACTTTGTGATTAAGTCAGTTTCTGCCACCCTTCACTGTAAAACCACTCTTTTTCCCTTTGAAATCAGTAAGAATTATTGTGGGGAGCTATCTTGATACGCCTTAATTTGTCATCAAAGTTTTTTTTCCATATATATATATACATCATGTACATATTTTTATCTATATATACTCATGGTTTTTATAATTTATTCAATGAGTTATAATCCTTTACTATCATTATTATTTTGATGCTCAAGATTTTCCAGGTTTGGCCAATGGGATTCCCATCAACCTGTCTTCTATGTCCTTTGAGATGCCCCTGTTTTTCTCTGACCACTTTCTTATTTCTCATATAACAGGGTATTTCAGATTCATTTTGTACGTTCTTTGGTCTAGCCATGGAATCAGATAGTTTCCAACATTGTTCCATTCTTTGGAAAATTTAGAAGCCAAGGTCTGGGTGCTAGGGGTACCCTTGTTGCAGGCTCCCCCAGGAACAGAGCTAAGGATCCCAGACCCTCTCAGTGGATGGAGCTAAGGAATATATGAGTGGATGCTCATGAATATATTAACGTCTATTTTTTTCAGTCTATTTATCTATATTTAAAATCATGAGTTCAGTACAAAGATTGCAATCCAAATACAACACCACAGGATTCAATTTAGTTTTCTCCCTTTCCTTGTTTGCACTCCCATTGGCCTCAGTACATTTACTCATTTGATCAATCTTCTTGCATCTGGCTGAGATTGTGGATGGACGCTATTCTTACCTTGCACAGGGCTCATCCCATCATCAAAACTTCGTGGAGTACCTGTTATACCCTATTCAGTTTGCTAGGTATTTGGGAAGCAATGGAAAATAACAGCAGCATAGGTTACTAGGGAAGCTTCATAAAAATAATCACACAAAAGAAGATGTAGTTGAAACTAGAAAAGGTGCTCAGAAAGTGTAAGTTTCGTGGTGCCACCACAGCTTGTAATAGTGGCACCAGACCTAGGCTCTGAGGCCAGGTGTCCTGAAGAAATGGGCTTCTAGGGAGAGCTAAAGAGAGTCTGGCTGGGTCTCCAAGATGGAGCAGAGGGCATATAGAGTGAGAGAAGTCTGTAAGAGAAGCAGCAACCAGATAGTGCAGGGACTTCTGGTCATATGAGGGTAGGCAGGCAGTTGTCAGATGGTGGGGTCATGATCAGATTTGCATTTTCACCAAAAGATTGCTCTGGTTTTATGTCAGGGGGAGTAAGCTTTGTTTGAAGGGAAACCAGTTAGGGAGCAATTGCAGTGACCCAGATAAAAGATGAAGGAAGCTTGGGTTGGGCAGATGATTGTCACCTTCAATAAATATTTGTTGCACACACAATGCATGCATGCATGAACACTGAGGATACTCATGATGCTTCCCCAATTACATGAGTTTTCTTCCAGCAAACTCTGCACATCTTTCACGAAGACTTAAATGTCATCTCTCCAGTGAATTTTTCAGGACCCATCCCACACTGACCTCTGGATCATAGTGAATCTCTGCCCTGAGTACAGCTTCTGTTTCCATATTTTATAAAAACACCGACCACACTGTGTAGAAATGTGTATTTCTGTGTTTTTGTGCACCACTGACCTTTGCCCTTTGAAAGGTCAGAGACCACATACTCAGATGTAGCTCAAGCAGAGGCATGTTTACTTCTGGATGAGGGATTCTTTTGTGAAGCTCGTAAGGACAAAGGACATTTCAGTCTGTGAGCGAAGTGTCACGGGCCTAGTGGAGAACAGTTTGAAAAGCAATTACCTGGAAACCTCTTTCTTAGCCCAGGTCCATCCCTTAGCCTGTACTGGGACCTTGGGTGGGTGGGAGTGGAGGATTCTTGCCTTTGCTGTGTCTCAGCGTTCTCACATGCAAACTAACAAACAATTGTTAGCATGGATTGGTCGGTTCCTCTGAACCAGGCACTGCTATGTTGGAAGTACATGTCTCCTTAGATACTCACGATAGCCTTTGGAAATAGACACAGGTTTCTCTTCATATTACAAAGGATGAAAGGAGGCAAAGAGAGATCCCATAAGCCAGTGAGTCACACGGGCAGCAAGCGGTGGCAGTCAGGGTAAACCCAGGCAGTCTGGGACCACAGCTGGCGTTCCTGACCGTGATTCTGTCGGAGAACTGCCTTGGCGATCTCTGACGACCACCTCCTTAGTCTGACATTCAGGGGGGATGTACTAAACATGCTGCTAATGCTCTAGTGCTGAGAAGGCAACTCATGGGGGATGGAGCTTACAAGGCTGGTCCTTACAAATACATGTATATATGCACGCGGTCACATGGATAACCATGTGAGGTACAGATGAAGGATGGCTCACATTCTATCATACTGCTGATGTTAAGAACTGAGGAATGCACTGAACTAATACAAATATGCCCCAAATGTACACTTGAAGTGTAGATACCGGAGCCCAGCACACCTGAAAGTGATTTACGTGAAGAAGCGCAATAAAACACCAGTATGAGACTAACACCCCCATCAGGGACAGATATTTTCACAACAATGGATCGAATAATCACTGAATGGCAAAATGAAATAAGGAACATCACGCACACACACACAAGTTCATGCGGTGCTCAGGGGAGGAAGGTATGGGGTGGCTGGCGAGTCTGTCAGGTACTCAAGCTGGCCCCACAGATAGTGGAAAATGTAGCAGTTGGTTTTCATGATTTCATATCTTTGCTGTCACCCTACAACTGGATAAAATGGAATAACTCCAGGTTTCTCGTAGTCAGGGAGCATTCAGCTCTCCCATGAGAGACAGGTAAAAAGCTCAGTGGGGTAAGGTGCTTTGAAAGACCACCTGTTGTTAATTGCAGGTGTGGGGGGATCTGAATGGAGATCCTGTCAGGACACGGAGAGCGGGAGCAATGAACCCAGCCATTTCGCACCTTGCAGCCTACAGGTTCCATCAGGCGAGCTCCTGCACACCTGGTCCAGAAAGCTGTTCTCAAGCGCAGAGAGGTGATTTACTCTGCAGGGGCCGCATTCTGGCGCCTTTGTGCACAAAGTAAAAGGCCTAGTGCCTGAGGGAACACCCTTTTCTTCAAATATGTTAGTTTTATGAGGAAATGGAAAAACTTGGATACGCTCACATTCAGAAGCACAGCCAAGGAAACAAACGTGGAGAGACAGGAGGAAAGATGCCACATTTACACACAGCCCCTACAGGTTAAGTGCTTGCATTACTTCACTGAAATCTCCCAACAACCTCATGAGTTGGAGGCATGATCATCCTTTTCCAAATGAGGACCAGAGAACTGAAATAATTGACCAAGTCAACACAACAGGAAGGCGACATCAGCTCCTGTTTATCTGACTGCAAAGCTCATACTTGTGTCACATTTACTGTTTCCCACTGATACGTGGCAAAGGCAGCTTGCTTTCTCTCCTTTCCCAGATCTCCATTGTCTGCATTCAAACATTAGTTACCACTTAAGTTCACAAGACAGTTTCCATTCCCAAGCAAAGCCTTGGGGATTCCTGTTTAAATCAGAATGCATTGTGTTGTAGTTAAAGATGCAAGATTGTGGGAAGCCAGTAAACAAACATTGACTGGGGGCGTATTCCAGTTAGGGGGCAAAACTAATTCAGGAAAGCACATCAGATGTGTCAGTGGGTGTCTTTTCTCAGTATTTCACAGCCTCGTCCATCTCCACTTTCCTTTAGCAGGTGATGGATTCCTGAGAATGCATCCCTTGAATGAGGAACTGGACTGGATAACCTCAGAAAACCTCCCGAGAGCGCACATGTGGGAACCAGAACTTTCCTTAGAAATGCATGGAGATTATTTCCTAGCATAGCAAATTCCTTGTTGTCCACTAATGCTGGCCACATCTCTATGTCTTCACGGACCCATGCAAACACCAGACCTTGGGCTAAGTGACTTATTATTGAGAGGAAGCTGATTAAGCAGAGAACTCCACTGTTACATTTATACTGATCATCTGGCACGTGTCCACCTCCTCCTCTGAGGAAGCAGGTTCAGTGCTGGCTGCAGACGGGGAGGTTACCTTAGACAGGTTTTCTTATCCTAACACTGCAGTGGCTTAGATGAAGGAGCTTGGATTCACACCGAATACCACCTATTTATCCTGGAATTCATCTCTCCCTAGGGGTCCTTTAAGGGAAAACCTCATTAAGCAAAGGAGTCTGAAGGTCCAGGGTCTCCCACTGTCCTGACACTTACAGCACATGGTTCTCCTTTGTTTGATGCATAGCTGGGCACCATCTCCACTCTCTATGAGGGCAGGGATGGCTCCACCTGCATGCCACTGCACCCCAGTGCCTGACCAGGTGCCATGAATAGTGCAGGTGCTTAAAAATACCTGTTAAATGAATGATGCAAGCATTAATACACCTTTAGTGGGTGGATTCCTGTCCAATCTGTTCTTTTAAAAGAGCAGAAAGGAGACTATGAAATATGTTGAATGCTCACTATGTGTTGCACACTATGCCAAGTGCTTCGCATACAGTATTTAATGAGGATTGGTGTGATCATTTTCACATGAAGAGAAGTAGTTCAGGGTAGTCAAATAAGTGTTCCAGGGTCACACAGCTAGCAAATGACAGAGCAAGATACATACCCACGTAGACCTAATACTGACAGTCAAGGGCAGTTTCTGCTTAGTTTTGTTTTTGCATTGTATTTTTTTACATCTCTAAATGTTTTCAAGTCCCCAAGTTAGAAGAGTATGTGCCAGGAAAATGGAAAAAGGAATAGATAACCCAATTTAGATGGCCATGAGGACAGAGGAATGCATCTATTGTTATGCTCAGCTGGAGAGAATTCACAAACACAGAGGCTAGAATTTCCAGTTAGTAAAGATTTGCAGTTGCTGGAAAGCCAGTTAAGACAATTGAAGGCTGTCCACAAGGGTAGCTAGGCTATCACTTCAAGGAGAAATTGGTTACTGCTCAATTCTTCTGGGAATAGACATAATGTTTTGACCTATAGTGTGATGTTCACAATGAAGACAATGAAGTCTCAATTAATTTTTTTCCATGCAATGGGAAAACATGGAGACATTCATTCACTCATTCAGCATTTCTTGAGCACTTACTAAGCGCAAGACTCTGTACTGGAGTTCAGAGATGCATAGTTACCTATGCCACAGTACCTCTGTCCAAGACGTTCTTAAGGAGCACCAAGGAGGGAATAAACAGTCAGGGGTCCAGCCTTTGCACTTCCACCATCCACATGTGGCAGGCTACTCTTGCAGAAGCACACTGCTAGGCAGGATGGGAATCCAGAAAACAAGGTGAGACTTCTGGACACTAGGCCAATCAACATCATAAATAAGGAAAAAAGCTTGAGTCACTGTTTTCCTGGGATAAAAAAGGCTGTTTAAGGAAAGATGTGGCCCCTTAATGCTCCTGGACCCCACAGGTCTTAGTCATCCTCATGCAACAGTTGGGGATCATTCACTCTGTGTGTTCCCAGGTGCACAGAATCTCTGGAGCAGTGGTGCAACTGGAAACGAGATTTGAGAGCATCAAGATGCCTGACTCTCCTAGGTACAGTGTTTGCAGCAATCTGTCAATAAAGATGAATGGAAGGATCTTGGCAAATAGCCTCCAAGTGAGAGGGCAGGACACAGGCAGGTCAGAAAGGGTGCCTGGGTCAAAAAGTATCCATAGTGAACCCCAGCCAGGGACCTGTGAGGGCCTCCCCGCAGAGGTATTGGCTTTTGAGCCACTTCCCATGGTAGCCATAAGCCTGAATGATTTATATAGATGCAAAATACGTGGCCTTCCCAGTCACTGTGGTCTGAAGGGCAGGTAAATCTGGCCATTCCTTTCCAATTTGCTCTGAAGGCAAATGCCAGTCAGTCAGGTCTGTTTAGGGCCCCAAGTTTTTTAAAGCAGATTAAGATCTTGCTGTCTGGTCACAGCTTAGCAGAGAGGCAGGTGGACTGGCTATGTGGACGACTAGTGTGGCATTCTCCAATCTGCCTTCAGCCAGTGAGCTTTCAGAGCAGACTGTGGCCAAGGCACCACGAACTTTGCTTAACCCAGCCACGGACCGTTGCTATGGGGATTCTGGTGGTTTGGGGCACTGGAAGGCTGACCAATTTGTTGACGCATTATGCAAATGGCTTCTGTCTTATAAAGGCTTTCGTAAACTGTGGGACTCTTGTTCTCACAGCAAATTCCAGATAGAGTCTCCCATTGTGTGAATTCATCAGAAGGAATCCCAAAGAATATATAGCACTTGAGATCTTCTACAGATTTACAGTGATTTGTCTCCTTCTACGTCCAACACAAACACCTGGTAAAGTCCCTGGAACCATCTGACTGTGTGGTTATTTCTTTCAGAGTCAGTCAGATCCCTGCTCGCTCCAGATACCAGCTCTGCTCTGTGCTGACAGTGCAACCTTGGGAAAGAAGCTTTATTTTTCTGAGCCTCTGTTTCCCTATTGTCAAAACTGCAATGATTGTGAACCCATCTCAAAGGGCTCTAAGGAGAGATCACACCTGCAGATGTCCATACGGAGTGATGAGCTTCCCCTGACTTTCTCGTTCCAAGTGCCCACGTTTACAAGGAATATTATAATGAGGTTCTAGAATATGATCATCTCATTACCACATGTTCATTCTTCAAGATCCAGCTCAGAAGTTACTAAATTTCAACAGTTCTTTCCCACTCTTCCCCTGGGAAGTGAATTACTGCTTCTTTTATTAAAGTTTTGATTTCACCTTGTATCTCTGGAGTAACACGTCTCATGCTGTTTGTTAATCACACATGTATATGCTCATTTATTTAAAGAAGATTATTCTGCATCTCTTGTATCCCAGGATACTATGCTGGGACTATGCTAGGTGCTAGGGATACTGTGAGGACAGGATATGCTTGCTCCTACTGCCATGGAGTTGACCATCTGCTTCTCCCTCTGAATTTGATGGAGAGCCACATGTTTGTATTTCAACCATACAACACAGGGTTGGGACTGAATTTCATCTGAAGACTCACTGCAGGTGGATCTGCTATGTACCTTGGAGCCCCAGGGAGTGTGATTGAAAATCAAGGCTATCTAGACTCCATGGCTGGGACTAGGAAATAAACTGGCCATAGGCAAATTAACAGCAGAAAAGTCATACAAATATATTAATTTTTAAGGACATGCACAGGGAAAAGTGAGTGACTGCTCCAGAAAGTGGTAAGATCTGAGAGCTGATATATACCATCTTAATAGAAGAGTGGGATGTGGGCCACTCAGGGGAGAGGTAATGGCTTTTGGGAAGATGAGGGGGCCTTTAGCTGAGTAGGTGGGAGGCGTGACGGTCTGTGGAGGCTTATCTGGTGTGGTTAGACTCGGGTCTCCTCTCCCATGACGGGGGTCCGTCTTCTCTGGGCGATGAAACTCCTAGGGGGCTGGATGACAATTCATCTCCTTTAGGAGGATCAGCCTTGAGTCCCCCAGGGGAGTCACAAAAGAGCCCCTCCCTGCGTTAGCTGTTTTCCCAGTGATTTCAATTCAAAATCATCTATATACCAAAGCCGCATATTTTGGGGTGCCGTATCCCAAATTCCTCAGGTGCAAGGAAATGTGACCTCTGTTCCTCTCTATGGGAAGCATGTGTATAGTAAACTGTCAGAGAGGGGCTGTAACTGTCCCCCCAAAAACAAAACAAAAAAATCTTGAAATGAACAAACAGAAACATGAGAAGGGCCCGCAAGTTCTCAACCAGACTGCCTGGGTGGGGGTCCCAGCCGTTAGGGTCTGAATGCATCCGTGCCCCCAAAGTTATACATTGAAATCCTAACCCCCAGTATGATGGTTTTCAGGTGTTATTTTGGGAGATGATGAGGTCTGAGAATGGAGGCCTCCTGAATGAAGCTGGACCAGAGGGCACTGTGTCCGTCCCTCCCTCCCCTGTCTCCCCCTCCCTCCCCCCATCCTGCCCCTCCCCCTCCCTCTCTCCATCTCTCCTCCTCACCAGGTAGGCTGCAATGAGGAGTCCTCACCAGGTAGGCTGCAATGAGGAGACTGCCATCTGCACACCAGGAAGCGGGCCTTCCTCAGACCCTGGGGCTGCTGGGGCCTCAATCTGGGACTTCCAGCCTCCAGAGCCAGGAGAAGTGCTTGCTGTGAGGCCCCCAGTCTCTGGTATCCTGTGTTAGCAGCTCAACTGACTAAGACTCCAGGTCTACCACTTAGAGTTTGGTGACCCAGGCCATATGCCCAGAATAAATCACTTAATTTCCCTGAAACTCTTTCCTCAGCTGTAATCCAGGACTAATAACCTCCCTCAAAGGGAGGTATGTTTCTTAAAGCAATGCCTGACACTGAGCAAGGGGTAAAAAATATCACTGTTACTAAAATCTGAAAATCTGTCTTCAATACAGAAATCAAACCTCCCCAAGTCCCAGTCATTTATTTTATCCTCCCCCTCTGCCTCCCAAGTCTTTCATGTATTCAACTGTAAAATCAGGAACTCGGGCCAGGTGGGCAGGACACAGAGGGCCACAGACCCTGCGCTTTACCTCCCACTGGGAGGTGAGCCAGTTTCTCCTGCTCACGAGTCATGCTTGTCCTGGGCAACTTGCTGGGCCAACACAGAGCAGTGGAAGCGACTCTCTGATCCCAAAAGACCTTGCAGCTCAGCCCAGGCCTCTTGGAACTCCGCTATCCTGCCGGTGAGAAGTCCAAGCAGCTCCGTGGAGAGGAATGAGGCCCCTGGAGTGGGCTGCTCTGGAGGTGAGGCCTTCAGTGCCGGGCGACCCTTGCCGCTGATGCCACTGGAGCAGACATGACCGTTCCCCCCACTCCTACCCCGCCAAAGGCATATTCAGGGTATTGTCCTTTGTGCCACTAGGTGGTGGGCAGTTGGTTACACACCGGTGGTGGACGGATTCGCGGGGACGATTTACACAGGTTCCCTTCCCCCCTCTGCCCCCTCATCTGCTCATTACTGAGTCCGCAGCTGTCTGGGGTTATGGTCCACCATTCAAACAGGTCATCAAGGATCATCTCACGGCCAGTCTGACCCTGTTGCCAATTCCCTCCTTCACACAGGCCAGCAGCAAATAAGCTTTGAGCATCTGCGATGTGTGCAGTTCCTAGCGCTTAGAAAACGAACTCCTAACCCCAGGGAATCCAGTCTCCTACGGGGGATGGATGAGCCTACAGAGAAATGCCGAGAGCTGAGCCTGTCTGACACGGCCCGGGATGCCATGAGAGAAAAGCCTCCGCTCAGCAGGGTCAGAGCGGCGCAGGCAAGAAGGCACAGGTCTGTCTGCGCAGCCGGGCAGAGCTGAAGGCTGAGCAGGACCAGCTGGGGGCGGGAAGCGCCGCTCTCCCGGCAGAGGAGTGGGGAGCTGGGGACAGGCACCCCTCGGCTTCCGCTCTGCTGGTGGCTCCTGGGTTTCAGTCTGACACCCTGAGGGACACTGCCTTGTGCTCCTCCCGCCCCTCCCCAGCTGGACCACGGGTCTGTCTGAGTGGCCCCCACCCCTGCAGACTGCACCAGGGCAGCTGGCTCCCCAGCCATGTCTCCAGAACCAACCTCTCCTTGACAAGCAGCTGTCAATTCCGGTTTGTTGGGCATTTAAAACAAGATTTCTGGGCTCCCTTAAGATGCACCAATGACATAATGTATCTTTCCTCTGGATCAGCAACTTTTAATTTCCTGTGTTGCTTATGGAACTGCCATTGTGTCAGTCATGCAGACAAGTGGCCACAAGTCTCTAACTGCCCGGTGCCCGTCCTGCCACCGGCACCCTCCCGGGTAAGCCTTGTCTCCCTACTCCAAACAGCAGGCAAAGTTCCTCATTTCATCCTCTTTCCATCCTCACCTCTTTCTCTCCTTCAGTAAGTGTCTTGTTCTCCTATCATAGTGTTAGAGAAGATCCTAGAAGACCAGCTACCCACTGGGGGAACGAACGCCCATTCTCTCATTGGCCCCCCCAGGGATTCCCATGTGACCACGGTAAGTTCCTCAAACTCACTGAACCGTGGTGTTTTTTCATCTACAGCAGAAGCCAGCAAATTACCACCCATTGGCCAAATCCTGCCCACCGCCTAATTTTGGGAATGGTTTTATTGGAACAGAGCCATGCCAATTCATTTGCATACCGTCCACAGCTGCTTCTGTCCAACAGCAAAGTTGCACAGTTGTGGCAGAGATTGTCCCACCCAGCCTAAAATATTTACTTTCTAGTTCTTTACAGAGAAACTTTCCCAATTCCTGATCTACAGAATGATCCCTGATATTTCTATAAGCTCTAACACCTTTATGAGTATAAATAACCAAATGTTTGTGTACTGTTTTCTTAAAACATGTCATCTATATGTAAACAAAAGTGAAAAATGAAGCCCCTTAGTCCTCTCTAGATCGCCACTTACATGCAGAGGGACTTCAGATGGGTCACTTCATCTCCTTGAGTGGCAATTTCTTCATTTTTAAAATGATGCTGCAGCCCCCTCTTAGGGTGGTTGTGACATCAAGAGGTGAAAGTACTTGCGGAACCAAACAGCCTCAGCCCTGGCGTGTGATAGTATTCAACACCTCTCCCTTTCCTTCCCTGAAACTTCTTAGTCATTTTGTCATAATCTTTAAGTAGAGAAGAGACAAAAGGTTTTCCTATTTAACAGGTTTTGAGGTAAACTCCCACCACTTCGGTATCAATATTCCATGGCTAAACGTGAGTTGGACATCTACATAAATGCATTTAATACCTTCACAGCCGCCTCCCCTCCTCTCCCCCGTTACTCTGTGTGTCCATGCATGAAGCGGGCAAACACAATTTGTTTGCATAATTAGTCTCTCTTAAGGGTCGGATCACCTGAGGCAGGCACTGCTCTGGGGTGTGTAGGACGATAATCATCTTAGATGCATCAATAGGAACAGAGTTCTGTTGTAAAGGAAAACAGCATCTCATCATCTCTCTTCGCCTCCTGTGAAATTCTGCAGAGATCTTGCCACCATATCTTAGGAGCCAGTGGTTGTCTTAAGAGAACCGTCATCCCAGTGAACAGGTGCAGTGTCCATGAACATGTGCTGCTCAGGTCATTCGCTTTGGGGAGAAATAGTTGAATGACAGCGTGAGCTGGTGCCCCTCTGACCCACACCATGGCTGTGCTGTGGCCATGCTTCCAGGGCTGCTCACAGCCAGCAGCTGGGCTCTGAGGGTGCTGCTCATGAACGGTAGGATGCTTCCAATGGGCAACACTGGCTGGAAGACTCCGCACTGGCCCATGCCATGTGGACCTTTCATAGCCTGGCACTACAGTCTGACACCTCTCCCCAGTCCCCTTCTCCCTCCCCCTCTTCACAGGCATCAGATCTGCAGCACAGCTGAGAGTCTCTCCCTGCCCCTCCCTCTTCTTCTCCTTTCCCCTTCACAAGTGTGTCCACCAAGTCTCTTGGCCCTGTTCTCGAAGGACCTGAACAAACACAAGCAGACCAATAGTGGTCTGAGGAAACAATGTGAGCAGATGCAGATGGCTGAGTGCCTAAGTCCCTGCCTGGCTGGTGAAAAGCAGGCCATCCTTAATGTTCTGTGGGCAGAGTTAGGTCCTGGTGCAATGCGGCTGACCAGGTGCTGAGTATTTCCCTGTGTTGACTTGAAACAGTATCCTGGTGGAGAGGACCTCACTTGCAAAATGTGGTGCTCCCAGTATGAGGAAGATATGGGGTGCACAATGCTTGGAGTGCAATGGAGTTGGCTGGCTGTGGCTGTCGTATTGGTGTTCTGCAGAAGGATATGAAAAACTATTAACAAACAGGTAAAGGCTATGTGTAGAGCTAGAGATGCTCTTTCATAGCTTATAAAGAGGCTCTTATTCCCTGCACTGGAAGAGCAGACAGAGCTGAAGTGTAGATTCAGACCTTAATAGTCACAGAGCAACAAAGACAGTTAAATGCTCAGCCAAGGCAGGTCTGTTACATCAAGCTCAGGGCCCTGGATGCAAAAGCCTTGGCCCCAGAACGTAGAATAGGGACACGAGGTAGATGCCCCAAAGAGTTGGCTCTGCAGAAACCCCTGAACCCTCAGAGCGTAGGAATGGCCTGCTAGTTCCGAGTAAGAGCCACCACTTGTGCTGGGCTGGGTGATGCTGCAGAAACCTTCTCCCACAGGTCACTCCTACCTTGGCAGATGCCTTACCTCCTCTCCCTGCACCGGATCAATGGCCAGGCTT
Source organism: Manis javanica (assembly GCF_040802235.1). Classification (NCBI taxonomy): domain Eukaryota; kingdom Metazoa; phylum Chordata; class Mammalia; order Pholidota; family Manidae; genus Manis; species Manis javanica. The sequence continues at coordinate 166,439,807 of NC_133160.1, forward strand.
AAGTCCAGGCATAAGCCAACTAGGAACCTACTCAGTCTATGGGGGGAGGGAAATTATATGCCAAAGAAGGTATGAAAATTGGTCAGCAGGAGCCTGAGGGGTACACTGGGATTGGATGTGGAGCCTGCTTGACTGGGAGGACAGAGCAAAGAACTGATAGCTAAAAAGTTTTGAATTGGGGGACATTTTTTCAGGATGTGGAATTTAATATCTTGGCATGGACCCCAGGGAAATGAAGCTCATTCACTCCTAAGCCATACCCCGCTGATAAAGTGGAAATGCCTGAGTTGTCCTGGCAGATGGTAGAGGAGGAAATACCGGGGCTGAGGGAAATGGGCATGCTGAATCAATACGATATGAAAGGCCACAAAACCCACCCAAGGACTGCATTCTCCAGAGGGCATTACTGGGCACAGCAAGGCTGCCAGAGACGCACTGCTGGGAGTTTGCTGTGATGTCCAGGGGTGGCTCTCCTCTGTGGGACATGGCTGAGAGGAGGACAGGGATGTCCTGAGGGTGATGGGGATGTGGAGTCAGAAGCAGGTGGCAGCATTTACCTGCCAGAAGCAAGGAGGATGCCACTACCACTGCTGCTGTGAAGGGCAAAGAAGCACTGAGGAGACTTGATTTACAGTGGGGGGATCATTAACGGAACAGGTGTCCCTGGGGGAAATGGGTGGGCAGTCAGGAAGGATGCTATTAACATCCATAATCAGACAACAGCAAAGCAAAAATGAAGGAGCAGGTGACTCAGGTGCTTACCTATAAAACGTCACGCTGAGCCCATGCGGTGAAGAGGTCGCTGAATACCAAGCAGGAAGAGCTGTTCAACCCCGCAGCAAGTGTACACCCTGGAAGAAAGTCTCCCATCCTTCCCCCAAGGGACCTGCAGCTATTTATAGGGGTCTGTGTCCTGGGGACAGGGGAACGTCCAGACATCCCAAGGACTACTGCACACAGGGTCTGAATTGTCCCCTGTCATAGTAGGAGCTTGTGAGGCTGTGTGAAGAAGGGGTCTGTGGGGCTGGGGATGTACTCTGATGGCTGGGGACGTCCTCTGCTCAAATCCTCTAGAAGCAGCAGCTGCAGGGAGTGTAGTTGCCTGATGGACCAACCGGATGCAGCCACCATGAATGCTGAGCCTATGCTCCCCTCAGGCTGATCCCAGCCAGTGACTCAACCTGAGGATGCTGCTTCTGACCCATTCCTCCTGATGTGTGTCCTGCTCTCTGGGGGCCATCAGCCGGGAGCTCCTGTCCATCTAGAGGGCTTTCTCGGACCACCATCCTATGTCTAGAGGCTTCCTCAACCCCTCCAGCCCTCTCCTTTCATAAGTGTATGGCCACTATGATCTGACTGCCTTCCACCTATTCCTGACGGCTCGCTTCTATCACTCACAACCTCCCACTCCCAGCAAATCCCTGGCACAGGCAATTCTATCTTGGCATCTGCCTCTGCATATACCCAAATGGACACATGAAGCTAGCAATTGTTTATTCAGTCATTAACCCATTCAACAAACTTGCATTGATCTTTATGTGCTGGGTATTATGTTAATAAAAATAAGTTAAATAAGTTAAGCATCTTAAGCATCTCCGTTCTTTCAGGAAAAGTGCCTGAGTAACTCTTCACTAATATATTATGAGTGACGTGCATACACACTCACAGAGCAGGGGTCTAGCAGATGAGGAGGTTCCACACTAGCTGAAGAAGTGAGGAAGTACATGGAGATGCAGAAAGAAGAGCTGAATACTTCTCAAAGGAGCATTTTAGAAGACAAGTCACAGAATTAGGAGCTTGGCAATACTCTGAACATGATGACCCAAATGAAGTATAACCACATTAAGAAAGATGTTAGGATTAAAGAGGATTTGGCTGGGTAAATTGGTTTAGGTCTCTTTAGAAATTTTTCTCATGATAGGCAATGCTTTTAATTCTGAAAAAATCTATTTAATAAGCCTATTGAAGATTTGCATCCATCCCTTGAATAAACAAAAATAAGTGTGGAGAGATCAAGCCAAGGTGTGAAGAGAGGAGTCCTTTGTGGAAACCCCCTCGCTTGTATGAAACTCCTTATAATAGCAAAGTGAATGCATAGATGTATTGAGTCTGTCGTACACTTCATGGAAATAAGCCCATCTCATGATGGCAACATGACCGTTTATAGTGCTAAAGACTATAATGTAACTCTCATTGGGAGGGATACCAAAATGGAAGTCTGCAATTGGGAAATAGGTTACCAGCCTCGCTGCTAGTTTCAGATGTGAGTACTGAGCTACCAGCAAATAGCTGTCTAGGATAATCATAGTAAATAATACATGTGAGGGACAAATGTGCTTTTAAGCATCTCACATCCATTCCCCTGTACGGGTCTCAAGACTACCTTGGGGGAGATGTTTTACAGGTAACATTCCTGAGTTTGCAGAGGTGGACACTGGAGTAAGAAAACCTCAGGGGTGGAGGGTCCAGGGCCCAGGTATTGTGAAGCTCTGTTGTTTCTCTGTTCTGATCCATGCTGCTTCCCTTGGAAATGCCTAAATAATTTGCATTTAGTGATCATTTTGATGAGGATGAATTTAGTCCTCATATTCTATAAAGAGAAAGAGACAAGAGAGGCCCTTCTGGTAGTTCCCTCACTATGGGGGTGTGGATCCATTTTCATTACGCAGTGACTTTCATTTAGGACCGTCTGCTGTGTCAATCAACGCTTCTTACCTAAGCAGCACACTCAAAATTAGCTGGCTAAAAATACAAGTGTGATTAGGAGATTACCCCAAAAGACACATGGAAATTGACTGAGCCCTTAACATTCCCAAGAGTTGTGTTCAGGACCCTGTGCCATGTGCCTAGAGGCATCAGGCAGGCAGAAAATAAAGCCTTGCCTGTGGATTGCAGGATGGGGGGAGTTCGGCCCTCCTCCTTCAGGCCCCTGCGGGCTTTCCATTCCGAACTCCTCTTGGAGGTTGTAGTTTGCTAAGGCTTGTCCTGGTGATACGAAGGCATTGTTCTGAACCCCAGGAAGCTGGCAGGAGCCACTAGCCTGCTGGCAAGGAGACAGCCTGAACTTTGAGAACGTGAAAAGGAACCCATCATTCTTCCCAGGGCGACGGTGTGCTGCTCTGCCAGCTTCCTGCTGCTGAGATTTCCCCAGCCCCTCGGGGGGAAGGACAGAGAACAGAATGAGAACCAGCCAGCCATTCTGTCCCACTGATGGAATCTCATAGAAACAGGACCCCAGTGTCCTCTGCTTTCCTGCATCTCTGAGGCTGGCAGCGTCTGCTTTTTATTTTCTAAAGGGTGGCCACACAATGGTGACTGCCCCTTGGGAAAGCAAGTTGCTCCAGTTTGAAACCAGAGTAAAGGCCTTTAACATGTGTGAAAGAGCATAAGCACTTGGTAACGGAAGAATGGGTGCCCTGTGTGGCAAGAGTCGTGGGTGGAAGCAGACAGACCCGCAGTTAATAGCAGTAATGATAACGTCAATGACAGAAGCTGATTCATGGAGCAGTTCCGCTGTCAAGCATTGTTCTGGGGACTTATGTAACTGACCCAGGGTGACCAGTGGACCTTCCCAACAGCCCCGGGGAGATAGGAACCAAGAGTGCCTCCACTGGACAGTGCAGAAACTGGTGCGCAGAAGGGGTCGGCTGGCCAAGGTCAGAGCTAGGATGCAGCAAAGCCGAAGGGCATCCGAGTCACTGATCTTCATAACCCACCACCTGACAATGCAAAAGATGCCAGCGTTAGAAATTGCCCTTCCATGATCTTATTCTGTCCTCTCAGATGGAATGCTATCCTTTCTCCATTACACTCTCAGACAGGCAGACTTTTCAGAACTAAAGCATTTCAACTCCTGTCCCTTTCACAGATGAGGAAAGAGAGGCTCACAAAGTTTCAATACTTCCCTGAGATCCAGTCTAAGTGACTGGGCAGGAAATTGAAGCCTGGCTCAAGGGTCATGCCAGTTCTCCTATACCAGGGGTCCTCCCAAGAACAGTAACCATCTGTTCCATGGGGTCCTGTCAGTAACACAAAATTTGTCTAAACTAGCTTCATGTTGGAAAGACTATTTTTCATGCAGATCTATGAAAATACAGTATAATGAGCAAATGGCAACAATAAAATTGGCATTTCCTTAGCTACTGAGGATTTATGTGATGACATGATTTTTGTTTTTGTCCTTCCAAGAAAATAAGTAACACTCAACAGAGCACAGTTTAAATTTATGAAAGTCCAAGTTTTCTCATGTAAGGGTCTCCCTTTGGGAGGATCCTTTCCAGGATTGACTGGTCATATTCTGCATGATTAGAGCCTTGATCATTTTGAATTGAGAGCTATATCCCCCATACACACAGATATGAAAAAATACTGACAAAACACAAACCGAGTTCTCATTTCTACATTCTGCCAGGTGAAAAAGTGTCAATAATTTACTTATCAGTTACTTTCAAAAAATGGTTGTGGAAAGGCTTGGTGGGGGTGGGGTACAAACACTTTTCTTAGCCAGAGAATAAGCCTTGATAACTCAATTTTGAAAAGATAATTATAATATGAAATAGTAACATTTACTGAACATCATTTTGTACCAATGACCCAAGCAATTTACATGTATTGATTCTTTGGGTTATCCCATCAAAGTTATCAGATAAGTGTTCAAATTATTTTGCTGATACCCATGGACCTCCACCAGGAGCAATTTTGTTCCCTCGGAGGGCATTTGGCATCAGCTGGAGACATTTTTGCTTGTCACAGTGGGGGTTAGGGACAGAGAGGTGCCAGTGACATCGAACGAGAAGAGCTCAGGGATGCTTCTGAACATTGTACAAAGCCCACGCAATCATTGACAACAAATAATTTTCTGGCACAAAATGTCAAGAGTACCAAGGTTGAGAAACACTGCAGTAGACTGAAGAAGAAAGAGAAAATCTGAATATCCAATCTAGACTCTATAAATTGAATCTATAACCAAAATTTTCTTTTGCTTCTCTTATTCCACAAATAAAAAGACAGCAAGATGTTTCAGACAAGGCTTAACCCACTCTGTTAGACTAGTACCATCTTGATTCCCTAAATCACAAAAGGACATTTCCAAAAAGGAAATTATAAATTCATATACAGAATGCATTAAGATGTGATAACCTTAAAAAAAATATGGCACATCAAATCCAACAAATATAAATGAACAACCTGACCAAATCAAATTTGTCTTAGAAATTCAAGGATGGTTCAACATCAGAAAATCAATTAATGCAGTTGATATCACATTGATAGATTACAAGAGAAACCTATACTCTAAATAGATGCAGAGGAATACTAAAAATGTCAGTACTTTCATATTTGAAAAATAAAAATTTGAACATATTAAGAACAAAAACAAAAAGGATTGAGAGGATTGAAGATGGTGGCATGAGAGGTGAGACAGAGGCCTCCTCCCAAAAATACATATAATATGAAAATATAGTTAATACAACTAATCCTGAAAGAGCAACAGGAAAGAAGGCTGTATCAGACTGCATACATCTGGAGAAAAGAACAGAACTCATGAAATAGGGTAACGTACCATATCCATGATCCAACGAGAACCAAGCCTTTCCCCTACCCCAGATCACCAGCAGGAGGAACAGAAATGGAGTGGGGAGAGGGTGTAGGCCTGGGACTGCTGAACACTCAGCCCTGGAGATCCGCTCTGGGAGCATGAACCCACATTGCAAGGTGCTCTGGAGATTAGGGAGGTTGGAAAGCTAAGAAAGCTAAGACAGGTGGAATACTTGGAGAGACTGAGATTCTAGCTGCTTGTGGAAAATAGGGGTTCACATCCAGCTGCTCTGGGACAAAAGAAAGGTGGGCAGGCTGTGAAACTTCCTAACCACAAGAGGGTTTTTAAAGGGGTGAGGATTACACAGAGCTTGATGCTAGAAGAATGGACAGGTGGGCAAAATTGTCTGGGCATACTCTGTCCAGCAGGATGGGAACTTTCAGGAACTTCAGGTGCTCCATCCCCCTGGCTGGCTATGCAGCTCCAAGGCCCCCCACCATGATACGCAGCCTGCTGTGATTTCCTCCCTGTTGGCTGGCATTGGATAGCAAACTGACATCCCCTGCCCTGGTGTCAGGCCAGCCAGAGGGATACCCCACCTACAGCAGCTACAAATACAAAACATAGAGTGTGCACTTACACCTGTGCACTCAGCCCACTGGTTCTGGCAGTGGAGACAGGAACAGCAGCTGGGAAGCAGGAAACACAGCTTTCCTCCCCCCTAGGCACCAGCACCGCTCCTCTGTGACCCCCAAAATTGCTCCAGGGGCTAAGAAGCTCCAAAGAGTAGAGCTTCTGAGCACTAGAGGGCACCACATACAAAGATGAAACATCAAAAGAAACTGGTTCTGACCAAAATCCCACAAATACCTGAAAAATGACCAAGTGAAACTGAACTCACCAATCTTCCTGAAAGAGGGTTCAAAATAAAAATCATAAACTGCTCATGGAGATACAGAAAAATGTTCAAGAACTCAAGGACGAATTCAGGACTGAGATTCAATCATTAAGGAATACAGTATCTAAAATGAAACATACAATGGAGGGATTTAAAAGCAGATTAGATGAAGTAGAGGAGACAGTAAATGGAATAGAAATTAGAGAAGAGGAATGCAAAGAAGCTGAGGTACAGAGAGAAAAAAGAATCTCTAGGAATGAAAGAATAATGAGAGAACTGTGTGACAAATCCAAAAGAAATAATTTGCATTTTAGGGGTACTGAAAAAAGAAGAAAGAGAAAAAGGGATAGAAAGTGTCTTTGAGAAGGTAATTGATGAAAACTTCCCCAATCTGGGGAAGGAGATAATCTCTCAGGCCATGGAGGTACACAGATCTCCCAACACAAGGGACCCAAGGAAGACAACAACAAGATGCATAATAATTAAAATGACAAAGATCAAGGATAAGGACAGACTATTAAAAGCAGCCAAAGAGAGAAAAAAGATCACATACAAAGGAAAACCCATCAGGCTATCATCAGACTTCTTAGCAGAAATCTTACAGGCCAGAAGGGAGTGGCATGATGTATTTAATGCAATGAAGCAGAAGGGTCTGGAACCAAGAATACTCTACTCTATCATTAAAATTTGAGGGAGGGATTAAACAATTCCCAGATAAGCAAAACTTGAGAGAATTTACCTCCCACAAACCATCTCTACAGTGTATTTTGGAGGGACTGCTATAGATGGAAGTGTTCCTAAGGCTAAATAGCTGTCACCAGAGGAAATAAAACCACAGTAAAAATAGTAGAACAATTAATTACTAAGAAGATGCAAAATCAAATCAACTATCCCCAAAGTCAGTCAAGGGATAGGTAAAGAATACCAAATATGATACCTAATATATAAAGAATGGAAAAGGAAGAAAAAGAAGGGAAAAAAAGGAATCTTTATATTGTGTTCCTAATAGCATACTAAGTGAGTTAAATTAGACTGTTCAATAGTAAGGAAGTTACCCTTGAACCTGTGGTAACCACAAATCTAAAGCCTGCAATGGCAATAAGTACATACCTATTGATAATCACCCTAAATGTAAATGGTCTGAATGCACCAATCAAAAAACATAGTCACCAAATGGATAAAAAAACAAGACCCATCTATATGCTGCCTACAAGACTCACTTCAAACCCAAAGACATAAACAGACTAAAAGTGAAGGGATAGAAAAAGACATTTCATGCAAATAATAGGGAGAAAAAAGCAGGAGTTGCAGTACTTGTATCAGACAAAATAGACTTCAAAACAAAGAGTGTCACAAGAGATAAGAAAGGACATTACATGATGATAAAGCAGTCAGTGCAACAAGAGGATATAACCATTATAAATATCCATATACCCAACATAGGAGCACCTACATATATGAAACAAATACTAACAGAATTAAAGGCGTAAATAGAATGCAGTGCATTCATTTTAGGAGACTTCAATAAATGATACCACATCTTCCAAAAGACAGATCAACCAGACAGAAAATAAGTAAGGAGACAGAGGCACTGACCAACACATTGGAACAAATGGACCTAACAGACATCTACAGAACACTCCACCCAAAAGCAGCAGGATACACATTCTTCTCAAGATCACATGGAACATTTTCAAGAACAGATCATATTCTAGGCCACAAAAGAGCCCCAGTAAATTTTAAAAGATTGAAATTGTACCAACCAGCTTATCAGACCACAAAGGTATGAAACTAGAAATAAATTACACAAAGAAAATAAAAACCCCCACAAACACATGGAGGCTTAACAACATGTTCTTAAATAATCAATGGATCAATGACCAAATAAAAACAGAGATCAAGCAATATATGGAGACAAATAACAACAATAATTCAACACTGCAAAATCTGTGGGACGCAGCAAAGGCCATGCTAAGAGGGAAGTACATTGCAGTACATGTCTACCTCAGGAAAGAAGAACAATCCCATATAAACAGTCTAAACTCACTATTAATGAAACTAGAAAAAGAAGAACAAATGAGGCCCAAAGTCTATAGAAGGAGGGACATAATAAAGATTAGAGCATAAATAAATAAAATCGAGAAGAATAAAACAATAGAAAGAATCAATAACAGCAGGAGCTGGATCTTTAAGAAAATAAACAAAGTAGATAAATCCCTAGCCAGACTTATCAAGAAAAAAAGAGAGTCTACACACATAAACAGAATCAGAAATGAGAAAGGAAAAATCATTACAGACACCACAGAAATACAAAGAACTATGGGAGAATACTGTGAAAAATTATATGCTAGCAAACTAGATAACCTAGAAGAAATGGAAAACTTTCTATAAAAATACAACCTTTCAAGACTGACACAGGAAGAAACAGAAAATCTGAATAGACCAATTACCAGCAATGAAATTGAATTGGTAATCAAAAACCTATCTAAAAATAAAACCCTGGACCAGATGGCTTCACCACTGAATTTTATCAAACATTTAGTGAAGACCTAATACCCATCCTCCTTAAAGTCTTCCAAAAAGTAGAAGAGGAGGGAATACTTCCAAACTCATTCTATGAGGCCAGTATCACTCTAGCACCAAAACCAGGAAGACCCCACAAAAAAAGAAAATTACAGACTAATATCCCTTATGAACATACATGCAAAAATACTCAACAAAATATTAGCAAACTGAATTCAAAAATACATCAAAAAGGTCATCCATCATGATCAAATAGGATTTATTCCAGGGATGCAAGGATGGTTCAGTATTTGAAAATCCATAATCATCATCCACCACATCAACAAAAAGAAGGACAAAAACCATATGATTATCTCCATAGTTGCTGAAAAAGCATTCGACAAAATTCAACATCCATTCATGATAAAAACTCCCAGCAACATGGGTATAGAGGGCAAGTACCTCAGCATAATAAAGGCCATATGTGACAAACCCACAGTCAACATTATACTTAACAGCAAGAAGCTGAAAGCTTTTCCTTTAAGATTGGAAACAAGACACAGATGTCCACTCTCCCCACTTTTATTCAACATCATTCTGGAGGTCCTCGCCACAACAATCAGACAACACAAAGAAATAAAAGGCATCCAGATTAGTAAAGAAGAGTTAAACTGTCCCTGCTTGCTGATGGCATGATATTGTACATTAAAAATCCTAAAGAATCTACCGCAAAACTACTAGATCTAATATCTGAATTCAGCAAAGTTGTACAATACAAAATTAATACACAGAAATCTGTTGAATTCTTATACACTAATGGTGAACTATCAGAAAGAGAAATCAGGAAAACAATTCCATTCACAACTGCATCAAAAAGAATAAAATACCTAGGAATAAACCTAATGAAGAAAGTGAAAGATCTATACTCTGAAAACTACAAGACACTCATGAGAGAAATTGAAGAAGATACGAATAAATGGAAATACAACCCATGCTCATGGAAGGAAGAATTAATATAGTCAAAATGGCCATCCTGCCTAAAGCAATCTACAGATTCAATGCAATTCTTATCAAAATACCAGCAGCATTCTTCAGTGAACTGGAACAAATAGTTCTAAAATTCATATGGAACCACAAAAGACCCCGAATAGCTAAAGCAATCCTGAGAAGGAAGAATAAAGCTGGGGGGATTATGCTTCCTGACTTCAAGCTCAACTACAAAGCCACAGTAATCAAGACAATTTGGTACTGGCACAAGAACAGACCTATAGACCAATGGAACTAACTAAAGAGCCCAGATATAACCCCAAGCATATATGGTCAATTAATATACGATAAAGGAGCCATGGACATATAATGGGGGACATACAGCCTCTTCAACAACTGTTGTTGGCAAAACTGGACAGCTACATGCATGAGAATGAAACTGGATTATTGTCTAACCCCATACACAAAAGTAAACTCAAAATGTATCAAAGACTTGAATGTAAGTCATGAAACCATAAAACTCTTAGAAGAAAGCACAGGCAAATCTCTTGAATATAAATATGAGCAACTTTTTCCTGAATGCGTGTACTGGGGCAAGGGAAACAAAATAAAAAATGAGCAAATGGGACTACATCAATCTAAAAAGCTTCTGTAGAGCAAAGGACACCATCAGCAGAACAAAAAGGCATCCTACAGTATGGGAGAATACACTTGTAAATGACATATCCAACAAGGGGTTAACATCCAAAATATGTAAAGAACTCACACGCCTCAACAACCAAAAAGCAAATAACCTGATTAAGAAATGGGTGAAGGGATTTGAACAGACAATTCTCTGAAGAAGAAATTCAACAGGCACATGAAAAGATGCTCCACATCACTAATTATCAGGGAAATACAAATTAAAACCACAATGAGATATCACCTCAGACCAGTTAGGATGGTTAACATAGAAAAGACTAGGAACAATAAATGCTGGTGAGGATGTGGAGAAAGCAGAACCCTCCTACATTGCTTGTGAGAATATAAGCTAGTTCAACCATTGTGGAAAGCAATATGAAGGTTCCTCAAAAAACTAAAAATAGAAATACCATTTGACCTAGGAATTCCACTCCTAGGAATTTACCCAAAGAATAGAAGTTCTCAGATTCAAAAATACATATGCACCCCTATTTTACTGCAGCACTATTTGCAATAGCCAAGATATGGAAGTAATGTAAGTGTTCACCAGGAGATTAATGGATAAAGAAGTTATGGTACATATACACAATGGAATACTATTCAGTCATAAGAAAGAAAGAAATCCTACCATTTTCAATGACATGGATGGAGCTAGAGGGTATTATACTCAGTGAAATAAGTCAGGCAGAGAAAAACAAATACCAAATGATTTCCCTCATTTGTGAGTATAACAATGAAGCAAAACTGAAGGAACAAAACAGCAGCAGATTCACTGACTCCGAGAAGGGACTAGTGGTTACCAAAGGGGAGGGGTGGGGAGGGAGGGAGAAGCCGGTTGAGGAGTATTACGATTAGTTCACATGGTGTGTGGGATCATGAGGAAGCCAATGTTGCACAGAGAAGACAAGTAGTGACTCTGTGGCATCTTACTACACTGATGGACAGTGACTGCAGTGGGGTATGTGGGGACTTGATAATGTAGTAACCACACTGTTTTTCATGTGAAACCTTCATAACAGTGTTTATCAATGATACCTTAATAAAAAAAGAATAAAAGGGAATATTATAACTTTTTAGCAAAGATTGTCACAATGGCTACATTTAGAAGTATTTAAATTAATGGAACAAAAATGCTGGCGGTGATCACTTATATTTAGTACTGGACCTCTTATCTAAAGTAGGAAAAGAAATAAGGAATATAAATGATAAAAATTGGAACAAATTGTATATAAAGAAAATGCAGGCAAAACTACAAACATTAAAGTTAATAGGATGATACATTTAGGTTGCTATAAAATGATCAGCATATGAAAATCAAGAGCAGAAATTAGTGTCTCATAATAATTAGAGACTAATTGAAAGAACTTTCACTGTAACAGATTGTAAGATCCTCAGCAAAAAATGTAACAAAAAATCAATACGTTTGTAGAGAAAATTGTGCGACATTATTGAATGACATTAAGGAATGTATTACTAAGTGGGGAGATATAAAATGTTCATGGATGTAAGATTCAATACCACAAAAATGCCAATTCTCCCAAATTAATTGCTAATTATTAATCCAATACAATTTCAACAGAGTTTTTAATGGAAGTTATCAAGCTACTACTATTATTTACACATAAGAATACAGGTTCAAAAACGTCAAACAAGAAGAACAAGAGGCAAATAAGTGCCCTATGAGATATAAGACTTCCAAAATCACAGTATTTAAAACAAATCAGTGCTGGTATTTTTAGACAAATGAATGGAAAGGAGTGATTAGACATCCCTAAAACAGCCCTATTCCTGTCTGATAAAGTCATATACCATGTAGATGGCATAACCAATAGGTTGTGGTGACCATGGAAGGAATATAATTAAATCCCTATCTTACACCATAAATACAAATCAAAACCAGGCATATTTTGAAAGAGCCAGTACCTTAATACTGTCAGATGAAAGTATAGGAGAAAATCTTTATGACCTAGAGGTAGGGAATGATCTATTTGTAAAAATCAAAGAAACTGCAAACAGTAATAAAATTTTCCTACTTAATAATAAAGATTTTCAGTTTAATGAAAAGACCAAGACAAGAAATTGACAATGCATGTAACTACCAAGTGATTAGGTTCCTGCATTTAAAGATGGGTCTTCTAAATCCATAAGAAAATGTTTAAAAAAGTTAATGGAAAATGGGCATTGGATACAAACAGAAAATATACAGAAAGACACCTGAACAGTCAGTAAGGAAAAATGGCAAAGATATTTAACTTTCCTGCTAATAGGAAAACTGAAAATCAAAATCACACCAAAAAACCCCTCCCCACACATACTAAATAGGCAGAAATTTAATTTACAGAATTCTGATAATATCTACTATTATCAAGACTGTTGAGGATGGGAAATTCATCCACTGCCTGCAGTGTGGGGGATGCATGCAGCTGCCTTGGAGAGCACCATGGTAGTACCCGAGAAAGGTGAAGGTGTGGACAGAACTCACCCAACAGGTGCCCATCTGGATAGGAACCCTAAAGAAGTTTTAAACCTGTGCACAAGGTAATGCACACAGAAGTTCATGCAGAAGGCTTGAGGCAGAAAAGGCTGATTTTTGCAGGCAGGGAAGATTTACAAACGAGGAGGTGGACAGAGTTCTGTGGACCCGAGAGGAGCTGGATCTTGAGGGAGCTGGGGACTTCAAGAGGACACTGGGGCAGTTCTTATGAGGGAGCACAGACTCCGAGAAGCATCCAGATCTCAGGTAAGATGCCCAGTGCTCACACTTGACACAGAAGCAGCAAAGACATTGAAAAGAAATCCAGGGCTTGGGCAATGTGCATGTCCACAGCGAGCTTTGCAGACTGAAGATGCAAGAGCACAAAGATGCTTCCCCAGCCCCTTGTCCCTGAGACTAGGGACAGGCTGCCTGGTGAGCAGCTCACCAGAGACACTACCACTGAATTTTCCACCAGCCTGGCAGGGAGGTGCCTATTAACAAATTTGATTTGATTTTAGGAAAAAAAAGTAATGGGCCAGTTTTTGGAAACCTGAACCAGCTCTAGACATGCTCACCATTTGAAGCTCATCCATGGAACTCCAATGAACTTCCCATGAATTTTTAGTCTGGAATGTTAGGCTAAAAACTTAGGTGTTAGATATTCCTTACACAGTGCTCTCTTGTTAAAACAGTTCTCACAGTATGCGTAGTTATCGAGATAATTTTTACCTCCTCAGCCCCAGTGTCTAGCATGCCTGGCATGTGATAGCCACTCTATGTGAATGGTGATGCCTTCCTTCTGGCAGGTCAGAAGTCATACTATTCGTGTGCCCCCTGCTTCACCAATAAGCAAGCCCGGGTCTCATGCAGAACAATGGTATTTTGGAATATTTTCCTAAAACTCCAAACATCTTTCAAAAACCCTGCTGCATAGTCAAATCAGTTGCTCTTCATCATATTTCTTCCGGGCGTAGTGCTAAAAGCTGTTCCAATCAACATAAATTAGGGCCCCCACCCACCTCCAATGGCCTAATTTTAAAATTAAAGTCCCAGGGATTCTGTCAGAGCATTTAGCATTGGACCTTTTTCTCCTGCTGTTCCTCACAGGCTATTACACTAATAAGCTTTATTATCTGTTCTGTAACCACCAGTAGTTACACAGCTCAGTGACCACTGCAGAAGGAAAATATAATGATAGGGGAACAAGGTAAACTTACTAAAGCATTCTTTGTTCTCCTGGTATATGGAAGATAATGGGCAATTTCTTCTTGTTTGTTGACCACACAGAGTTTGATGCGATCTGCATCCTCTCTGAGACTGACGGAGTCATCCTGGGAGCTCACTCGCAGCTGAGAGGTAGCTTTGGAAGTGGCAGCCAGGAGGCAGTAACAGGGGCTGTCCCCATAGCCCTGCACGTGGTATGACCTCTCTGGAGGTGAAGAAGTCTTAGAGCGTGAATGTGACTTGCCCAAAGTCATCCAAATGGCCAGAGCTGGTGGTCAAAGGCGGCTGTCTGATGCATACCAGCGTCCCTTAAATGTTCACAGTCACGGCCCTCTCTATCTCTATTCCAAATCCTCCTTAGCCTTCTTCATTCAACAGATGTGTCACCTCCTCTAAGAAGCCTTTCTGGGCCTGTTCTGAACATTCCAGAGGGATTTCAGTGTTCCCCAAATCGGTCAGCTCTGAAAGCAGATGTTTCTTTACCCACCTGTCCTTCTCCTAGAATTTATCTTTAGATCTTCTAGCTGGAAATAAATGTCTCTTCTTTGGGAGATTCATGATAATTCTCACCTAACCCTCTAAGGCTGTCTTGTTTTGCATGGATTTAAAATGCTATGTCAGTTTGACCTTCTTCTCTCCCAGGAAGCCATGTATGTCATTCTGCTTTAGAACAGATTCTGTGTGTCTTAAAATTACACCGTAGCTAAGCAATAAAAAAGACTTGAGGGGTCACCCAGCCGGTGGTTATGCTTCCCGAGGGAAAAGAACTAATAACAACAAAGTATCACATTTGGGAGTGGGATGAGTTAGATAAACATTTGTTTTGTCAGTGAGATATTGATGTTTCTTATTTAAATTGTAAATATATTTATATAACATTTATGTAAGACCTACTGTGGGCCAGTCTCTGTTCTAAGAATTTTATGAATGTTAAATCATTTAATCCTCCTAACATTCTTATGGAGTAAATACTTATGGTCCCCATTCTACAGTTGAGAAAATGGAGAGATTGAGTAGCTTGCCCAAGGTCACATAGTATAATTTGCCCAAGTGTTGGAATTAAGATTCAAATCCAAGCCATCTGACTCTGAACCAGCATGATAAAATTATGGTTCACAGATACTGCTGATAAAAATGTATCTTTGTAGAGTTAACCAAATGTCCCACAAAAAACCCAAAACAATCATTGTGATGCTCATTCCACTAAATCTCTAACGTCAAAGAAAGGAAGGAATAAATATTTATTGAACATCTATTTTACGCTTAGAAACTAAAACATCTATTGACATCCATAAAAAGTGAAGTAATGTGCTCACATTATAGATGAGGGAATGGGGTTTATAGAAATGAAAAGAAGTTCCAGTGGCCCCTCAGCTTATTAGCAGCAGGACTGTGGCTGGAATTCAGGACTGTCTGAATTAAGAGTTGTCTTGCATCTTTACGAAAGCGACCCTCTATGGCACACAATGGGATTGATGCCAGAATCCGCATTATTCTCCTGCAGTACAAGTCAATGCGGTAATCGGTCGCTTGCTACCAGGTGCTCTCATTACAAAAGTCACTAAATCAATCTAAAATGATTTTTTTGGTACAGAATACTTTTTCCACTTACGGCACAATTCACCAATTTACTCTGGTTCATATTATTGTGCTGTGCTTTGCAATTCTCTGGACAAATCTTGACTCCCTGTTAATTTTCTTGGTCTTCTCTCCTACTTTTCTTTTTGCTGAGAGACAGGCTTGGTTTGCAACAAAGGCACTGTGTAATTTGTTCCCTTCATGAATTGCTGAAAAGCCCACATTTGTGACATTCTCTGCCTCCTCCTTTGGGTGATCAGGCCTTCTGTCCTGTTCTGCTAATAATTAGAAAGACAGCACTTCTCTCTTCCCTTTGCTTCGAATAATCAGAAAAGCGTCTCTTCATTTTTCCCCCATTTTCCTTCCTTGTTAGCTATGTATTCTGAGCTGATCAAAAGTAGTTTATTCAAGTGTCAAAAATGTTTCCAAGAGTACTAAACTTCAGAAATTCCAATGGTGCACAGGTACAGTATATACATAATTTATAGATAAACAGAATAAGGCTGGCAGATGCTTTTGGTGAGCAGTTGTAAATACTTCCAGTTCAGGTATTTGTGGGTTTATTCAAAGGCCAGTTTCTAGTGATAGTGACCAGGTTCCTGCAAAGAATGATGTTGCTTTTCCTCCTAATTATGGCATAAAATCACAGCAATGGCATCATTGTTACATGAACAACAACAAAAAATCCAAAGCAAAAATATTCCCGTGAAATACACTCCCATTGACTTGGAGGTTCATTTCTTTTTTTCTTTCACTATTTTTTTGTTTTTTTCACTCACCTCTCTGCTCTGTATATAAAATGCTCTGTATGAGAAACCTTCAGAGGGATAGTCCTATGCCCTAAACGAAAATCAAAGAAATACATTTCAACCCAGTATTTCTTTTAAAACCTTTATGAAAATACTATTCCATATTGTGATCATAAGTTTGAACCACTTCTTAGAGTCACACAGTGTATGCACAGTTGCATCTGGACACACCTGAAGATCTAGCAAACACCTGAGCTATCTACAGCACAATAGCATCGTGCCTCAGTATCCTGACATCAAATATCTGTTTTCAGTTTTCTCCCTCATAGTATGTTACTGATAGGTGTAAACTGTGTATCTCATGAAGTTAGCGCAATCCTTTGCAAGAATAGAATAAGTAGTTAGTTCTTAGAAACGATCAAAGACCTAATCCTTCAGCCCACTATGAAGAATTTTCAAAATAAGTGTAGTAAGATCTCTGTTAGGTGCTTGAGTCTCTTCTATCATTTACCCATCGTGAACTCATCACCATGTGTGTGGTCAGAGCTAAGATACAGATACTCTATGTTTTTAAGGCTGCTCTGTTAGAGATGTTTTTCATATTTTTTTTAATTTTCCCACTTTATCTATCCATCTACCCATGGATAGATATCCAAAATCTATCCATTAACCCATCCATCCATCCAAGCTTATTCTCTTGAGACCCTGAAAAATTGATCAGACCCAGTGTTTGCATGAAAGTCCTTTTCATACTAAGGGCAGCAAAGTAGATGTGCTGAGTCTTCACTTTTTCAGTGTAAAAATTCCTCATTTCTTCAACTATTCTCATATTTTCTCTCAAGATCTGGATAAGAAGCCTTCCTTGAGTTCTCCAGAGTTAGTCCTCTTTCTCCAAGCTCCATAGTATGCCAACTGCACTTTTAGTTTTACTTGTATTCTAATATCTGTCATGTGCTTATTAGCCACAGTTTGTATTAGTTAGGCGCACTTCCAGCTGCAAGTAACAGAAAGTTCAAGAATATTACTTTAAGTCTCATGGCTAGTTATTTGCTTTCAAAAAACAAACAAACAACTACAGAGGTAAGCAGGCTCAAAGTCAGGCTGGCCACATAAGCATGCCAACAGGAAACCAAGGTCCTTCTAGCTTTCTTCTCTCCTTTTCATGGCTGGTCAATTTCATCTTACTACTGTTGGTTTCCTTATTGTAGGATATTTTCAGGTATCATATCCATAGCCAAGCCAGAAAGCAGAGGATAAGAGTGATACCACATTGTCATCTCCTTATTTCATCCTTTTTGTAAGGAATTAAATGCCTATATGAAAATTTAGCAAACTGAAACCACATACAAGAAGAGTGACACAGGATGACCAAGTGGAGTTTATCCTGGGAATGCAAGGTTAGTTTAACATTTGAAAAGTAATCAGTGTAATTCAGCATATTAACAGAAAAAAAAAGTAAATTGAGATCATCTCAATAAATGTGGAAAGATTACATGACAAAAATCTAACATCCATTAATGATAAAAATTCTTAGTTAAATTTAAATGAAAGGAACTTCTCAACCTGATAAGGCCATCCATAAAAAAAAACCCTACAGTTAATAATATACTTAATCATGAAAGATTAAATATTATTACCCTAAAATCAAGAGCATAGCAAGAATGGTCTTCTCTCCTCACTTCTGTTTATTGTTCTAGAGGTTTTAGCCAGATATCTAAGACAAGAGAAAGACAAAAAAGCATACAGGTTAAAAAGGTATAGCAGATCATCTACATAGAAAATATAATGGAACCTACACAAAAGCCACCAGAACTAATAAGTAAGCTTAGTAAGATTGTAGGATGAAAAAAGAAAGAAAAGTACAGCAGAAGACCTTCTAATCATCCCATGGCCATTGGATCTCCTAGATGAGGGGAATGAAGAAAAAATGATTATCTGGCTTGGACTAGGAATATTGTTGACCAAGAAAACTGGTTAAGAAGGAAGAAGGCGAGCGGAGCCAAGATGGCTGCATGAGTAGAGCAGCAGAAATCTCCTCCCAAAACTACATATATCTATGAAAATATAACAAAGACAACTCTTCCTAGAATAAAGACCAGAGGACACAGGACAACATCCAGACCACATCCACACCTGCGAGGACCCAGCGCCTCGTGAAGGGGGTAAGATACAAGCCCCGCCCCGTGGGACCCGAGCGCCCCTCCCCCCAGCTCCTGGCGGGAGGAGATGAGTCAGCAGGGAGGGGGAGGGAGCCCAGGACTGCTGAGCACCCAGCCCCAGCCATCCAGACCAGGGCGCAGACACAGTGCATGCGCGGGGCCCTGGATACTAGGGAAACAGGGCAGGACCGGTGAGCGGGTACTGGAGGCCAGCGCCAGAGGACAAAAGGAAAGCGAGTGGCCGTCTTCTTTTTTTGTTGTTGTTGTTGTTGTTGTTTTGTTGTGGTGAGTGCTTTTTTGAAGTCTTAAAGGGAGAGGGACCCCAATACTAGTGAAACAGGGCAGCAAGACCGGTGAGTGGGTGCCTGAGGCTGGAGCTGGAGAATAAAGAAAAATGAGTAGTCATTTTTTTTTTTTTTTTTGTGATTGTTGATTTGTTTTGGCGGGTGCTTTTTGGAAGTCTTAAAGGGGCAGGGCGGGACATTTAGTCCAGAGGTAGGGAATCCAGGGATCTCTGGGCACTATAATCCCCTGGGCTGCAGGGAGCACAGAGGCCTCTTACTGAGATAAATAGCCTCCCCGCCGCTCCCCCTCCAATGCAACTCCACCACTTTGGAGCAGCAGCCCCAGCCAGGCTACGCCCACCACAACAGCAGAGATAAACTCCATAGCAGCCGGGCAGGAAGCAGAAGCCCTGTCTGCACACAGCTGCCCAGCACAAGCCACTAGAGGTCGCTATTCTCCCAGGAGAGGAAGGCCACAAACCAACAAGATGGGAAGTTCTTCCAGCCGTTACTAGTTCCAGCTCTGCAAACTATTCCTACCACCATGAAAAGACAAAATTACAGGCAAACCAAGATCACAGAGACACCAGAGAAGGAGACAGACCTAACCAGTCTTCCTGACAAGAATTCAAAATAAAAATCATAAACATGCTGACAGAGATGCAGAGAAATACGCAAGAGAAATGGGATGAAGTTGGGAGGGAGATCACAGATGTCAGAAAGGAGACTACAGAAATGAAACAAACTCTGGAAGGATTTATAAGCAGAATGGATAAGATGCAAGAGGCCATTGATGGAATTGAAACCAGAGAACAGGAATGCATAGAAGCTGACATAGAGAGAGATAAAAGGATCTCCAGGAATGAAACAATATTAAGAGAACTGTGTGACCAATCCAAAAGGAACAATATCCATATTATAGGGGTACCAGAAGAAGAAGAGAGAGGAAAAGGGATGGAAAGTATCTTGGAAGAAATAATTACTGAAAACTTCCCCAAACTGGGGGAGGAAATAATCAAACAGACCAGGGAAATACACAGAACCCCCAACAGAAAGGACCCAAGGAGGACAACACCAAGACACATAATAATTAAAATGGCAAAGATCAAGGACAAGGGAAGAGTTTTAAAGGCAGCTAGAGAGAAAAAGGTCACCTATAAAGGAAAACCCATCAGGCTATCATCAGACTTCTCTACAGAAACCCTACAGGCCAGAAGAGAATGGCATGATATATTTAATGCAATGAAACAGAAGGGCCTTGAACCAAGGATACTGTATCCAGCACAACTATCATTTAAATATGATGGCGGGATTAAACAATTCCCAGACAAGCAAAAGCTGAGGGAATTTGCTTCCCACAAACCACCTCTACAGGGCATCTTACAGGGACTGCTCTAGATGGGAGCACTCCTAAAAAGAGCACAGAACAAAACACACAACATATGAAGAATGGAGGAGGAGGAATAAGAAGGGAGAGAAGAAAAGAATCTCCAGAAAGTGTATATAACAGCTCAATAAGCAAGCTAAGTTAGGCAGTAAGATACTAAAGAGGCTAACCTTGAACCTTTGGTAACCATGAATTTAAAGCCTGCAATGGCAATAAGTACATATCTCTCAGTAGTCACCCTAAATGTAAATGGACTTAATGCACCAATCAAAAGACACAGAGTAATAGAATGGATGAAAAAGCAAGGCCCATCTATATACTGCTTACAAGAAACTCACCTCAAACCCAAAGACATGCACAGACTAAAAGTCAAGGGATGGAAAAACATATTTCAGGCAAACAACAGCGAGAAGAAATCAGGGGTTGCAGTACTAATATCAGACAAAATAGACTTCAAAACAAAGAAAGTAACAAGAGATAAAGAAGGACATTACATAATGATAAAGGGCTCAGTCCAACAGGAGGATATGATCATTCTAAATATATATGCACCCAACACAGGAGCACCAGCATATGTGAAACAAATACTAACATAAATAAAGGGGGATATAGACTGCAATGCATTCATTTTAGGAGACTTCAACACACCACTCACCCCAAAGGATAGATCCACTGGGTAGAAAATAAGTAAGGGCATGGAAGCATTAAACAACACAGTAGAGCAGATGGACCTAATAGACATCTATAGAACTCTACATCCAAAAGCAACAGGATATACATTTTTCTCAAGTGCACATGGAACATTCTCTAGAATAGACACATACTAGCCCACAAAAAGAGCGTCAGCAAAATCCAAAATATTAAAATTCTACCAACCAAATTCTCAGAACACAAAGGTATGAAAGTAGAAATAAATACTACAAAGAAAACAAAAAGGACCACAAACACATGGAGGCTTAACAACATGCTCCTAAATAATCAATGGATCAATGAACAAATCAAAATAGAGATCAAGGAATATATAGAAACAAATGACAACAACAACGCAAAGCCCCAACTTCTGTGGGATGCAGCGAAAGCAGTCTTAAGAGGAAAGTATATAGCTATCCAGGCACACTTGAAGAAGGAAGAACAATCCCAAATGAATAGTCTAACATCACAATTACCGCAACTGGAAAAAGAAGAACAAATGAGGCCTAAAGTCAGCAGAAGGAGGGACATAATAAATATCAGAGAAAAAATAAACAAAATTGAGAATAAAACAATAGCAAAAATAAATGAAATCAAGAGCTGGTTCTTTGAGAAAATAAACAAAATAGATAAGCCTCTAGCCAAACTTATTAAGAGAAAAAGAGAATCAACACAAATCAACATAATCAGAAATGAGAATGGAAAAATCACGACAAACTCCACAGAAATACAAAGAATTATTAAAGACTACTATGAAAACCTATATGCCAACAAGCTGGAAAACCTAGAAGAAATGGACAACTTCCTAGAAAAATACAACCTCCCAAGACTGACCAAGGAAGAAACACAAAAGTTAAACAAACCAATTACGAGCAACGAAATTGAAATGGTAATCAAAAAACTACCCAAGAACAAAACACCCGGGCCAGACAGATTTACCTCGGAATTTTATCAGACACACAGAGAAGACATAATACCCATTCTCCTCAAAGTGTTCCAAAAAATAGAAGAGGAGAGAATACTCCCAAACTCATTCTATGAAGCCAACATCACCTTAGTACCAAAACCAGGCAAAGACCCCACCAAAAAAGAAAATTACAGACCAATATCCCTGATGAATGTAGATGCAAAAATACTTAATAAAATATTAGCAAACCGAATTCAAAAGTATATGAAAAGGATCATACACCATGACCAAGTGGGATTCATCCCAGGGACGCAAGGATGGTACAACATTCGAAAATCCATCAACATCATCCACCACATCAACAAAAAGAAAGATAAAAACCACATGATCATCTCCATAGATGCTGAAAAAGCATTTGACAAAATTCAACATCCATTCATGATAAAAACTCTCAGCAAAATGGGAATAGAGGGCAAGTACCTCAACATAATAAAGGCCATATATGACAAACCCACAGCCAACATTATACTGAACAGTGAGAAACTGAAAGCTTTTCCCCTGAGATTGGGAACTAGACAGGGATGCCCACTCTCCCCACTGTTATTTAACATAGTACTGGAGGTCCTAACCACGGCAATCAGACAAAACAAAGAAATACAAGGAATCCAGATTGGTAAAGAAGAAGTTAAACTGTCACTATTTGCAGGTGACATGATATTGTACATAAAAAACCCTAAAGACTCCACCCCAAAACTACTAGAACTGATATCAGAATACAGCAAAGTTGCAGGATACTAAATTAACACACATAAATCTGTAGCTTTCCTATACACTAACAATGAACCAATAGAAAGAGAAATCAGGAAAACAATTCCATTCACAACTGCATCAAAAAGAATAAAATACCTAGGAATAAATCTAACCAAAGAAGTGAATGACCTATACTCTGAAAACTACAAGTCACTCTTAAGAGAAATTAAAGGGGACACTAACAAATGGAAACTCATCCCATGCTCATGGCTAGGAAGAATTAATATCGTCAAAATGGCCATCCTGCCCAAAGCAATATAAAGATTTGATGCAATCCCTATAAAATTACCAGCAATATTCTTCAATGAACTGGAACAAATAATTCAAAAATTCATATGGAAACACCAAAGACCCCGAATAGCCAAAGCAATCCTGAGAAAGAAGAATAAAGTAGGAGAGATCTCACTCCCCAACTTCAAGCTCTACTACAAAGCCATGGTAATCAAGACAATTTGGTACTGGCACAAGAACAGAGCCACAGACCAGTGGAACAGACTAGAGACTCCAGACATTAACCCAAACATATATGGTCAATTAATATTCAATAAAGGAGTCGTGGACATACAATGGCGAAATGACAGTCTCTTCAACAGATGGTGCTGGCAAAACTGGACAGCTACATGTAGGAGAATGAAACTGGACCATTGCCTAACCCCATATACAAAAGCAATTTCAAAATGGATCAAAGACCTGAATGTAAGTCATGAAACCATTAAACTCATGGAAAAACATAGGCTAAAACCTCTTAGACATAAACATGTGTGACCTCTTCTTGAACATATCTCCCCGGGCAAGGAAAACAACAACAAAAATAAACAAGTGGGACTATATTAAGCTGAAAAGCTTCTGTACAGCAAAAGACACCATCAATAGAACAAAAAGCAACCCTACAGTATGGGAGAATATATTTGTAAATGACAAATCCGATAAAGGCTTGACGTCCAAAATATAGAAAGAGCTCACATGCCTCAACAAACAAAAATCAAATAATCCAATTAAAAAATGGGCAGAGGAACTGAACAGACAGTTCTCCAAAAAAGAAATACAGATGGCCAACAGACACATGAAAAGATGCTCCACATTGCTAATTATCAGAGAAATGCAAATTAAAACTGCAATGAGATATCACCTCACACCAGTAAGGATGGCTGCCATCCAAAAGACAAACAACAACAAATGTTGGTGAGGCTGTGGAGAAAGGGGAACCCTCCTACACTGCTGGTGGGAATATAAATTAGTTCAACCATTGTGGAAAGCAGTATGGAGGTTCATAAAAATGCTCAAAACAGACTTACCATTTGACCCAGGAATTCCACTCCTAGGAATTTACCCTAAGAACGCAGCAATCAAGTTTGAGAAAGACAGATACACCCCTATGTTTATCGCAGCACTATTTACAATAGCCAAGAATTGGAAGCAACCTAAATGTCCATTGGTAGATGAATGGATAACGAAGATGTGGTACATATACACAATGGAATACTACTCAGCCATAAGAAGAGGGCAAATCCTATCATTTTCAGCAACATGGATGGAGCTGGAGGGTATTATGCTCAGTGAAATAAGCCAAGCGGAGAAAGAGAAATACCAAATGATTTCATTCATCTGTGGAGTATAAGAACAAAGGAAAAACTGAAGGAACAATACAGCAGCGGAATCACAGAACCCCAGAATGGATTAACAGGTACCAAAGGGAAAGGGACTGGGGAGGATGGGTGGGTAGGGAGGGATAAGGGGGGGGAAGAAAAGGGGGGTATTAAGATTAGCATGCATGGGGGGGTCGGAGAAAGGGGAGGGCTGTACAACACAGAGAAGACAAGTAGTGATTCTACAACATTTTGCTATGCTGATGGACAGTGACTGTAAACGGGTTTATAGGGGGGACCTGGTATAGGGGAGAGCCTAGTAAACATAATATTCTTCATGTAAGTGTAGATTAAAGATTAAAAAAAAGAAAGAAAGAAAAGGGGGATTACTCCCTGATATGATAAAACTAACTGTAAATCAACAATTAATGCATGCTTTAAATATCCTTAATTTTGATCACTTAAAGGGTATCAGATGATCGACTGTGGAGGTACACTTTTCTGATAATATTCCTTTCTCTTAAAAAAAACAAAAAGTAGTTCCTGTGTGGTGACCTCCAATGAGTTCTACACAATGGTATAAAGGGCATAGCAAAGTGTGGGCAAAGGGTCTGGTTGTGTTTATACAGAGGATCAAAGCCTAATTTGGCTACCCAGAAAGTGAACTAAGATATGATATGAAGAAGAACTTCCAACATCAGCACTCTCTGGAAGAGTCATACCAGAAGATGATCATCAAAAAACCTCAACAAAGATCCAGGCGATGCTGCAGTTGTAGCTGCATACATCCCACCGGTTCCTGGACTTGCCATTGGAAAGAAGAAGGAGATATCTAAGCTGGCCTGTGCATACAGCAAAACAACAAATTTGACTGGATCTATACTGTTGGAACTCAACCATGAATTAAGAGAACTGCAAGTTGTAGCGCTCCAAAATCTTACAACTACAGACTATCTACTGTTAAAAGAACATATGGGATGTGAACAGTTCCCAGGAATGGGCTGTTTTAATTTGTCTGATTTATCTCAGACTATTCAAGTACAGTTGGACAATATCCATTATATCATAGACAAATTTTCACAAATGCCTATGGTGCCTAACTGGTTTTCTTGGTTTCACTGGATATGGCTGGTAATTGTAGGTCTGTTTTGGTTATCTAACTGTATTCCTATTATGTTAATGTGTGTGCACAATTTAATTAGTAGTTCAAAACCTATACATGCTTAAGTTACTCTACAAGAAGATATGTCAAAAAAATAATCAATCTTCACATATTTTCTTCCATCTGCTACCTCTTTTCTTCTTCCTTCCTAATTACAACCCTTAAGTAGAATTCGTGCCTAATATCGAATTTACCGAGTATTGTAATTCCTCCAAGTGGTAAAGATACCTCAAGACAAATGCTGGGCATAGAAGACACAGGGCATAAATCTGCAAAGAAGTAAAAAGCTAACCTTTTCAAACAATATGGCTTCTCTCTCACTTACCAACTTTACATTTCCCTGTATGGCCCTGGAAGATGACTGGTTAGCCAGAGACGGGTAAGATTCCTCAAGGGAGGAACAATCTAAGACAGGCACAGTCGCAGGGGGGCCATCAGGTGAGAAATTGGGGATCAACAGAGGTGAGGCTTAGAACTTCACCCCCCTTGTTTTGAGAGAAATCTTCTGCATCCGTGGATGTTTTATTGCCCTTGTCTAGCTTGGATTAACACATAGTCTACAGGCACACACCTGATCATCTACATTTGCTCTCTTACAACACTAAACTATGTTTTCTACCTTTATCTTGCATCTACCTACCACTTCAGCATTTTATTAAAAATAATAATAATAATAAAAGGAGAAATGTGGGATTCACATATAAATCAAGTATAAAAATCAAACGAATATTCAAAAAAAAAAAAAAAAGAAAGAAGAAGGCAGGATTAGCTAATGAGAAGGCCAAAAACTGTACTTTCCACTCCCTGGATATAAATGTTTTGTGAGCAGGAACAATCTTATTCATTTTTTGTATCCCTGGTTTGTGGAAAGGACTCAGTGCTTGCTGCCGAGTGAATGGAGAAATGCATTTGAATGGATGAGGACAAGAATGAATGGCTCCCTCTTAGCTTTAGTCCCTTGACCACCCACCCATTATGCTCACCTGGCCTATACCTCCTTTGGGAAGAGGCACCAGGAGAGAATAAGCCCTGGAGATGTGGCTTTACAAGCACTGAGCACAGGAAGAGGGCCACCCATTTGATCCTGATGCTGTTCTGTGAGTAAAACCAGGAAATGTGCAGCTGTAGGCCCACTGATTTCATTTTGGGAACATTATGTGCTTATCTACAGAGCAAATGCATGTGTATATGTTTTTTTCTCAAGGCCCATCCTATTGCTGGCTGTGTCTGGACTCAGGTTCATCAGTTCAGGGTCACCCAGCTTCACCACATTCCCAAAGATGAACGGCACTTCTGCTGTGTCCCATCCAGCTTCTCCATTGCAACGTGAATGAGGAGAGAGCGTGAAGGTGCAGCAGCCCTTCTGTATTAGTTTTCCAATGCTGCCCTAACCAAGTACCACAACCTGTGTGGCATACAAGAGCAGAAATTTCTTCTCTCACAGCTCTAGAGGCCAGAAGTCTGAAGTCAAGGTGTCCAAAGGCTGGCTCCTTCTGAGGCTGGGAGAGCAAATCTGCCCCAGGCCCCTCCCCGACATCTGGAGCCTTGCTGGCAATCCTTGGCATTCCTTGGCCCATAGTGGCATCACCTAGATCTCCCTTCTCATCTTCACATGCTGTTCTCTTTGTCTGTGGTTAAGCTCCAAGTTTGCCCTTTTATCAGGACCCCACCCTAATGACATTCCTTTAACTTGATCATCTGTAAAGACCCTGTCTCCAATAGGGTCACATTCTGAAATCCTAGGGACTAGGGCTTCATCATTTGAATTTTTTGGAGGGGGAAAAATCAAACTCACAGCACCTTCCTTGACGTAATATGGCCCGTTAAGCAGTATGCATAGGGAACTATTTGAGAGACTACGCAGGTCATGGAATCAGATACATGCCTCACTTTCACCTAATATAAAATGAGATCATATTAGAACCTACCTCACAAGACTATAGTGAGAATTAAATGGGATAAATGCAAGTAAAATTCTTGCAACAGTGACTGGCCTCAAGTAAAAATTATACTGAATTTTGCCTTTTTCCTTTTTACCTTTGTTGACCAAATGTACAAACCCTATTTATTTTTCCATTTACTCTATGTAGTTGGTTTTGTCTAAAAATGTACTGTACAGAACCTTTCCAAATTCCTTGTTGAATTAAAAGTACTTCTCTCTATACAACCCTGATGTATCTCGCCATTAGCTCTACCAAAGAGAGAAACAATTTTATTAGAAATAATTAATAGGGCAAGAAGCCATGTGGAATGATCATCTGTACATGTTCACAAGCCATTTCTACATTTATTTGGCCTGAAAATCTTTTCTATTATTGAGTTATCCCTCATTTACATTAAAATCCATCCATTTTCCCCTCCATCTCTCTCAGTCTCTGACATGCACGTGCATGTGTGTGCAAAGACACCCACACGTACACACACTTGTTTTAATAACAGGGTGTTCATATTCTACTTTCAGTACCCTAAGACATTCTCTAGTTTCTGTGTTCTCACATAATGAGACCATACACTCAACAGTCCTGTGCCCAAGGTCAATTCTGGTCACAAAGAAAGAAAACCAATGATTATTGACGATATACTAGACACTTCAGAGGAAATGTTTTCCTGATGTTGTGTTTTAGCTGAGGTGACCCAACTAGTAAATACCAGAAAAATAATCTGACCCCTTAGCTGATTTTAAAATATATACAGTATTTCCCCACTATTGTACAGAATCTGAATAAAATGAATGTTGTCAGACCCACTATTGTTGTCAGACCCAGGCAACTGAGCAGACTGCGCCTCACAATCCTGGGGCATCTTTTCCCTGTATTTCACAAACCCCAGGGGTGCTGGGTGCCTATATGTTGTGAGGGCAGATGAGGTGAGATTAGAATTTCTGCTGACAGCCTAGGCCTCATCAGAATAGACCAGTTCACTTTGGGAGATGCAAGATCTACTGAATTTATTTGCAAATAATTTATTTCTATGATTCAAGACTATGATTTGGTCAGCGTTAATCTTAGTCTGATTTTTATGCAGGTTGACAAAGGGAAGGAAAAAAAAAGAAAGAGTACACAGATTCCTAAGCTTCTGGTTTCACGGCCACATAAAGTCACAGCTGACTCTCTGGCTCACATGCTGCAGGGATGACAGGGTGTGACAGTAAAGTGGCGCTTTGAGGAATGAGATGCTGCATATTTCATTTTTTCCAATATTGCCATCCTGCCAGGAACTGCTATAAAAATATCCTGAGTCCTGAAATGGAAGGGGTGGGTTTTCCAAACAGCCACCAAGTGCTGTGGAGCCTCTGAGCCTGCATGTTGCCCATTTGGGCTGTTGACACAGGCTCAGCAGAATCACCAAAGTATTTATTAAGGGCCCAGCTGTCCTGGCACCGCACAAGATAATGTGCAAACGACCAGAAACGGGAGCAGCCCTCTCTCAAGGATCAATAGGAGCTGACAGTTTCAGGCCAAGTTCAGGGAGTGCATGGTAGCTGTGTGCAGCCCAGCAAGGCTTACAGTGGGTTCTCCTCCCTTTAATCCAAAGGACAGCCTGTGTGACAGGCCGGACAAGAGCTATCACCTGGTTTTTACCCCAGAGTTCATGTGGCTTCCTGGAGAAGCTTCCCTGGCTTGTGAGTAGCAGAGATGTAATTCAAACCCAGACCTTCAGAGCACTCCATCTCGTGTTCTCTCTATTCCACCCAATGCCTTTGTCACAAACTTTGAACTTAAACATTTTAGGTAAATATGCATCTAAGACACAAATCTTAAAATGGCAGAATTTCAAATCTGAAAGACACCTTTATTTTATTTTGAGGGATCTGACTCCCAACGGGTCTTCAGGGCAGTATGTTCTCAACAGACCTACCCTAGAACCCAAAGGCTGATGGTTGCCATGCATGTTATCTGCACTGGAATCGAGAATACCATGGGGTCCCATCTCTCACCTAGGTTTTCTTTTTCCTACTCAAACTTCCTTTTATTATCTACTCTTGTTTCTCTTGAAGCACCCTTGGGTACTGATCACCCTCTGAAATAGTAAGATGCCCAGGATGAGTTTGGAGAAGGGAGTTGTGAAGACATTGGAAACAGAAAGGGAGAGACAATGAAGTCAGGCTAAGGTTCCCATGTAAGGAATTGGTTTCATGTGTTCCAGTCACAGAAAATCAGTCCAAGGTAAAAAGCAGAGGAACACAGATGTGTGAATGAATCTGGACTCAACACACAACTTTGCAACTCTAATTGAAGCAGGGAGAAGAATACTAAGGAGCAGGCTCATCAGGAAACTGGAATTCATGCTTTTGGGGCAAAGTGTAGAACTCTGAAACAAGGAAAATGAGATCCGCAGAGCATTGATACACGTTGAATTGAAATTGACTTTTTGTCATCCTCTCTGGAAATGAACTGAACTGAACTGAAATATCCTAGAAACTTCTCTTTGCACTCCTTTACTTACAAAATGAAAAAAAATCTCTCTTACACATATACAACACACACATGTATACACACATAAATATGCATTCATTCTTTTAAAATAGGTCAGCAAGATGAATAAAATCTTATTTATTTTTAATCAATAAATCAATATTTACTTTTTGTGAGTCACCAGGATAATATAACAAGATTAATAAGACACAGTTCCCTGCACAACATACAATTCCCTGCCCTCAAGGAACTTTGACTCTAGCTAACAAATCAGATAGGAACATAGTAATCAAATCACAGTAACAGTATAGGTAGGAATATATCATACTTACCTGGAAAGTTTCATGGGGGATGAAGAGTGGATCTAGCCATAGCTGACAATTGAATACTGATTAGGGAGGTCTTTATAAAGGAGGTGTCATTTCACAAATAGAAAGATAGGAAATGACATTCCAGAAAGAAGAAATTGTAAAACAACACAGTCCAGAGGAAACACGAAATAGACAAAGACTTGGCAGAAATCAAGACACAACAAATGACCTACGTCCAAACCAGAGGACTGCTGAAAAACAAAGGCAAGAAAAACTGCAGAAAGATCGGTATTTCTTTCAAGTTACTTGAAACCTTCTCATTATGGGCCAAATTTTGTTTCCCCTAAAAGTCATATGTTGAATCCATAACCTCAACATAATGATATTAGAAGGTGGGGCTTTGGGAAGGCGGTGAGATCATGAGGGTGGAGTCCTCGTGAAAGGCTTCCCATCCTTCTAAGAAGTGATGGCGAGAGGATGTCCCTTTCATATGAAGCTTGCACATGAGACACAGCAAGAAGACGGCCATGTGTTAATCAGGAAATGGGACCTCACCAAGAACCCTACTGCACTAGGACCCTGATCTTAGATCTCCAGCTTCCAGATGGAGGTGAGAAATGAATACTTCTTGTTTAAGCCCCATGGTCTATGGTATTTTCCTTACAGTAGCCCCAGTCTGAGCTGGCTAGGAGTCCCATTGAGGAGTCAAGAATTCATGGGGAGAGGGGGACTTGTGTCTTTTTCTACAATCACTAAACATAACAAATCAATATGTCTTATGAAGAATGAATCCCAAGGGAAAGGTAGATCTGAATAATAACATAATAATAATGTGATGATGATGATGAACAATATATTAGTCAATTACCTGGACTGGAAATAGCATATTATTTATGATCCCATTTCTACATTTAGCATAAAATTAAAATGCTGATGATAGGCAACACTGTCCAAGTTTTGTTGAAATCACTATACTCAGTTGTTGCTAATGATGTAAATCGTCAAAGCTTTTCTAGCAAGAAATATGGAAGTACATTATCAAGAAAAAAACATGTGGTCATATTCCTTGAAGTAGTAGTCCCACTTCTGAGAATTTAAATGAAGAAAATTATCTAAAAGCCAAAAGTACTATAAATTTAAAGATGCTTGTTTTTGCATTATTTGTAATAAACAGAAAAAAATACAGAAGCATTCTACAACAGTGCAGTTATGAGTACATTGTAGCATATTGGCCAAACAGAATATAAAATGCTGATTAAAATATCTATCGAAACATGAAAAGTTTAGTTAATGTGATGTTTAAAAATACAAACATGTGCACATTATTATTCCTGCTATGTAAAATTATGCACACATAGCAATAAAATTGGAAGGGAACAAAGACAAATGAGCAATTCATAATGTGTTTGGAAGGTAGAATTTTTCTCATTATATTTAGAGTTGCATTAATGCTTTTATAATGATGTTTGTGTAAAAAATAGCATTTAAAATGGCTATCATTTATTAAGTGCCTATATTTACTGAGCCCCGTACATGCTTTATCTTATTTAATTCTCACAACATTTTATAAGGATGGTACTCTTATGATCCACTTTTTAATTGAATTTAATTTTTTTTCAAATTGATACATTTATATGCTTGGAAAAAGATAAAGCATTATGACTAATTTTATTAAGAATAAAAGCAATCACCTGCCCCTTCAACTCCAGTTTCCTTTCATATTTTTAGCAGTTTTTTCTCTTGTGACTCACCCATATTTCCAAATCACATAATATTACCATTTTTTAAAAATTTCAGCCTTAAATGTTTCTTTATTAAAATTCAACCATTAATTCAAAATGTATCTTTGATAGGATGCATAAAATTGATGGACCTTGAGCAAGACTCAACAAGGAAAAAATAAGAGAGAAAACACAAATTACCAATATCATGAATGAAAGGGGGGCATCATACATATTCACAGATATTAAATTATAATAGGACAATTTTATGGACAATTATTTGGCAATGTTCTTGAATATTCAGGAAAATATGACATAGTCATTGAAAAACATAATTTACTAAAAACTGATGGAGAAAGAAATAGAAAGTACCAATATCATTCTCTTAAGGAACTGAATTCTTAATTAAAAACTTGCACAAAGAAAGCCCCAGACTTGACTGACTTTGCTGATGGATTCTATCAAACACTTTTGGAAGAGATAATATTAAGATTCTCCAACTTTCCAGGTTTTTTGTTTATTTTATTTTGTTTTATTCTCTTTTCCTAATAAACTTTCTGCATGCTAATCTCCATCTTAGCTTTTGCTTCTGGAACAAACCTGGAATATCCAACAAAATACATGCATAAAACATCATAGAGCTTTTATTAATGATAGCTAAAAACTAAGATCTTTCTATTAAAAAGAGAATAAGCACATTGTATTATATTCATACAATGGAATACTACACAGCACTGAAAAGGGCTGTTGATAGATGAATTTTAAAAACTGTATATCGAGCCAAAGACATCAGATGAACAAGTATATATTTTTTGACACCATTTATGTGATGTTCAAGAACAAGCAAAATGAATTCACAGGAAAAAAGCCAGGAGAGTGCTGTCCTTGGGGGTGGTTTTAGATTGGAGACCAGCATGAGGGAACTTCTGGGATAATGGAAATGTTCTAGGACCTGATCTATATGGTAGATGCTTACACGTATACACACAGGAAACTCACCAACCGGCACACATAAGGTGTTTGCATTTTGCTGAATGTACGTCATACCACAATTTAAACAAAAGCATTCCATAATAAGAACAATAGAGTTCCTGGAAGAGTAGCCACCAGACGGAGAGCATGTGTCTACATGGAAGGAGGAAAGCACAGCTCTAGGGGAGAAAATAGCGATGGGTCGTAGTAATCAAAAGAAAACACTATATTTAATAATAAAGCATTCAAAAAGTAAAGGGGAGAAGAGGGTGACAATTCTGCCCACAGACAAGGGAAGAGCTTCAAAAGTGATGTAACATTTGAATTAAGCCTTGGAGATCACCAGATAGAAAACAACAGGGATGTATTCCAGATATAGAAATCACCAGAAAAGCATAGAGAGCTGAGAGTCTATTATCTCGGTTGCCAGTTTTTAAAATATATATATATATATATATAGTGGAAATAATGTTTTTGGTGAATAAAAAATGCAAGAAAAATATTGTAGGGAATGAAGCTAGAAATGTGGCTAAAGGAAAAATTGTAGAGAGCCTTGCAAAAGCACCCCAAATTGGCTCCGCCTGGAGGTAACAGAGATGCTGTAGTTGTAAAAAGCCCGGGATTGTGCCCATATTTCCATGAGAAGGATTTTTTTTTGGCTTTAGTGAAGTGAGCAATTTGGGAAGGAGACAGTGGAGCCTGAGAGACCCATAGAAAACAATAAGAAATGCCCAGGTAAGAGGACATGGCCTGACTGAGAGGCCATGGTGGCAATGGTGTGTTTGTGCCTCACACTCTCCTGTAAGGGCTCAAGTTGTATCGGGTTAGGGGCATGCTAATGACCCCACTTTAATTTAATGACTTCTTTAAAAGCCTATCACCAAATACAGTCACATTCTGAGGTTCTGGGATTTGGGACTTCAACGTGTGAAGTTAACAGGTCACAATCCAGCCCATTAGCGATGCCTAAACAACTCTCATAAGAAGAGCTGCCTCTCCTCTGAGCTCCAACCACGCGCTCTGCTCACTATGACCCTGTCTCCGGGGACATCGTGGTGGTGCGCGGTTACTACAGTCCAGCTGCTGTTCTTTGCACTTTGCCTGCATTAAACGATCAAATACTCACAACCAACAAAATGGGTACTTTTATTATTCCCATTTCACATATGATAGCCCTGAGGAACAGAGATTTTCAATTTCAGTGACAAATACCACACAGATAGGAATTGTGTAGCTGAGACTTGAATGCAAATGGTTAGAATTTAAAATTTTCTCCCCTAACCTTTACACTGCTCTTAATCTCCTGGTGAGATGCCAGGTGGCAGGAGTTCTGCAGGAGAGGGATGTATGTGTGTGTGTGTGTGTGTGTGTGTGTGTGTGTGTGTGTGAGAGAGAGAGAGAGAGAGAGAGAGAGAGAGAGAGAAAGAGAGAGAGATTCAGAGACTCTCCAAAGTTCTTGGGAAGAATGAAATAGGAGGGACTAGGCAGCTGTAGATCTAAGATCCTTCGTTGGAAGTTCTGCTGTAGTTCACAATATCCCATCTCACTCGTGTCTTCATGGGACTTCAGTACAGGCATACCTTGTTTACGAACTTTTCCACTTGATGTTTGTCTTTCCCTTGGTGTGTTTCCTGCCTGAGACCGAGAAGGTAAAAATGCACAAAATGTTGCACATAATTACAAGCCGCTCAGTGTGTCCAGTGTCAAATTTCAGAACTCTCCATGTTATTATTACCATTCTAATAATGAAGTAGAAATAAAAGGAAAGCAGGATGAGTCTGACCGTGGTGCCCCACAGCAGTGTTACCCCAGAAGATGGATGCACACCGCCACTCACTGCTGGGCTGGTTCACACCACACCTGCAGCCGCCGTCACTGGGTGTCTGGGTGACCTGGAGATGACCACGTGCACCTCCACGTGCCAGAGAACAAGCCTTGTGTTCTTGAGACCCACAAGACAGTAAGCAATTAGTGTTATCTGTTGGCTCACAAGCTCCTCAGGAGCTCCCCGGGTGAAATCTGAAACCAGCCTCCAAACACCAACGGCAGGGAGATGGAGAAAGGGGACAGACCTCTGCAGAGGGCAGGTGGCAGGTGGAATGAGAAAGGGATCTTCCATACGAAGCTTGTCCTGGGTGGCTGCAAGGCGAGGAGATCTCCACACCAAACTGCCAGAATCTTGAAAGTTTCTATAGAAACCTTAGCTGGGTTCCATCACAAACCCAGTCTGGGTGGTCTCAACACCACATCGCTATCTCAAGGCTGTGTCCCGAGGCAGCCTCTGAAGCAGGGAAGGCAAGCAGACCCCACCTTCCAAGGACAGGAGGGGAGCAGGAGCCTCCAATGGCTGGGGTCCAGCTCATGGGGCAACCGGCAGTCCCGTCTTCTTGATGACCTCCTCCAACAGTATAAGATGTTATCTATAACACGAGTACATGTACATTTTCTTTGTAATTTTACAATGAAATGATAAACAGAAACATTATTAACATTTCTAAAAAGCCATCCAAGTTCATATACTTAGTGGCTTAGAGCATGCACCTTGGCATAAATGAGGTTGGTTTTCAGTGCTACCTACTGGCCATTACCCAACCAGCAATTATTGCATTCTGAGCCTCAGCTTTCTCATATGTGACATGGAGAGACTAGCATGACCTCCCTCATAAGAGTACATGCATATGAAATGAGGAAATCCCTATATAGTACATGCCATGGGACCACCACGTAGTGAACAATCCATAAATATCATCACCAGCCTCCACCTATCGTATCCCAGAATATGTTTTGTGCCTGCACTTCTCTGGAATCCCTCCTGCCCTACTCTTCCCCAAACCTAAGGACTGAACAAGGTCCTCTAAGTCGTTGGCGTCTAAGTCTCTGACCACGTGCTGGGGCTAATATTACAGTTTAAAAACTTCATGCCTTTGCCATCCCTTTTCTTATTGGGTAGTTTTTATCCCACTTTTTTCCTTCTGGTATTTTTTAAATAAAATTGAGTTTCTTTTTAAATTTGTTTCATTTATTATAACCATGATTCAAAGTCTCATAAGGTTTCAGACTCTATGCCAGCCCAGTACTCTAAAAGACTAAGTTTATGATTCTTTCTTAGCAAATCTTGAGAGCAGGTAGAAGATTTACTGAGATCCTTTGGAACCTGATTTGTTGTCTCAAATATCATTATTGGAATGAAAAGTTCACCTATTTATTTGTTTTGGATTCAGGAAATCCTGAGGGAATAGCAAGAAGAAGGACTTGACACACTGTGGGCAAGGATTTCATAATGCCCAGGGCACAGGAGTATGTAGGGACTAAAATGACTATCATTTTTTTTCTCGGCAACAGAACTTCACTTTCCACTCAAAGGGGAAATAAAAAAGGAAACTAGTGACCAGCAGTTTGACTTAGATTTCATTTTCTTTTGACAATTTCTAGTGCAAAATAAGTGCATTCTAACCAAAATGAGTGCCCTTCAGATGCTTGAAAACAGGCTAAAGACACACAGTTCTTTCAGTAAGCTTCAGGTGAAGCATTCCAGAATAATAGTAGCAATAATAAGAGTTACAACAGGCCAGCTGGCTGACCAGAGGCACAGAGCTTCTTTTGAAAGTTCGTTTATTCGTGCAACAAATTATTTGCCATCCAGAAATGTGAACGGCATCGGGGTCACCAGGAAAAATAAAATAGTTATTTTTTTCCTCATGAATCTTATAAATCATCGGTAGATAATCATCGCCCGATGTGCTAAGTGGAATAGTAGACACATGTGCAGAAAACAGGCCGCTTCCCCAGTCTGAGGGTGCCTGGAAAGCCCCTGGCCACTTCTGAGGAGAATCCGAAAGGCTGCCAGAAGTGAGACAAGGGATGAAGACAGGAGGAAGGAAAGAACAGCTCAGGATGAGGGAAACAAAGGCAGGGTGGCACCCAAGGGGAAACTCAAGCGACTCAGCCTTCCAGAAGCTCAAGGACAAGGTATATGGGCTCACAGAGAAAGCTGTCCAGTTAGATTGTGGTCAAGGATTTCATAATACCCAGAGCACAGGAGTATGTAGGGACTAAAATGGCTATCATTTTAACAATCATGAAGGGTCTCTTCAGACACTTAGACATTACCCAGAGTAACATCTAGAAAACTCTTACATGATTACAGGGCACAAAATCAGAATATTGATCCCTGCTAGTTGATGACCAGATTCTTTTTTAGATTTCTTAGGTATAACTCTCTCCTATTCTCTAGTGTTTTTCAATGGTCGTATCTTTTGGATTAAAAAATAGTTTAAAAAGCACTGCTTCCCCAAAGAAATTTTATTGACTCTCAACCTGCAAAATGAGACAATTTCCATATTCTTCCTACCTTCCATCCTGCTTTCTATGTTATTTATTGCTGAGATCTTGTCTTGGATTTTAGACTCATTCCCTTTCAAATGATCATTACTGTTTTATATTTCACATTTCATCTTTAGAAGTAATGATATTTTTCCTTGTTCTCTATTATCTAGGTGCCCTTATAAGCAGATTTGCTACACTGCATAACTTTCTGAGGCACCATTCGACCACGCAGCCTGTCTTTAGTGACTGGCTGCCCTGGGGGTTGTGTGGCCAAACAGCTGCAACAACTTCAATTAAATGGATTTTGGTGTTTATTCTATGCCCCAGTATCTAGTTCTGTTTGCATTTTCAAGTTCTGTTGCATTTTTCTTCTTTAACATTATTAGGCAGTGTTTAAAGAGGATGTATCTGCTCCCCAGGGAAGGTGGTATAGTTTCTAAGCTGTTGCCTATCTTAAATGCCCTTTTTCTAAATGTCATTCATAAAAACAAACATTTGTTTAAGAAATAAAGTCTTAAGTAGCATTTGTCATTCCTGGAACTCAAACATTTTTACAAATTTTTGGCATTTCCTTTTTAGGAGTATAAAACTGATTTGGTTTATCTTCTTTTTTATTTTTTAAGTCGGTAACATTTATTTATTTTTATCCTTTTTTTGGATGTTTTCTTTTGAATTGAAGTTCAAGACTTTCTCCATATTTGGGTATTTCAATATTTATTTCCTAATACTACATGAACTTTCGACTTGCAGATTCGGCTCCCTTCAGCTCAGGGAATTTTTCTTCTATTATTTTTTTTGAATATTGCTTGTTTCATTTGTTCTGGCACATTTGTCAGGACTACAAAGAAAGAGGCCATCTTTCCTTTTAGAAGAAAGGCTGATGGTGTCCCTTGCCGAACAAGGAGAGATGTTTTTGAAAAGCAGTCTTGCTAAACAAAGCAGACCTGGGAACTCATACGTGGTTCAGTGAAACATGGAGTTGCGGGTAGAACACTCTAGCCAGCGGGAGCGTCAGGAGATGGCTGTGGAAGCTATTAGAGCGCAGCGGTTACTGGTTGGCTGACTTTCAGAAACGTGGCTATGGAAGGGAGATGTCCAGAGTTTCTTCACTTCGCACAATATCCTTCTGACTGTTTTTGACTGAGAACTCCAAACTGTCAGTGTCCTGTTTATCATATGATGCTTCCGCATGAGCTGAGGTTCATGGGGGACCGCACAGCCCATAGGGGAAAAGCACTGTGCTTTTCTTTGCATATAGCCAAGCATGGACTCTGCATTGTAATTCCACAGCATATTTATTTCTCTGTGCCACTGAATACATTTCTGGCTAAATATGAGAACTTACTGGATTACTGAGGTCTAAGTGAAATCTGTCTACTGGAGTGTGTGATATACTGAACATGTCAGAATACAGTTCACATAGTAAATCTCTAATGGTGGAATTTCAGATATCATGTGGGGTCACTTTGAGGAGACCCTTTGCATGACGAGTCCTTCCTAAGGTTGCATCATACATCTAGGTGTCCTCTGTTATTAAAATATTTACTGGATAGGTGCTCACAACCACTGAAGAAAAACAAAACTGCAAAAGACACACCAGTTCAACCTCATTGGCCTCTGACCTCACTTGCGTGTATTCATCATGAAGTTCAGTTTTAGGACCTCCCTTAATCTTTCAGATTATTTCTTATAGCATATCATTGTTACTTTTTTGTAGTTTCTGCTAAAAAGTGTTGTATTTGTTTTTGTCTTTTACACTGTACATTTTATTCAATAATGAACCATCTTAGATAAGGTTCTTGCAGACATGTAATTTTTAAATTAAGTTAAAAATTTAAATTTTAGCATTAAATTATAAAATTGAATTAAAATATAAAACTATCTGTTGTGTTCAGCAATTAAATGTATAAAATCTTCTTTTGAAAAATTGTAAGAATAAAATTACCAATATTTGTGGTTATGAGTGTTAATTTAATAAAACTCCAATTTCCTTTTTTTTAATGAAGTCCACATTTTCATTATGTATTTGGAGGCAC
This sequence comes from Manis javanica, assembly GCF_040802235.1. Classification (NCBI taxonomy): domain Eukaryota; kingdom Metazoa; phylum Chordata; class Mammalia; order Pholidota; family Manidae; genus Manis; species Manis javanica. Next base: position 166,479,204 of record NC_133160.1, read on the forward strand.
CCAGAAGAGAACTCAGAAAATTAGTAACACTGTAACTAAGTCTGGCTGAACAAGAATTTGCCATTGGATGAATGGCAACAAATAAAGGAATGAATTGGAGTTATGTGTAATGTCAGTCTTGCAGGGAAACCAGCTAGCTCTCATGTCACTGCTAGATAAAAACATCAAGCAGCTTGAGTTCTAGTGAAAATATGCCAGAAACAGGAGAAGAGGGGTTCTTGAATCTTGTTCCCAGTCTGTGGCTTGCACCATGTGACCTAGGCTAAATCTTCAGCAAAATCCTGGTCTCCTTGCACCAGCCTGTCCTATGCGAATAGATTCTAAACTGTCAGATGCCTATCTGCATCGACTTCCGGACTACATTTCCAGGAACTTTCTAGAATGGTGCTTGAAAATAATTTCTGCCCCTTCTGTTACAAGCCTGATTGGGAGTGACAGGAAGCTTGAAAGGGATCTTAAAATTCGATTGGCCCCACCTCCTGGGTCACCCAGGATTGAGGAGGTTCCCAAACATAGGACTTAGAGTGTTAAACCTGAGAACGCCCAGTTTGGTCATTGAAATGAGTTGGCCACTCTACCAACATACAATCCAGATTTGTTTGAAGAATCTTCCTTTCTTCCTTTGCCTCTTCCTCCCTTCCTCCCAGCCTGTCTTCCTTCCTTCCTTTCTTCCCCATTTCCTTTTTCTCCTGCCTTCTTTTTCCACATCCATGCTGGATTTTCAGGGGACTCCAAGCTCTTTTTAGCAATTGCTCAGATTCTCTCATTCAACTGAAAGTGCACTGGACTTGACCCAGGAACTCCACGCCTAGCATTTTGCCCATTAGCCCCTGTTCTCCCAGGGCTCAGATATGTTCAGGTGTGGTCGCTGCGGTGAGTGGTGGGGATTTGAATCACTGGGTGACCAGGAGCATAAAGAAGAACCTGATTCCCCCGGAGACTGATGATTATAGACAAGATAGAAACATCACGACCCCAGCTCCTCAACTAAACTATTTTCCATAATCATTTTCTGTTGTTCAAACTAAGAAACATATTTGTGAAATAGTTAATGGTAGGGGAGGCTTTAGAATTGGCAGGACATTTGGAGAAGCTAGAAGACAGAATTTCCGGGTTTGTCCTGGGAAAAAATATCTTCCCTCGAAGGCCCAACTTTGGTCATTGGAATTTAACAGAAAAGGTGGGACTCCTGGGCTCCCATTTTCAATTTACTTGGAATAGCCTTGATTTAATCTGGTAAAGATAATAAAATTCTGTGTGTGTTGTGTTCTCCTTGTGGTTTAGATTTGCATTTCTCTGATGATTGGTGATGATGAGAACCTTTTCAAATATCTTGCCCTTTGTACGTCTCCTTAAGGAAAACATCTATTCAGGTTCTCTGCACATTTAAAAATCAGGTTATATACTTCTTGCTATTAAGTCTCTTTTATACTAGTGGAATAAGCCAGAGATGGGAAGACAAATACTGCATGATCTCACTTGTATGTGGAATCTAAAATAGTCCAACCCCTAAACTAGAGAATATAACAGTGGCTGCCAGAAGTTGAGGAGTGAGGGAATGACCAGATGTTGGTCAAAGACACAAAATTTTAGTTATGCATGATGAATGAGTTCTGGAGATGGAATGCACAGCACAATGACTTTAGTTAATTACATCATACACTTAAAATTTGTTCAAAAAGTTAGGTGTTTTCACCACACCCCCACACACCCACAAAGGTAACTATGTGAGGTGATGGATATTGAATTAGCTTGATTGTGGTATTCATTTCACAGTGTCTACATTTACCAAAGCATTACTTTGTACACCTTAAATATTTGTAATTTTTATTTGTCAAATATCTCAATAAAACTGAAAAAAATTCCATGCAATGTTTTATTACTATGGTAAAGTATTTCATGTTCAAAAATGGGGGGAAGGAAAATAAGGAATTGTTCCGAGTCCTTCACCCTGAAGACACCAGAAGTGGGCTGGAAAAAGAAGCAGAGACGGGGAGCAGAAGGATGGGGCACACCCTCTGCTTTGGGTGACTTTGAGCACATCACTTGGACTCCAAAGTTTCTCTCCCTCTCCCTTCCCCCAACCCCCATCTCCCACAGTTGAAAACCGAGAGGGTAAATCCCCACCTTGCAGTGCTCACAAGAATCCCGTGATACATGTGACGGTCCCGGCAGAGGGCAGGGGGTGAATCGTCAGAGGGAGCTCTCAGCAGAGACTCCGTGCATTGGGTGTCATCAGCGGGCCACGCCATTCCTCCTCGGGTCTCTGCTCTTGGCGGGGTCTCCTGCTCCCTCGGAGTTTAAGGGGTGGGAAATGAACCCTGCGCTGGGGCATGGGTTCCCCCAGCCTCCTCGGAGGGAGGACCTATCCCTTCCTCCCTCGTTGATCAAATGTCACCACAAGTATCCCACTGCTGGAAATGGTGCTGGCATTTTTTGACAGTGTGTAGCTCTGAGGCTCCTGCCGGTGACTTTCTACTCGGCTCTTTCAGCGTCCCCTTCTCCGGCACCTTTTGTTCATTTTCTCCAGGGCTGAGGTAAGAGCCGTACTGCAGTTCTTTGTCCTGTTCTCTGCTCCTTTCCCAATAACCTTCTCTTCTTTTTCCTTATTGATCCCTCAGCCCAGTCCCATGGGGCGGGGTGGGGACAGGCTGCTTTCTATCTCCCTCCACAGCTGGGGGTCCACACAGGCTGGTGTCTGTCCCACCTAGTGTCTCTAGCATCTTTTTTGTGCCATGCCCAGATTTCATTAAAGGGCTCCTTCCTCTCCTGTCCTTCCCAGGTCATTCATGAAGAGATGAGCCGGCAGGAATAGTGCACACATTACAAAGCCTCCATTCAGCTGCACACTTGGCTGTCCACCTATCCTCTTTGTTTGTATTTCCTGAGTCACTTTACGATCTGCAGGTTCAGAAACAATATCCTAAGAGCGGGAGAGAGACTAGTATTTGAATTCATGCAGATATGCCTGGGAAAGTGGAAAAGCAAAGGCCTTCTTGGGTCCCGTCAAATGATCACTAGGTGTGTGCACCGACCTCACACTGTCATTGTCTCAAGGAACTTGGAGGGAAAACTGGGAGTATGGATGACACCTTCCAAGAATTATTGTGAAGATTAAATTGCACTATAGTATATAAAGCACCTGACACACATCTCTTTTATATCAGGGATTCTATCAAAGTTGATTCTCTCCTCCTAGGAATTTAGTTTGAGGATTGTGGCCAGGGCCGCCAGGGCCAGCCTATCTGCGTGCCCTGACTGTTTCAGAGCATGCTAGCTGCTTCCAAGGCCAGTGCCTGCATTCCTTGGCCAAGTGACTCCCCTCACCACGGGGACTCGTGCTGCTGCCCCAGGGGCAGGCAGATGGACCAGAGGAGTCATACCCACTTTAGAGCCATGAATGTAGATTCCCCAGCACCCCCAGCCTTGGACTGGATGACTCGGAGCTGGCTGTTCCACACTGGCTCCAGAGATGTGCCCACAGATCTACGTCCAGTCACCTACAGTGGCAATTTGCTTAATAACACACCTTTATTATCTATGTCCTTCTCAGGCCTGACAGCCCAAGGTCACACAGTCTGAGGAATATACACAGCACAGTGTGAGGGCTAGACTAGATTAAAAAATGTTTTCTCCTCTACTTTTCTCCTGTCCTTAGAAGTGTTCAGACCTAAGCCAGGCAACTACTGGGTGCAGGGGGGGAGGGGCGCACTCACAGCAGAGGTCTGCATCGGTGGAGAGATTGGAAACAACTTTTAAGGTGTCTGTTAACACATGAGAAAATAAGATGGGTTTCTATGTAGTTAACTATGGAAAATACTCCTAGTCTCTTTGTCATCATCCAAGTCACAATGTGGACAAATACTGATTATCTGTCTCAATTCTCATCCCACAAGAAGTTGTGCCCCAAAGTCAGTCTAATACAGGGAGATGTAGAGCAGACAGTGAGGGGTGTGGGTAGAGATAATCCAAGGCCGAGATGAAAAGAGGGAACTAAAAGCTGGTGGAAGGGGCCTGACCAGATGCAAACGCCCACTCCGAGCTCGTAGGACGCCTTGACCGGACCAGTGAGGTGGGGGTTAGTGAAGTGGGTCGACTCTCTTCCTGACACAGACACCACCCGTTTCTGGGCCAGCGCATCCACTGTTGGCTGACCTGGAACAGAAAATAGGTTGCTTAATGAACAGTCCCAGCGCTGGTATATGCAGCCTATTTCTAGGTCAGCTGTACCTGGCGGGGAGGGAACAAGGACCTCGTGGTTAAAAGGGAATGTGCTGCCCTGCAGAGCGCCGCTCCTTAGATGGTTAATTAAGCAGAGCCCCGGGTGCCCGGCCGGTGAGCATTCTAAGGAGGGGAGCCAAGCGCACGCACGGCCCTGCGCGGCCGGGATGACCTTGGACGGTGTGTGAAGAGCTCCGCAAAGAACGACTGATGCAGCGTTTACCCAGTTCCCAGCACTGCACTTGCTCAGGGCTGCGGACCTTTTGGTCGGAGAAGTTTAATCCACCAGGACATTGAGTCAAGCCCTTTGAAAGTTTCCGGCCTGACAGGCTCCCTTTATCTGAACGGATCGTCTTCCCCAATCCCATGCCACACACCAGCTGCCTTGGTGCCCTTAGACGCACCAGCAGCTTCTCTCAACCTTCCTGCCTCGACCCTTCACACGTTCCACTTCCTGACTATTTCCTGATCTCGACACCTTCCGATGTGCCGCTTGTCAAGCCTATTTATTAAACATATTCTATGAAATATTAAATACAAACAGGAGCAGAGAGTGTGAGCTCTTGAGTAAACAGAAGGGAATTTGAACCCCCAATGTTTCTGATCTTTTCTTGTTCTTGAACAAGTTATCTAAACTTTCTTATTCTCAGCTGATTTGTCACTAAACTGGAGATACTAAAACATAAGTGCTCAGTAAATACTGGTTGTACTACTGTTACTAATGGTTACTTCATCTTACTATTATATATAATACTATATATATAATATATATTATATGTATGATATAAATACTATATTATAATGATACATTTATGTAAATATAAATATAAAATATTACAAAACATAATTATTACTAATTACTATTAACTATTATTACTTTTAATAACTACTGTTATTACTATATTACCCTATCACCATATTCCTGTCCATAATCTTTTATGTAACTATTCTCTAGGAGGCATATGTAATTATTCTCATTTTACAAATGAGGAAACAGGTTTAGGAATATACAATGATTTTCCCAAGCTGATAATGCTCATAGTAACTGGTGGGATAAGAATGAGAACTCTCAACTCCCAAACACACTATCTTTCTCATTCTCTTCTTTTTTCTTTCACTCTTTCCCTTCTTTTTAAAAAAATGGCCCCCCTCTTTGCCTATTCCCTCCCCCACAACCTCTCCTCACCCAGAACTTGCAGACAGCTACACTGACACATGACATCTATCGATAAGACTATGAAAAGCAGATATTTCCTGCATTGGGTTAAACTGCAAAACACCGAAGTTGAAATAAGAACTTGGACCTGGGGTGTCTCTGAATGACCAACAGAGGCTGAGGACCCAGACCATGGGAGGTGTCAGGTCAGAAATTCAGTAACATCCATCTGTCAGATCAGAAAGCTGCAGCTCCAAAATTGGTGAGTTCTCACCCACCCGGAGCAGAGGTTCTCAGCCCTGACGCCATCGGCCCAGGAGGCTGGGTGACTCTTCATTGCAGGGGGGGCTGTCCTGTTCAGGGGGTAAGTCAAGCATCAGCCTTGGTCTATACCCACTAGATGCCAGGAGCACTTCCCTTCAGTTTTGACAAATAAGAATGTCTCCAGATGTTGCCAAATGTCCCCAGCAGAGATCTTACAGAGCTGGGGGTGCTCAGTGAGGTGACTGGAAGCCACACAGGGCACACATCTCAGTGAGGGCTTATTCACAGACATTTATGAAACATTACCCAGTTGACAACAACTGATTAAAGTAGTTGGAGGAAAACCAGGAAGAAATAGTAAGAAAACATTGTGGGTAATAAAATCTTTGGAGGGAGAGATAATAGAAAAATTGTTTCCTTGGTGAGGCAGTAGAATTTGGGACTGGAAATACTCGCTGGGTTCCCGGTTTTTCCCCTTCTGGCTGCCCTTGATTAGCATCCTGTGGACCAGCCAGTTTGTTCCGCTGAACCTGAGCATTCTCAGGCGGGAGATAGGGAGTTATGGATGGTGTGTTGCATCCTTACAAATTTACATTAAAGCCCTAATCCACAAGGTCCCAATGGGATGGTATTTGCTGATGGGGGCTTTTGGGAACTAGTTAATACTAGATGAGGTCATGAGGGCAGGACTTTCGTGATGGAATGAGTGTTCTCATAAGAAGATCAGCAGAGAACTTGACCTCTCTCTCTCTCTTTGCCTTGTGAGTACACGACTGGAAGGATGCTGTCCGCAAGCCAGGAAAAGAGCTCTCACCAGAGCCCAGCCCTGGTGGCACTCTGATCATGCTTTCCACTTCCAGAACTGAGATCAAATAAATTTCTGTCACTTTGACCACCAGTCTATGGAATTTTGTTATGGCAGCCAGAGGATATTAACACATAGAGGTAATAATTTTGTTTATGGCTCAGGATAGTTAAGGGGATTAATCGAAGAAAATATGAACACTGTAAAGTGACATATGATATTTGGTTTTTAATGATAGTTATTAGTTTCAAGGACATTTAGCAATTAACTGCTTGTGAAGTTTGGCAAGACTAGTCCTACTAGATCCGCTTTGCTGAAGAGGTGATATGATCGTAATTAGCTAGCTCATTACTGGTATGCCACGGCAACCTGCTGAACACTTGAAATTAGTGTGCACTTTATTTGTTCATCTAATCATTTTTACAATGAGTGAACAAGTAAAACTCGGAACTTGATCTCATGCAGCTTATATTCAGGTAAAAATACAAACTTGACTTACAAGATACAGGCAAACAGATACTGAATGGAATGAAATCATGCATTAATTATTTTATTACAATTTTTAAGTGCTCTGTTGGAGAAGTCCAGATTTCTATTACAGTACACGCTACTAACAACCTATTTCTTAACTATATCAACATCCTTTCTGGTATCCATTATAAATGACTGGTATCCATTATAAATTGCTGAAGAATCCTTTCTTTAAAAATAGTAAGTGAAACTCTAATGAAAGAAGAGAATCACTATTTCACTTAGTGTATTCCTGGAAATTGTTACAGGTAAGCTTCTCCTTGTTACATGTACACTGCAAGAAACTAAAAATAGATAAGCAAACACTTGTTTTCTTGCCCCCAGAGTTATACAGCTCCAGCCAAGGCAGAGCTGGGGGTGCTCAGCGAGATGACCGGGAGCCACACAGGGCACACATCTCAGCGAGCGTTTATTCACAGACATTTACGAATATTCCAGCATGCATCAGGGACACACTAGTTAGCAGAACAGCCAGTTCTTACACTGCAAGAGTTTCTGGTTTACAAAGCTCTGGTTTATAAGATGCTGTCTTATTCATTATCTCACTCTCTTCTCATTTGTTTATCTAATAAGCTGAACTATAAGGCAAGTTCATGATCAGCGTCTGGTGAGTGAAAGAAGGCACATTCAGGTTAGCCTTGCATGTCAAACCTCCTGGTTAGCTGCCACATAACATCCTTTCATTGTACCAGCCGGTACCACCTTCCATCAAAAGACACTGCCTCACACATGCAACAGACAAGCTCTGTTTGTGTAACAGGACATTTGGTTACCTTTAAAACCCATTTCCTAAATTGCCCAATTCAAGATCTTTCTGAATCATAAAATACAAATTAGCCCATGCTTCATCTCAACTCCATTGACTTTTACTCACTGTAATGGAGTTACATGGAGTATTTACTTCATACATGAGAAAAACTGAAAAAAACAGAATGCTCCAGGCCCTTTGCACTTCAGAAAGCCAATTACTTTGGCAGAGCACGGGAGGCTGAGGAGGTGAGATTACAGGAGCAGAAGGCTGGATTGAGGCCCTCTGAAGGACCAGTGCTTCAGGGAGTGTAGTGTGCACAGGCTGCCCTAGCAGGTACTGCAGACTGGGTGGTTTAACCCTCAGAAATTTATGGTCATAGTTCTGCATGCTGGAAACCCCAGATCGAGGTCTGGAGGGTCTCTTCTTGGCTTACAGACAGTCACCTTCTCACTGTGTCCTCAAGTATACACTCAGAGAAAGAGTCAGCTCTGTGTGTCTTTTCTTATAAGGGCACTAATCCTATTGGATCAGGGACTAACATGTATGACCTCATTTACTTCCTTAGAGGCCCATCTCCAAATAACACCACTCTGGGGATTAGGGCTTCAAGATATATGAATTTGTGGGGGGACACAAATATTCAGCTTCTAACAGTCTGTCTCTGCCCCCTCCCTCAAATTCATATCCTCCTTGCATGCGAAATACATTAATTCTCTTGAAACAACTCCACACTCTTAACTTTCTCCAGAATCAACTCAGAAGTCTAAAGTCCAAAGTCTCACTTAAATTTTATGTAAATCAGACATACATGAGACTCGAAGTACCATTCAACCTGCGGCAAATTTCTTTCCAGCTGTGAACTTGTGAGACCAGACAAGTTATGTGCTTCCAAAATACAATGGTGGACAGACGTAAGATAGACATTCTCATTCCAACAGGGAGAAATAGGAGGGAAGGAAGGGGCAATGAATGGGTCCCTGGCAAGTCCAACACCTAGCAAAGCAAACTCCATCAGACCTGAAGGCACTCCAGACCCACTTGGCAGCAGCCCTACGAAATATGAACATTCAGTCCATAACTCAGTGTTAGTTCTGGATGCAATGGAAAACTACTGAAAACATTTATATCTGAAAACAACATATAAAAAATATTCTTCTAGATATATCAATTTGGCTTGAGAGAAAAGGATTCTTTGAGTTTAGGAAAAAACTAAACTAAGTGAAATAAATTAGAAAGCTATTATGGTGACTCATTAATTTACTGTTTGCTCATTCGTATACTGTATGTTCACAGAGAAATGATTATTTTCCACTGGACACTGGATGTTGAAGGTGAGAGAGACCAACCCCTGATGTCAAATAACTGATTTTCTAGCAATGCAAAATGACTGACTGAAGCACGACAGGGGAGGTGGGAAGGGGATGTCAGGCAGGATTCAGAAGAAAGATTGCCAAAGCGTGGGTCTCTGTGGCTCCAAGCAGAACAAATGCAGGGAACACCAGAGGTGTCCAGTAAGGTACACTTTGAGGAATAGGCACTCTTTTTATAATTCTTGTAGCATGAATATAGGAAGTTAGTAGCAGTCCTATTTTATTTTGGGCTGTCAGAAGGTTAGCAGACTCCGGTTCTGCTGTACCAGGTGCTTCCAACATGACAAGGGAGCCGAAGGCAGCTTAAAGTAAGCTGAGATCCTTCATTTATTCATTCACTCAATATTCACTGAATGCCACCCATGTGTCAGATGCTACTTTAGATACTGGACATATATAGAGCTGAACAAAATTTATGAAGCCCCTACTTTTTTAGAGTTAACATTAAGCTGGGGGAGACTGGCATCCAGTAAGGAAGTAGGTATGTGCTAGAGCTTCAGACGGGCTGGTGTGACATGAGGAAACCTCCATGAGGGTAAAGGATCAGAAAGTGATGGGAAAAGTGCCACGTTAGAAAGCATGTTTGGGGAGGACTCTTCAAAACGGGGCCATCTGAGAAGAGCTCTGAATGAGACTCTGAGTTGAGTCACTTCAGGCCTTCTTGAAATCCCAACCATGCACAAACCTTGCCCACAGACCCTAGGAACAGAATCACAGCAGTCCACATCGGCACTCTTTGGGTGAGTCTCATCTGGCATTCTCTCTGTCTCTTTCTCTTTCTCTCAGTTGTATGCTCCTTTCTCCCCTAGAACTCATTTATCTCAGAGTCATAGAAGGTGCAATTGCAGAAAAATGAGACACTGGGAATAGAAGGAACCTTTTGATATAGTAATTATTCCCTGATCTTCACAAACAGTAATTGTGTCCATAAGCAAAATCCCCACCTTGTGATTATGCGACCCATGTTTGATCTCCGCACAGCAGAAAATTCACCAGCCTGGAAGTGCAGTTGACTTCCACCCACTCATCATAGGGCTGACCTCGGCTGCCAAAATGGACCACTCCCTTTTCTTTCTCATAGGTACTCATGTCCAGGTGGGAAACGTTTCTTTTCCTGATATGTTTACAGAGAGTTGCTTCATATTCTGGCTTCCTTCCTCGGCACCAACCCATACCTCTTGACTGCTCTCCTTTATTCCTTTTTGTGTTTATTGGCTTATTTTATTTTTATGAAACATTTATTGAGGGTATTATGGGCCAGGGGCTTTACTAGGCACTAAAATATCAAGATCAATAAGACACGGTCCCTGATCTTTAAGATTTACTACCTATCAGGAAAGAGAAACATTGAGAACAATCCCATCACAATGTGAAAGGGTTACTTTCGCAGAGAGAGGACTGAGGGCTCCAGCAGCAGGAAAAAGCCACGGCGAGAGTGGTCAGGGCCACCCAGCATGGAGACAGGGCAGATCTGCTGAGCAGAGAGGACGAGCCGTAGGAGCAAAGACAGGCGCGTGCGGAAGCCAAGGCGTTCAAGGAACACCTCCCTAGAACTGCAGCCTAATGCTCCTGACGATGACTCGGCAAATCATTCTGGAAAACCAGGTTATGGGCATGTTTCACGGTGTCAAAGGCCCTTGAGCATCACAGAGGCATCCAGATGAATGGGACACCACAAAAAAGACCGTCACCCCCTCTCTCTTCGAGACTGGAGATTCTACTGGCTGAGATGGGCTTAAATACAGTAAGATTTTGTCTCTTTATCCTTCACACCCCATGAATCTTCCTTTTCTCCAGCTCAAGCTATTAGCGGCTTGAAACCATGAACTAGATTCTGCTGCCCTCAGTACTTCACAAAGGTAATAACAACACGTGGGTATGATAGAGTAGTAATATGTGTGTGGTTTGGTAGAAATTGCAAAAATGCAACATCATAGACAACATTCACTTTGTGGGTTAACTAGTTTCCCCATTTTACATACTCAGGGAGGTGACAGAGATGTAGAAATGTGCCTTGGGTTGACCCCATGGCACAAATATAGGCGGTAGAGGCGGTAGATATGGTAGAAGTGGCAGAGGTGGAGCAGAATTCAGGTCTCCTGGTTCTGAGCTAATGTACTTTCCTATGACTTTAATCGTTGCTTTCCTCAGAGAAAGTAAATCCAGATGGTAATAGAAAACACAAAGGAAAGCCACCTAGTCTTCTTTGACCAGCTAAGCTCCCAGATGCTGTCTCTGCATTTATTACTCATCGCTGACACGTTTACACTGCAATTGTCAGGTTTTTGTAACAAGGGTCTTGAAATCCTGGGAACCACTGCCAGCTTCTCAGAGCCCTTTAGTCTGCTTCTGAGAACTGGTTGCCTCCAGATGCAGCTACAGCAACACGGCCCAGTAAGCATGAATAACAGTCTTCACTTAGATTGCTTAAGTCCATGGTGCACAGCCGGCTTTCATGCAAAATCCTGTCTAGTAGGTTGGATGAACCACTAGCCCTCAGGTTACTGGATGTGAGTCTATCCATTTTTAAGAAAGCAGAAGATGGAGACAGAACGGGCATGTAATGTCATATAACAAGGTGCTGTGTCATGATGTGAGCAACACTAACTTTTGTGATGCTTTAGAACATGTTTGACACATATCTCTAATTCTTAAAATTACCTCTTTTGTAAGAGGCATTTTTAATTCCTATTTTATGCCTGAAGAGATTGCCAGTCAGAGAAAAAGGAAGGAAAGAAATATCCCTTTGAGAGCATTTGTTCCATATTAGTCATTTAAAAAGTTTTACATACATTGATTTATTTACTTTTGATGACAGCACTGTAAGATAACATTTTTTCTGTTTCCCAGATGGGAATTTGCAAGAATGAGATTGATAAGGTAATTTGCCAAAGCTACACAAAGAGTAGAGAAGATGTTCAGATAAAAAGGCTGATGGCAGCTCCTTGATCCTCCTGCCAGCAGTTGTGCTGGGCCTTTTTAGCCTATGCAGCCTCTTCAGCCTGCTTATCAACCCAGGAAATGGGTACTGGGGTTCCCATTCATGATGTGTTAAGAATGAGAGAAGCTAAGAGACATGCCCAAATTTACCTATCAGAGCTGATATTCAACTCCAAGTACTCTAACTTCACAGCCCATATTGCTCCACAGGACTTACCTTCCTGATAAACTGGATGAAATTAGATCCTGCCTTCTTTTCTTATACTAAAATAATGGTCATTAACATTCTCAAGAATGTGTTATGGCAGTGATGGAATGAACACTGTTTGCCTTTATCATACGGGCTAATTTCATTTCTATTTTTTAAATTATGATGTTGTTCTTCAAAATAATGGTGAAAAGTCAGTTGGAAGGGAGCTTGTTCTCATTTAAATACTTAGTTACTTGGAGGTGAAAAGTCAGTTGGAAGGGAGCTTGTTCTCATTTAAATACTCAGTTACTTGGAGGTCGAATTAATAAATATTCCAGGGTGGCTCAGATGGAGACAAATGTGACAGGTGTGAGGGCTGTGGGACTTCGGATGGGAGCCCCTGGTCCCGTGGGTCATAGAGTTTCCTTACCAGATTTCAAGGCTCAATCAAACATACTTCACTTCTTAAAACTAAAGCTCCTTTGAAATTACCAGGTCTGTTCCCAGAAGCCCTTGGGCTTTGCTATCCCTAATCCTTTCTTATTATGTTTAACATCGGAAATCGTCTTTTGAGTCTTGCTGTCCTGTTCTCTTTGGCTCTTAGGAAACTAGAGTTTTCAGATGCCTTTCTGATTTCAGTAGAAGTACTGTTCTGAGACACCTCTTCCAGAGTTTCTTAGTTGTCAAACCTGTGCCATTAAAAAATATAGACTATCTCCCAAGCTAAACTTGCTGGCTTCAGTAATTGTGCAAAAATCAATAATCACAGTTATATTTTTTGTTTATGTTATGGCAGAGGCAGAGTAGAAATAATAAAACATTACACTTTGATTTTAGCCTTGCAATCTGATGTTTGTATGATCATTCTCCTGAGTTAGGTTTTCTGATCCTTAGCATTCTCACCTCAAAACGTCAAGCTCTGTTATCGATCATGAACTATTGTTCTGGGTATTAGGAGAGAACATCTGTTCACTCGCTCCCTCCCTCACTCATCATCTCTTCAATAAATATGATCTGTGGGTTTACTAAGTACTAAATGTCTGCCAATCACTGGCAATGATAGAGGTTGCAATGCTTTCATTTTGTTTTTAAAGAGTGAATAATCTACTGGGAGAGAGTAAAGTGCACAGTTAATAGTTGGCATTATGTCTACTAATAGGAAGTAAGTGTAGAAGTTACCAGAATGCCAAGGGATGAGGGAGGGTTTAGTATCTAACATTGGTTAAGTGTTGAGTGGTATAACATGCATAAGGTAATCAAGGTATTTTTTTCTGAGGAAGAGAAAATTAGTCAAGAATTTAATGAATAAGTAAAGTAAGCCAAATTTGGAGAGGATTGGACAGGGACATGAATGGTACACCTTTCTTTGTAGACACATACCTAGGACAAAGTTTGAAATGCTAGGAAGTGCCTAGTATTTTAAATCTTTTTGATTCTAGAAAAAAAGAAAAGTATGGAAAAAGCCAGTTTGACCTCAAAACCTGCCTTTGGTTGCGTGTAACCAAAGCTATTACTTTTCAGTGTTTAACACTGAATCTTCACAGCTTCCCAGACTTAGGAGCTGTTCTTTGAAGTACACAAAAGATAAGATCCTGTGGGGACAGGACTTTCTGGACACTGAGAGATTAATTTACACCACCGAAAAATAAAATCAACCTGCTGCTAATCAAAGTTCCAATTCCTATTTTTCAGGGCATTTCACAGGAGGATTTTCCCACTATGGAAAAAAGTAAAAGATAATCGAAAAACCACTCATGTGTTACTTTGGGATGAAAACAACAGTGTCATGCTCTGATGGGAAAGTTAGCAGGTTGTCATTGATATGTCTCTATAGAGGGGAAGAGATAGCATCCAAACAGAAAATATGCTGCCTCAGTCAAGTAATTCAATCTATTTATAGTCTTTTTATATATACACCTAATATGAGCAGAGCACCATGTTGGTTATTGGGAGTGAGCTCCATATGCCCAGCTTAGATATGAGCAGGACGTAAACACAAGAAGATGAGCATTTTGATTCACTCCCTATCACTTAGATGGAGTGACCTTGGGCTGGTCTTACCCGTTTTCCTAGGTATTGAATGGTATTAGTAGCATCAGCCTAGTCCACATCAATTTTGATAGCCAAATAGAGATTTGAAATTGCTGTAGGTGCTATAATGCAAAATGAATGAAAGATACTGATAAAATTAAATTAGAAAATAATCCTATGATGAATTCATTTTGAGATCAACCTTTCCTAATTCTGAATCTGCATTCACAGGGCTGGGAATATAACAAAAGATGCTCAAGGATATGTGACCCCTGCTCTGTCAGTCAACTTGGGCTGGTAAAACAAATACCACAGACTGAGTGATTTAGGTAACAGATATTTATTTCTCAGAGTTCTGGAAGGTGGGAAGTCTCAGATCAAAGCACTGCCAGATTTGGTGTCTGATGAGAGCCCTCTTTCTAATTTGCAGACAGCTGCCTTCTTGACATGATCTTGTATGCTTCAGACACATATTCTCTTTCTCATGTCTCTTTCATAAAGAAATGGGATAATACTATTTTATAAAGATTGAGATTTTATAAGGAATGGGATTATACTAACCCCATTCTGGAGGGCTTCACTTCAGCACCTCCCAAAGACCCCCACCTCCAAATACCATTATAATGAGGATTAAGCTTCAACATACGAACTTGGGGGAGACAAAAACATTCAGCTCATAATGCGTGGGTAATTTCTACCGTTATTTCATCTTGCAGACTTATTAACCGTCTCAACTTTTATTTGGAAGCTTGATTTACCTACAGATCTCTCTACACTGTGCCTTCCTTTTTTGTAAATTATTAACTTCATAAACCATTTGTCGATCTCTGACAAAATAACATCTTTTTGACAGAAAAGTAAATGAACAAATGAGGAGAATTTACTGTCTTTACATTCTGAAGGAAGTCTGACCGTGGTTCCCAATGGACAAGCCCCTCTGCAGGAAGAAGGTGTTTTACCTTGTGCACTTCTTGGTACCAAGTGGGCGTTGGTGCGACATGGATCCCCTCTCTGCTTCACTGAGCTCATCCTCACCCCAACCTTTAAGGACACAAGTGGGAAGAACAAGAGCATTGTTTCCATATCAAGCCCCAAGACCTAATTCTGCTGTGTGCTCACCGGAGGAATTTGCTGAAGTTAAGTTGACTGACACACATCACCTGACATACATCAGATAGTAATGGGAGAGCCCAGAGACACTAAAACAGGTCCCACAGAGGGGATGCTGCACTGGTAAAGGAGCAAAGGGATCGATCTCATTTCACTGTTTTTTCTTGGACCTTGTTCTCTTGAAAGCAGAGTGCAGTGTCAGGCTGGGTTCACTTTTTAATTTGGTTAGTGCTGGAGGCTGTGATGGGTTTCAAGGAAAAAGATCCTCATTAGCTGGCTGCTGAAGCCTGTCCTTGTTCTATAGGGTTCTGTAGGGGAACAACCTTCTAAGAAAGAAGAATCTGGAAGGGCGTAAACCTACACCCTTCCCCCTGTATAGTCTGCCCCAAAGCTGCTCCCAGTGTCACGGAAGCTCTGCTGTGCCTATTCCCGCAGCATCCTGCCTGTGCCTGGAAGGGAGCTCAGACGACAGTGACTGGGCTCATGAAGGGCATCGCATGATCAATGACGCTGAGAAGGGGCTGTGAGTTCCCTGGGATGGGTGGGCTCTGCTGGGCCTTTCTCTGGAGAGCTTGTACAGAGACGGCCGAACGCAGGTCTCTTGTCGCTGGAGCATTCTGAGCAAGCCTGCGGGACCCCCAAGTCAGGACCCGGAGAAATACCTCGTGAGTGAAAAGCGGACTTTCAGGGGACACTTGTTGCCATTGAGAAATAGTACTTAAAACAAACAGACAACTCTTAAGCAGGTCCTTCTTGAGGGAGGACAACCCAATGCCATAAAGCCACTATTTAAAAAATAATATCCAATCCCAGCCGAAAGTGGTCTCTAGCCAGCCTCACATTTTTCAATTCCTCCACAAGGGTAGCAAAGCTCTTAAAGTGGGGTCATCTATTTCATAATTTTATTCTTTTTCAAATCACATACATTATATGTAAATATATTTACATATGTAATTACATGTGTGTGTGTAATTTAATGTATGTAATTGGAAAAATAATACATATATGTATACACATGTATATATATATGAAAAAATATGTCACTTTGTGTGCTTTTAAAGTTATTTAAGTTGTATAACAATAAATAAAAAACAGAAATCATAGTCAAATAAGTTTGAGAAATATTGCAAGATTTCTGTGAAATATTGTAGAAGCTCCAAAATTGTGATGAATTGTGTATCTTGACGAAGGCAGGGAGCCCTGCAGGATTGACCCATCTCACTTCACTATGAGATTAAAACAATGACAATGACAACGACGAAACACAGCAAACTTCCAAGTCCGTCTGTACCAAGTGTTCAGAGGCCCCCTTCGGGACGCATGTAAGTCCTCAGCTAAGGGAGCAAAGGGATCCTGGCAGAGCCCACACTGATCCCCGCGTGCCCGGACCAGGACCAGAACACTGTAAAGTCAGGGACGCAGCGAGGCTGGGCTTAGCGCCATGCCCAGGTCCCTGCCGCTAAGGGAGTTTCCTTGTCACGCCTGCTCAGGAACCTGAGCGTGGCAGGAGCGGGTTCCCCTGACCTCTGGCAGGGGCAGCAGGACCAGCCCTGACCGTGGAGGATGTCCAGCCCCAGACTGACCGATGACTGTGAAGAAGACATGAATGGGGACTCCTGACAGCATCTTGTGAACTTGCAAAATGTCAGCTCTGGATGCCACTGGCTTTCTAGGCAATGTCAAACATTGCGCTAGGAGTTACCGATCCTTGAGAGCATTTAAAATTTCCATGACCAACAATTCTTGAGTGCTTATATCAAGGATTTTATCTGGAGTGATAGACTGACATTGTTCCTGGTGCTTTCCATGTATTAGCCTTTTTAATACAATTGCTAGAATGCTGCTGTTTTAACACTATTATTATCCCCACTTGAGAGGAAGTACAGGGAGTTTGGTAACACGCCCAACCCCAGTAGCTCGGAGGGGGAGGACCGGCCCCACCCCCAGCAGCCTGGTTCCCAGCCCAGCGCTATCTTCCTCACTTACCACGTAATAAGCCTATGAGAGGCATATTGCTCCGGGTTTAGGAGTGAGGAAGTGGGGTCCCATGCAGTGCCTGCAATCTGCCTGCAGGCACACCCCTGTCGAAGAGCAGAGCTGTCCCTCCCTGAGAGAAGGATGGCTCTGGCTGGAGGTGCTGAGGGGGCGAGGGCTGCGGCCTCCCCAGACCTCACCCCGACGGGCACTAGCCCAGCTGGGCGTCGGAGATGATGCCTTACCACCTTCGGTGGTCTGCAGATCTCTCTGCCACTAGCTGCAGCTGGGTAATCAATTTGATGAGGTACCGTGAAGGCCTTTGGGAAAAGCAGTCAATATTGAAATAAATGCATTATTTTATATTTATATAGTCAATTACGCTTTTTTTGAGGAGGCTTTCACATCAAATTTTCCACACTCTTTGGTTCTCCCAGTACGTGTGGAGAATTGATAGTTGCTTTTCAAAACTGAACTCGATTTGGATTTAGACCTGTTTGAGTCCAGGTTCAGCCACTTAACACTGTGATTATCGATAAGCCTGTTAATCACCTGACTCTAGGAATCCCTGTTAGAAAATAAGGCAAAGATGACAGAGTCATAAGTGGTGAGGAATAAATTAGATTAACACATACTGAGTGCTGTTAGACGGGAGATACCTTCTTAAAGCTTCATTTAGTCATGGAGAGTCTATACAGTCCCCACTGTGCGCTGGGCGCCGGCCCGTTCCAGGAAAACTGCCATTCCAGACGAGTCTGGTTGAGTGCAATGGATGGAGGTCAGCGGGCACAGGCAGTTGGCCATACTGGGTGACCTAGGACAAGAGACTTTGGGTTCTAGGTCACTAGTCCTCATTCCTTAAAAACAAAACAAGCAATATTCTGGGATCATATTAGTGGTTTTTAAATTATGTTCTAAGAGTCCAAGAGATTTCATAAATATTCCTTGGGAGCCTCCCACTGAAGACTGGGGGGAGGGGATTGGGTCAGACAAGGTCCAGCACCCCACCCTTTTCTTCAGAGGCGACAGTTGCTGCTCATGATTAGTTAAGAGACACCTGCTGTTTGGTCTGCAGTGATGTGTATTTTCTTTTAAATGGTTGATTTTTTACAAATTTGTGTGTGCATTGCAAATCCGTATTTGCAGTTGAAAAATAATAATAAATGCCTTATTACATCAAGATGTGATGAGTCAGGCAGATCTGAGTTTGCTCCCTGGCTGTGTGACTGTCATGTGTGTTTAAACACTCTGAGCTTTCACTCCTCATCCATATAATGGGATACTACAGTCTCACAGAATGGTGGTAAGGCTTAAATGAGATCATCTTTTTAAAAAGATGCCTCAGCCCAGAGCTTTGCTAAATATATGTAAATTTGTTCCACTCCACATCATCTTGGGGAAGGAACAGAAATACCTCCAACACTATGTTCTCTGGATCTTAAAACCCAGGTAGGGTGTGGGTTTTCCTCCATTTCCTGGGGAATGATTCTATCTATTTATGAAAGCATTGACTGAGGGATGTCAAAAAAAAATCTATACACCCTATTTGTATAATCCAATATACACTTAAGAAAAAATATACAATCACTTTTAGAAATTAATGATTGAATTACTTTAATCCTGCTGTATTTTATGATTATTAATGACACCATTTCAGACTTTTGTATATAACTTTTAAAGATATAAAGTGTACACACACGCCATCAGTTTATGTATACCTTGATGTTTATGATTGAAGAGGCCAGTCAAATACGTTCTACCTTTCCATTTAATAGCTGATTCAAGGGGCACCTCTCTGGCTTATAGCATCAGGAGGGTGCACTTGGGTCCTCTGAACCCCTGAGGTTTCCATTACTGTGTTGTGCCATCCCTGCGAGCATAAGGAGCTGTGGCTATTACGCCAAAGTCTGACATTTTCTCAGCCTGCGGTTTGCATTTCAGGGCAATTATTGTTTCTTTTCACAGTAAAGCCAGTCCTCATCCTTAAGGCAGTGGAAAATGGGCATCCACATCTGATAGTCTTTCTAAATAAAATAAAACAGCAGATACAGAAGGAATGGTTGGAGAATGAAGCACTCAGTCGGGGAGACCACCAGGATACGTAAGTGATGAAGCTTTTGGTTAAAATGACGCCGTCAAGTGAATGAGCTTTGGATGAGCAGAAAGCCCAGGTGCTAACCCTGCTTTGCCTCTTAGTCCCTGAGTGACACTCCTGTGTCTCGGTCTTTCCCTCATATTTGCACTGCCCCGGTCAGACCTGAGGTGACAGTCCACTGGGATAATGAATGTGAGGTGTTTAGAAAACAATCAAAGTATAATTTTTGAATGATATGGAATTATAATGGAGTATTTCAACTTGAGTCAAATTGGAGAAATGTCCTAGTTTTGAACACTTTCTGGAGACTGACAGACCTTTATGAAAACCTTACCGTAGACACCCGGCAGTCCTGTCCCAGAGTTGCTCTAAGGACTGGTTTTCTCCTCTATAAAATGGACATAAATGGAGTTCTCCCAAATGAGTACCAAATAACGAAATGCTTCTGTAATGCTTAGCCCAGCATCTAGCACAGAATTACCTTTAATAAATAGCAGCAACAATAATGAAATTTGGGTGATGGCGATGGTTCCATCAAAATGTCCACCCAAATAAATGAGTATGTAATTCCATTTTTCATCTTCAAAAAAAGTCTGGACTCCTGCATATCATGGGAAGAGGGGTTAATTTCTATATGTGCACACCAGCAGGCATCTGGTTTGGCTTTTTGTTCAATGCCTGACATAAATTCTAGTTGGTGGGTGGTCAGTTCAGACATTAGCAACTGGAAGACTTGGTGAAGAGCAGCAGATAAGCCTGTGTGCTAAGCGGAAGTGTCAGCCAATGTTTGCCAAAGACAAACAGAAGAACTGAGAAGTGAAGAGCTCATTTTCACCGTGTTTTTCTTTATAAAACCAAAATAATGATTCCATTAGGCTTTTTCTCTTTCATGTTTCTGAGAGGTCATGTGGCATCAGAAGGAATTGCAGGTTTTAGCTTAGCCGTGTAAGTTCTCTGAGCTTCTTTATGGCTCTACTGACCTGTCTCACAGGATGGCTACGAGGCATTCAATGAGACACTGTACTTGAGAACAAGAGGGTGGTAGCTTTTCTCAGCCAAATGGATGTTGACACGAGCCCCAGCACATCTAGTGACTAAGATGATTTGGTTCCTGGATCCTTCGTACCAAGGACAGCTCATTGAGCAGTTGCTGGATCAGGGAAATTAACACGTAACCGAAATGACTGCCGACTGTACTACCAGACTTGGATTAAGATGCCTCCTGACCCAGTTT
Organism: Manis javanica; assembly: GCF_040802235.1. Lineage (NCBI taxonomy): Eukaryota > Metazoa > Chordata > Mammalia > Pholidota > Manidae > Manis > Manis javanica. The sequence goes on from NC_133160.1 coordinate 166,499,876, forward strand.
GAAAAGATTTTGTGGAAGAGCATCTTGTGAATCTTGAATGATGAGAAATGTTTAGCTAGGTGCAACCATGGAAAAAAAGTATGAGGAACTAGGTAGGAGGGTGGAAAACATTGGAGAAGAGAGAAATGGGAGGGAGGTCTGTTGTTCAGTGAGAAGGGAGCGGTGGAAGGTGGAAGACAGAAGTATGGTCACTGAATGGTATTCTAAGCCGTTTCCTTTAACCGTGGGAAAAGGAGTTGCAATCACTGGGCACAGACCTGCGGCGTTGCTGAGCATGCCGTCCACACCGCACGACCCTCAGGCAGCCAAGGAAGGCAGAGGAAAGTCTCCTTGAAAGAGTTCTGTATTGCGCCCCATAATTAACGTCAGGGAACAAATTCATGGTGACTGTGTGTGATCGATGGGCACTGATGCCCTGCTGAGAGAGCCACACATTTTTGCCTTTTATCTTGGGGTTGTCTCCACCTTTGGACCTTGGATTGGACCCCTGTGAAGTCATAGGCAGCTCAGAGATACACCGGGAGCAGCCACCACACCCTCATGCCCTATTCCTTTTGTAACCATTCCTGGATGCCACATAGCATCCTGTTCCTGGAAGAAATAAAACTAAAATAAGAAAGCACAGTTATTAAGAGAAACTGTACCATTTCCCAGGACTATGGGTCAGTGAAGAAGTAAAGTGAAGAACAATGGGCCAAATTCCTTTGGAAAAGGGGGTCTGTTAGCCACAGAGATAAAGTTGAACTCAATTAGCAGATTTATTTCCTGCCCCTTGTTTATCTCTTAGCCCAGCTGGACCAGTGGACTGTCATGTTCATGGAGCCGCAGGACAAGACATTCCTGACTCAGCTGTGACTGTTACCCTTGTTGACCCTGTTCTCAATTTCCCCTTTAGGGTGAAGCTCTATCTTGAACCTCAGTTCTGCTTTAATATCCCATATTAAAGTCCCAACTTCCTTTCATATTGGCTTCTCCAGCTTCTCCTCTGATTGGGAGGATAGATCTCTTTCTTATCAATAGTTCTGTTCCCTGGTGTCCAACCCCCGAACTCCAGGCTTATGTCTGATATCCTTCAATTGATATCTTTTTGGTGCTATTTACTATTTTTGGTACAGATACTATGTCAGAGTGTCACTTGTTACATCTTTCATGCAGTCATTCATTTCTTCACAAATGAGCACTTACCACATGCTAGCTGTCAAGCCAGTGGACGTGAATCAGGCACGGACTTCACAGCAGAGCACAGGACACTGACTCATCCCCAAATAAGCAAAACACAGAGATTAACTATAGGGAAGTTTGAAGAGAAAATAAATTAGCAACTTTCTGAGAATGGGAATGAGAAAGAGAACACCAAGGATGAGATGCCAGATATTATTATAAAGAAACACCCCAAAACATACTGGAGTAAAATAAGCATTTTCTTATGGTTACAAATTCTGAGGGTTAAGAATTTGGTCATCGTATAGGGGTATTTGTCTCTGTTCTCCAATGTCTGGGGCCTCAGGTGGAAAGCTTTGAAGACTGATACAAATCAAAGGCTAGGCCCTGCAATCACCTGGAGTTACCTTCCCTCTCATGGCTGGTAGCTGATGTGGGCTGACAATGAGAACGCCTACACATAGCATTTCTATGCAACCTGGGCTTCCTCTCTGAATGGCATCCTCAGGCTAGTCAGATTTCTTATAAGTGTCCCAGCTAACAAGTCAGAAGCATCTCCTTTTATTACTTGGACTCAGAAGTCTCCCAGCATCTCTTCTGCCCATTCTGTTAGTGATATATGTGTCACAAGCCCACTTCAGTTCAACAGAGGAGACTTAGTCTTCTCTCTTGATGACAGAGTTCTAAAGTTCTAGAAAAGCTTGTGGGATGGAAGATAATCTTATATCCATATCTGTTAACATGTAAGCAGTTTTTCACATGTAAATGAGGAGGAAATGTTCCGAACAGTCTGTGCAAAGATATTAGGCATCAATGAGCATGATGACTAGATAAGTAGGTCTCAAGGATGATGCACATGGACAGGAATTGGCAAGGAGTTGTCAAGGGAAGCATTGGGGTTACAGAAGAGGCCTTGAAAAGCTTCAGAGGACCAGTTAACAAGCTATAGTAACTGATCAGATGAGAGATAATAAAAGCCTCAACTTAGGTAATCACAGTGGAATTTGGAGGAGGAGATATTTAAGATGTAAAAGCCATTGCTTTGTCAGTTCATTGGCTACCACGAGAAATATGGATCTATCTGCCATCTGTCACTTTCCTGCCACTCAGAATCTTTCTCACATGAATTGGTGAGACCTACAGTCACACGGATAAATCAGGTGGAGGGATGGAATCCAGATTGGCCAGCCAGAGCACCCCACTTGTTGGGGTTAAATAGCAGGCAGGTGTCCTGGGCACAGCTATTGAAGACCACCACAGGATTTCTGGAACTACTGCAAAGGGATTTGTTCTGTCCTATGGGAAATATGAGAGTGACTTTACCCCAGAGCTACCATTTGCCATCTTTTCCAAATGGCAACAGAGAATGAAGTTAACCCAGAGAAAATCCAAACTATGAGAGAGAAAAAGAGAAACAAAAGCCTGATGATATTGTTAGAATCCTCAGGTCCAGCCGAGTCAGCAGCAATCATTCAGGTTGCACAGACCATTATATTCACTACTTTCAAAAGCAGTTTTGAACCATGTTTCCATTCCCTTCAATAAAGAGTACTGACCTGTTCAATGGAGAAATTAGAGATGACACTGAGGTTCCCAGTTGGGCAGCTCAGAAAGAGTGATGCGATACTGTTACTGCCATGAGGACACCATAGAGAATGACTGGGGACAACATACATCCTGTTTTGAATTTGTGGCAGTAGAGGTGTCTGTCAATCAATCCAGTGATTGGCATGCTCTTCTCACTGTGATACATGCCAGCCTGTGTGACGCTCCAGTGGTCATATTCCATGTTAAGTACAGCTTGTAGTCCACTAAATCTAAGTCTATCCCCCTTTCTCACTCAAGAAGCATCTCATAATGCAAGCAGATGTAGTTATGAACAACCTCAATGACTTACATATTTCAAGTTAATCACTTGATAATATGATTATCAATGTTATAATAATTTACAATAATATTCTATCATAGTATGATAATCATCACAATATGATATCATTATATCATGGCATAATAATCATATTATGATAACCATCATAATATACTAATTTGATAGTGACAAGTGATTCCCACCACACTCCATGACTAATCACAATGTTTGAATATGACCCAAATCATGGCTGCTGCCTGACAGTTTGGCTATTGGGATGCAGAGATTCAGAGGCAGGACAGAGCTTGAGTTGGAAACTTTGAAATAAACTAGGGCTTCATCAGTGTCGCTTCAGCTGCTGTGACCCAGGATAATTCCAGCTACAATGTGAAGCCCCTAATTCTAAGTGTAATACAAGTAGCTTTTCTCTCTCCAGTGTGTTCTATTGATTGCAGACAAAATGTAATTACCTTCTGAGATATACTTTTCATCTCAACTCCCTCTACATGTGAAATGAACTGTAACAGACAAATTAGCTTTTTTTATTCTTTCCTAGTACCTAACATTCTTGGATTTTTTTTTCTGATCTAATGATTCGCTTTTCCTACCAATATAGCAGCACAATTGAGGATTAATGGTGTGTTCTACATGGCCAGAGAGAAGTAATATGCAGTTTGGTGCAATATCTAGAGATACACTGGAATAGAATGCCACAGCTGAAGGGGTCTCCTGACATCACTGTCCTACCTAGCCGGCAACAGGGCACCCCAAAGCTGCGGATTTACTGAAGAGGGCCATTCCTTGTTAGTTACAGGGTTGCACAAGTATCTCAAGTACCCTTCCCTGACTCCTGGGTCTTTCCACTACCTTAAGGTTTAATTTTATGTGGTGAATATCTTGCATTTATCAGGCATTTTACATGGTTTCCAAGGCACGTCCCATCTCAGTGGAATTCACTTCCATCAGCACAAGCATCCCAGCCAGCTTTTTTCCATTGCTCCTTTTGGGGGCTGTCTTTGTCAGAATTGGTAATGTCAGAGCGGGTGCTCAGCAGCACTGTGATGAACACACAAGCTTGGAATTTCCAACATCAGGGCACCTTGGCCAGTGCACATTTTAAGTTCTTGCAGTCCAGGGTGCTTGGTATTGTAAGCACCATCATTTGCATTTGTACAGCACTTTATAGTGTGTAGCCTATGTGCAGGTTGTTTTAAAGTGACAACTAGTTAAGATATGTAGAAGCAAAGGTTTCTGTCAGAGGACAGACTTGGAAGGCCTGTTGAATCCCTTCAGGCTAGAGTTGCTCCTACATCTTAAAAGACAATTTCACAAAGAATATTACAACACGAATAAAAGCAAAACAAAACACAGCATGCCATCCACACTCCAATCATGAAGCACACCTAATATTTCTCATTTTTCCATGTTTCTTTCTTAAATCGGTCCATTTACATTGTGTGTGTCTGTGTGGGGGGGTGGTACATATATTCATTTATGCGCTCATGTCTATAAAAATTTTTTTATTTTACTTAACTCCATGTACTTTCCCTGTTGCTACATTGTAATGACAATGATCTTGGCTAATGCTTGCTCAATATTAAAGTAAATGGATATAATTTAATTAACATGTTTTTTCCATCAGTGTTACCCTTTTGCAAAAATGAATGAAAAAGGAACGCAGTAGGGATGGGAGGAGAGGCTTTAAAATGTAATTGTTGGTATTTCATTTATTTGTAAACGAGGACTGGGTGGAGGCAATCACTGATGGAGACATCAGTGAAGACACCCCGAATGAGAACTCACAGGCTATTTATTTAGACTTGACGTTAGCAAGGACATCAGCCGCCATCACTTAGGTTTGGCAGAGACTCACAGGCAGTCAGAGAAAGGAGAGCTTTAGAGGGGAAACAGACAGCCCCAGGTGTGCTCTGACTGGAGGTGCGGGAGCCCATGGGCAGGCTCTTCTGTGTGACTGATTACTTGATTTCTCTGGCTGGTTTTAGCAGGCAGAAGGGACAAAAAAGAGGCAAGCTGGCCATCGGGGACCTGCCCTTCGGGGACTGGTCTTTGCAGAGGCTGTAGTTTGGCTTCGGGTTGATTGCTGCAGAGGGTGTGGGCCACAGTTCCGCTGTTGTATATGGTCAGGCCACTGCCCTTCTGTAGTGCCGGGCTCTGACTGGATAAAAGTTGGCACTGTTGCTTGTTGTCACCAGTAAATTAAGAAGCAGTTGCAGTCCTGGATGGGACTGAGCCTAAATATCAGAGAATGTCTCTGTGGGAAAATAGAACACCTTTAGTAAATGCCTATGTTCCCACTCTGACTGTTATTTACTGCAATAAATGTATTAGGAATAGTTACCTAAATTCATAAATAGTTATAAAATTGACCCTTTAGTGTTTTATTTGCCTGTTTCTGCTAATCTAAATGTGATAATAAATTAAATTAATCTGGAAGTGGTCTGAGTGGATCTGTTAAACAGCCACAAGCACCCAGCATGTGCCCTGGTATATTTTATTCTAATGTCAGTTTGTAGTTTTAGTTAGGTAATTATTTTTCGTTCATCCTACTTAAGAGCCTAGATTCACAATAGTTCACCTCTGATCCTTTTTAGGTCATAAGTACATGTATTGTGAAGTTTACATTTGAAAAGATACAATCCATGCATGCACAGGTTATAAAGAGTCCTAATGGGACACCTGTGCAAGCCAAAGTCAGGTTAAGAACTAGTGGACTAGTTTCCAGAGGTCACTGAAGCCCACTTCCAGGTTCATCCTTCTCTTTTTCCCCAGAGCTAATCATTATTCTAAGTTTTGTGAAATGAGTAGCCATTGTCTGAGGACAGCCTGTTACCCTTTGTCTCTGATCTGTAAACCCTGGTCTATCCATGTGTTTCTGGAAGGCTTTTCCGTTCAGGCAACCCTGTCTCCTGGGAGTATCCGTTGAAGTAACGAACTAATGTTCTCATGAAAATATATTTCTCCCGGATGTGGTTTAGTGGGGACCATCATTCAGCAATGGAGCAGCCCCAAAGTTGAAGGGATTCCATCTGACTGAGAATCAGATTCATTAGATTTAATGCTGCCTGGCCCTCATCCATTCACAGGAGTCTTAGTGAAGTCCGCCAGCCCAAATAGCAGAGGCACCCTGTAGAACATATACCCATGTTCTCGGAGTTTCCTTTTAATCTAATTACCAGCTTTCCTGTGGCACACCTCTCCCTGAAATTTCCCCAAAACCTGTGGGCAAAAAGGGGAGCCAAGGAGACGAGAGAGTAAAGGTGACATCATTTCTTTCCTTTTGAAACCACTTCATAACTGTGGGAAAGACAGAGAAGGAGCTGTGGTCCATTTGGCTGAGGGAACTCAGAAAAGGCAAAGGTGAGTGCAAACCGGAAATACAGACGGCAGAACTGGAATTCTCGCCCAGGTTTCTAACCCTATATCCAGGGCTCTCCCTCCTAGAATAAAATGCTTCCCCATGGGATACTAAGAATTCAGGAGGTGAAAAGCCATCTCATGCCCCCTCTCCTTGTTGGAAGCAGAATACGTAAAGATTGGGCTTGATCTAGAACAGGCTAGAATCTGAACCTCCCTAATTTACAATAAATCACTGAAGAAAAATGCATTCTTGTATGGGACTGGGTTCTAATTCTTCATAAATGCACATGCAATGTCAAAGAACTCATTTATTTATTCTTTCATTCTTTCAACAGTTGACAAATATTTCCTTCTTAAGACCGTTTTTGCAAAGATATAATTTGTGCTCAAAGGTGACTTGCCATCTTGCAGAGCAAAAAACTGTTTAAGCTTGGTATTAGCCGCAGTTCTTGTCAATGCCAGTCCAGTCCGGCTGCAGGGTTCCTCTTTGAGTGCAACATTTGCCTCTGTTTCCTACATCATAACTGAAGGTGCAGTCATTTTAGTGTTTGTTAATGTTAAGGCAGAATTAGAGCAGAGGATGTGCCCATGTCTGGACTTGGTTGACGGGAATTTTTTTTTTTTGACACAGGAAATGTATGGTACCTGTTGTCAACCAAACGGAAATGCAACAAGAGCAGCCAAGAGAAGAAAGAGTGTTACTATTCCAGCGATTCAGTCAATTAAGGGCAGCCAACAAGCAGACAAGGCTAATGGTTCACTAGAATGTTCCGAGCTCAAAGCCCGGCTTTAACTAAGTAGAACAAAAGTATAAGCCTGGTCCCTTGCCTGGAGGAGCTTAAAAATCTTGTTCCAGAGAGAATAGTAATACCTAAGAAAAACAAGACAGCATAAAAAATTTGGTTCTTAGTTATAAATGTTCTATGATTATTTGTGATGTGTTTTGGGGCTCATTTGTGCCCAGGATGGTTATGTTATAGGCCCTAGGTCCTTGCTTGTGAACTGAGACTTAGAATAGGTGGACTACTAACTAATGAGATCACACAGTTGAAAGCAGTAGAGATAAGGATTCGTTCCTTTTAATTTACTGTCCAAATCTCAGACTCATGGTTATAGTAAAGATATCCCTTTATGTGGTCAGCATTTTAGCTTTAAGCTTATAGCTTGTAGGAATAAGGGGTGTTAGCTCAAGAAAGGGAAAAGGAAAGAAAACAAGAGGGTGCAGGTAAGTGCTGATATGTGTGTATGCACATGACCAGGAGGAAAATTCTGTGTCTCCGTTCTCCCCTAAAATATGGCATTTCAATGCTTATAGGCATTTGGCAGGATGGTGAGTTTGTAGCACTGACAGATTGAGTTGGAGACATCTTAACTAGAACATTAAGGAAAAAATACATTTCCCTGGTTTACTTCATCTAATCCTTTTTTACATAGACAAAAAGGTCGCTTCACTCCATTAAGATACTGCTTTCCGAGTTTTTCAATAGTAAGTTTCTCCAGTGACATCATCGTGTCTTGAAAAGTTGCAAAGTTTCCCACATGATGGCACTCTGAGAAGCAAGAGTGTAAAAAGTGATTGCTTTGGTAACATTTCGCAGCAAGATCAAGAAAGACTTTGATGTCCCTGTGGTTTTAAAATTCAAATATTATCAACTGCATTTTCTGGGCTTTTTTTTTTCTGAGCCATATTTGTATTAATCACAAGGTGCTGACAACTTGACAAATATTCCTTTGCATGGTATTCAACAGATATTTTTAAGAGCCCAATAATATATCAAATGGAGGGAGAAAAGGGCTGATAAAAATAGATTTCCCACTGTTGATAACTAGAGCTTTAGATCTCCAAATATTGTTCTTAACTCCAAGGTAGCATTGCTTCAAAGAGATGAAAATCTTGCAAATGGAATGGAAAAACTTCAGCTCTTCCTGAACCACGTTTCAATCAAGGATGGGAAAAGAAGGCATTTACATTGCTGATCGAGAGGAAGAAAAGCCAGCAGCCTACGAATTTTCACAGTATGTTCCTTACTTCCTTTCGGGCACAGTGCTCCAGGAAGCCCAGCTAGGCGATGATCCTAGACCCAAAGCAGATGGTCTTTAAAATGATCATACAGATTTTCTTTCATAATGAACCTCAAGAATCCTATAGGATTTATAATAAAAACTGTTCATACATATGAAAAGACAGATGTTTCTTTAGATGCTGCTCACCAGTTCTTCGGCTAAATCCAGGAAGAGCCATTAGCTATGACTTTATTCTCCAGCAGTTGAGTTATGTGGGACTCTAGTCTCAACTAATCAATGTCAAAACACCTTTTAAATGGAAATCATTTTTCCTCTGGGGTGGTGGAAGGAGAGCATGTGTTAGTAGGCCAGGGAATTAAGTTCCCTTTTGTAAATATTTTATATTGTTGCACAAGACTTGGGAAATACACCAGGCTTCTTTGGAAATTCTTTGTCAGTGAAGTGAAACACTGTGCAAAATACATATTTTTTTGTAAATGAGCACATACATGAGAAAGAGTAAATTCTAAACTTTGCATATAATTGTGGTTTCCAGCACTGCTCCAGAAGGCAAGAGACAGAAACTCACTAGCCTCTGAGTTCACCTTGAGTGATATCAAGACATCTTAAATAATTCATCATATCAACCTTAACGGAACCTCTGAATCATGAATAGTTCTTTACAATGTATTTTTGAAGCCCCAAGCCAGAATCAGAATTTCTGGGACTAGGCTTTAAGAGAGAAGCTGTAGTTAAAAAAAAAAAAAAATACTTCCCAAATGATTTCTCATTTCCCTCACATTAGGAGAGAAAATAATATGTATTTTTCACAGTTGGTTCTACAAATACTCCTCCAACTTAGTCTGTGGCTCCAACTTCAGAAAATCCTTAGCTTGAATGCTTTTTCTTGTTTTGACATGTACACAGACACATGGGTATACAATCACTCACACCTACACTCACTCCCATAAACGGTCAACTACCTCTGCCCACGCTCACACACACTCACAGTCTCATATACTCACGTGTAGACACGCACACACGCACTTCCCGCACATTGATGCCATTAGGCTCTCGGTCAAATATTTATGTAAGTGTATTAACATATATATTAACATACACACACACATAAAATGATCTTTATCAATTGGTTGATCATTTCAACCATTAATAGGGGTTTATTTTGAATAATCTCCACTGAATTAATGTATTTAATGTGTACCAGTAATAGAGTGCCTGGTAGGTACATTATCAAGTGGCAATAATTTTAATAGATTATTAATAATACCTTCTTAATAAGAAGAAATGTTTGTTTTCTAGAAAGAAATATAATCATTGTAACATCTGCAATTATTAGGAGAGTAGAAACAATGCAGATACTGGATAATTAAATAACCAAATACAGCATGGGTCTGTCTTTGTGTAGATTATTATCTAGCCTTTGACAATGATGTTCATAAGACTTTTTTTTGATGATGAAAATATTTGCATTATTGTATTCATTTTGAGATCTGTATGCCTTTTAAGCTCTAAATGAGTGTGTGTGATCTTTTTTTTTTTTTCCTTCCCTGGTTAGCTTTTTTCCGGCCTTATTTATTTTTTTCTTAACAGGAGACTATTACAATGCAGAACTTTTTCTGTGATTTATTTATTATTTTAAGGATTAAAAAAAGTAGCTGTACTGACTGAATTGGAGCTTCATGAGTTAAGCGACCCCCAGGGACCCAGCCAAGGGGAAGGGGATAACGTGGGGGAGAGGGAGCACCAAAGTCAGCTCTGCCCTGGGCTTGTCTGAAGTACGCTGGTGACCTTGAACTTGCAGTTCCATACCTACCAGGGAGACAGGAAAGAAAACCCAAAGCCTGCCCAAGGTGGGGCTCTGCTAGAAGACCTTCATAGAGATGACGTTCCCAAATGTCTGAACCCTCAGGGAAGGAATGAATGTTCAACAAACTCCGCATTGAAGGGGGTTGTCTATCTTGGCTTTGGACAGAAGAGAAAAATCCTCTCTAAGAATTCCTGACCAGGAACCTCCATTCATACGGACTTCTGGTCTGATACTTAACTGCCCACGCCCTGTGAAAACCTCAGAAAATTTCAAGGATCTGTCCTTCTTCCCTCCCAGAGAGCTGGCTTGGGCATATTCACAATCTCAGGGAAGCGCTCCAGAATCTCGAAGCAGCTCAAGACCCGGGAACTCAGACGCTCCGGTGTATTTATCACCGTCTCTCTCACATCATAAACAGGCAAGTGGGCACCACCAGAGCAGAGCCCCATGGGAAGTGGTGGGTATAGCAAACAGGTAAACAGACTTGGAAGCATTTCAGGTTTCAAACTGAAATACAGAATTTTAAAAAAAGTGTTTTATTAGATAAGACATAAAGGAGATACTTGAAATATAAGTGAGGAACAGGAGACTGCCAAAGCAGACCTTAAAAAAATTTAACTAGAACTCTTAATAACCAGAAATCCAAGAAGTTATAAGCCAAATAGACTTGCTAAATAAAAGATACGGGAAGACCTAAAGAAGAGTTCATGAACTGGATGATAGTAGTAAAAAAATGTACAGTATTCAGCTCCACAAGACAAAAAGGAAAGATACGAAAGAGAGTACAAAGTATGCCATTCTAGAATATTCTAATTGGCATCAGAAGATAATAGAAACAAGACAATTTTCAGTGAGAAAATGAGTTCAAGAACTTTTGAAAAAGTAAGTTTCGATTTCAAAACCCAGTAAACTCCAAGATAAATAAAATGAATTCACCTCACTGACTCCTTAATAAAACTCTAGAACCCTAAGTGACATTAGAAGACTATAACATAAATACACCTTAGGAAATTGATAATGTAGTAACTGACTTCTCAGCAGCAACATTTGAGGTCAGCAGTTAATGGACATGGTAATGACATCCAAAATGCTCAAGGAATTTGATGAGCAACTTCAGATTCTATCCTGAGCAAAAGCTCTTTCTTACGCTTCGGTGAAATAAAGACATTGTAAACCCATGACAATAGCATTTACCACCACCAACCTTTCACCAGAGATAGTTTGTGCTCCAAGAGATGAAACGCAATCCCAGATGGAAGGTTAGAGATGCAAGAAGAATAGTGAGAAGAGAAATTACTAAATAGATAAGCAAGCATAACCATTGACTCAGTAAAACAGTAACAATAATGTCTACTTGTTGGTCTTGGAAAACATGAAACACAAATAATATTCTGAACGACAATCACATCTAAATTGTGGGAGTAAAAGTCATTTCTCTGAAAATAGTAATAAATGAACAAACCCCTGCTATAGTTAATTAGCAATAAGAGAAATAAGGCATAAATAAGCAATCATAAGAATAATGCAGGACAGTATTGTGGAGGTAGCTGGGGAACTACTGGGGGGAAAAACGAGATATCCTGAACAGTTTTATGCTGATAAACGTACTGAAATAAAATGAAAATACATTTCTAAAATCAACTCAAAAGAAACACAAAACCTGACTATTATTCTAGTCATTAAGAAATGAACCAATTTATGTCAGAAACATGTCAAGTTCTCTGACTTTGATAATTAAACTATGGTCACATAAGAGCACATACTTGTTTTTAAGAAACACATTGAATTATTTCTGGGTCATGGTGCATAATGTCTGCAGTTTCCTTTTGTGTGATTTAAAATAAATAGCAATATGTGTGGATAGGTGGTTAAATAGTGAGAAAGAGAGATGTAAACTGACAGAGATTATGTGTTACACTGGTAAGAGCTGGTAAAGCTGAGTAAGTGGTATGGGGGAATAGTGAACTACTGTTACATATTTTTATGTATGTCTGAAATAATTTCAAGATAATTATTTAAACAAAAAGATGTAACTGACTCAGCATTTAGTCTCATTCCCCAAAATGTTAGGTCCAGAGACTGTAGGTGTGTTTTATCAAGTAGTCAAAGAATAAATCAATTCAAACTACACAACCTCCTTTGCAGAACAGAACAAGAATATTCTTAATAGCTTTATGAAGTTCACATATATTTAATAGTGAAACCAGGAAAGCCAATGACATTAGTTAACATAGATGTGAAAAAATTATAATGACAGAGTTGGGGTTACTTTGGGAATACAAGGTTGGCTTAACATTAAAACATTAATGAGTGTATCTTAATATGGTAAAAAAATGTTACATTTAATTTACCATCCATTCATTAATTAAAAAATACAAGGCAGTTTAGCAAACTAAGAATCAAAAAGATCTTTCATACCTAATATAAGATGTCTTAGAATAAAACACAGCAAATATACAATTAAATAGCAAATGTAAGTTTCACTTTTAAGGTTGGTAACAAAGATTTTTCTTGGCTATGAATATATCTTTTCAATGTTGTATTTGAAATCCTAGGTAGTGCAATAAATGAAAGAATAGAAACAAAAGACTGGGAAAGAAGAACTAAAACTGCCATTATTTGCAGATAAGTTGTCAAGGGGGAAAAAAGGCCATATGGAAAATTTGGGATTTTGTAGGGTAACTGGATGTAAAATCCATATACACAGGAGTCAAATGCATTTCTCTACAAATGAAACAAACAAAAATGAATAAAAAATAAATCATGTATAATAGAAAGAAAAAAAGTGCCTAAGAATAAATTTAAGAAAATTTATAAGGTCTTTCATAAAGAAAATCACACAACTTTATTGAAAGGGATTAAAATATGTTTCTTAGGACTATGTTTGAAGCAATTGGATGGTGAATAATATAACTGTGTATCTCATTATCTCATGAAGCTTGCATATCCACACAAACACATGAAATTGTGGAATAAACAAGTTGATACAACTGCATTGAAAAACAGTTTACCATGTATTGACGCATCCCTATAGTGTGCATTGTTTAATTTTCATGTTCTTGTACTTCATATAAATAGACGTTTACAAGATATTTTCTTCTCTGATTTATTTTTCCCTCAAAATTATTATTGAAATTCATCCATGCAGTTGAAATTCATCCATAGCAATAGTTTATTTTCATTGTTATGTAATATTCCATTGCATGGTTATATCATGATTTATTTATCCACGGATGCTTGAGTTACTTCCAAGTTTTTGCTTTTATGACCGATGCTGCTTGAATATGCTTATACATGTCTCTTAGTGAGAATTTGTGAGGATTTCTTTAGGCTGTAGCCCTGGGAGTGCCCTAGGAGGTACACATGTACAGTGCTACTAGATAAAACCACACTGGTTACACACTGGGCACTGTTCTAAGCGCTATTCATAAACACCCATGAAGAAAATAGGTAAGTTCCTGAATCACATTCTAGTGAAGGAAGCCAGAGCTCATTGAATAAATACACTTAAAAAATAAGTAAACAAGAAAATATGAGATAATGATAAGAATCACGATAGTGTGGAAGATGGGTTCATGAGCTACTGTAGACTGGGCCCACCGATAAATGCCTCTGAAGAAGGCAGGTTTAAGCTGAAACGTGAAATGATCAAAGAAAAGTGCCCCATGAACACCCTAGAAAACACTATCTTGAGAAGATGGGAAAGTTGGCATAAAGACGACAAGGACCAAGGGACCTTGGAATGTTTAATAAGAAGAAAAGCCATTTTGTCTGGAACAAAAGGGAGTAAGAAAATACCAAGTGTATTTGTTTAAAGTAGTTGGAAGGAAGACACATGGACCATGCAGAGCTCAAAGGGCCACTATAGGGATATTGAAGTGTATTAGAAGCCTAACTGGAAGCCAATGAAAGATTTCAACAGACGGTGATATGGATTGGTCTTAAATTTAAAAAAAAGGATCTCTTCAATCACTGTCAAAGCTTAAGGGGCACTGCCATTATCAAAGTGGGGTAGCAGGGGGAGCAGTCAGAGGTCACTGCTCAGGCTACATAGAATGTGGCTTCATCCAGGTTGGACAGAGGAGATGGCCGTGTGGACAGCATCACGAAACCAGAGTCCAGAAGATCAGCAGACAGATTAAACAGCGGGGTGATGATAATGAGGGAAAAGGAGCAGCAAAGATGAATTCCAGGAAATGAGATTAAGTGGGGAGATGGTGGACCCACTGATGAGGTGGAAACGTCTGGGGCAGGTAGGTGCTGGAGGGGCATCGGGAGTTCTGGTTTGCACTGGCAAGGTCTGAAGTGCCCACTGGAACCACCGCTGTCATTGGACAATGGCCAAGGTTAGCATGTGGAGTTGTGGCAACTACAGGTTCTGAAGTCAGCTGGACATACACAGTTAGAGGCAGATTTTTGTCACTTGATGCAGAATGGCCTCGGACACAGGGCTCTTCCTTTCTGAGCCTTTTTGTTTGTTTTCCTCACACACAAATGGTATAGTACAGATTAGATGTGATGATGTATTTTACATTCTCGGCTCATTGTTGGTGCTTAAATAACAATGAGTTTCTTTCCCTTTCAGTGTTTACAGTGAGAAAGCTGAAGCTCAGAGAAGGAATGGCATCTATTAGGAGTTGCACAGCTCGGAGCAGAGGTAAAGGGAACCTCCCTGCGATTGACTCCAATTCCAGTTGTGTTTTCAGGCTCCCTTTGTGTATTCATAACCTCAAGCAGGTACATAACCATGGGTGACAAATTTGACTCTTCTCTGAACAGCATCACAAGCTATGAGAGGTGAGCGTTCTTGCATCTAAGGGAAGCCTCTGTGGGAAAGAGCAAGAAGGGAAGAAACGGCACTGAGAAAGAAGAAACGGTATGGGAGGTCAGAGCACCGTGATCTCTCCTAGGTCAGACTCAACAGCCCGTGGCAACCGGCGCCTGAAGGATCCAGCTCCCCTTGGCAGAGCCCAGTGCTTGCCCTCTTCCCTTGCAGGTCACCAGTGAGAAGAAATTCATACTCCTCACATTTTTCTGGGGTAGCAGAAACATAGACTTTATCCTCATACTCAGATGAAGGCCAAGTGAAAGGTAAACACAAAAGAAAGAGGTGATGATTGAATGTGCAATGAAGGCAAGATGGATACATTTTGTGGAGTGAGTTTCTAAAGCACTTAAAGAATTCATTTCCAAATATATCTCTGACTTCGGACAGCACACTGCCTCAGATCGGTAAGCTTGACGAGGGCCCTTTTCCCTTCCCTCCTTCCCCTCTTCTTTCCCTTGCTCACCCCCTCCCTCCCTTCTTTCCAGCCTCCTTCCCCCACCTCCCTCCCTTCTACCCTCCTCTCTCTGTCTCTCTTCCTCTCTGCTTCCTTTTCTCTCGCTTGCGCCCAGGTCCTGTTAGCAATCCAGTGTTCCAGCAATGACATTTCGGAGAGCAAGGTGAGTGACTACTCTCTGAAAATTTGTTTTACTATCTTCCTTTATGGCCCTTTGGAGACAAAGTTTTCCCTTGAATACTTGAAAATGCAAAGTCGGTACACCAGGAAAATGTAGTCCTTGGAAGGCATGACACATCCACTGCGTGTCTAATGGGAGGACAAAAGTTAATTCGGTTTGTGTTCCAGTTTTAGCTTTCCCCCTTTGTGTCACCTTGGAGAAGCCACTTGGAGTCTGTTACATAAAGGGGTCAAAGACCATCCCTGTATATTAGCCTAAACTGGTCCTATGTCATTTCTGTCTTCACAGACACTAGCACCATTGGCCTAAAGCCTACTGGCTCTAAACTCTATTTCTTACATACCCCGTTTTTTAAAAACTATTGTCCAAATAAACTCATTTTTAGCCCTTAGAGCCTATGGACCTTACATGCCCCACAAAACTGCACCCAACATTTGCTAACCATAGATAAGACAAATACGGCAGCGAGACCCCAAATATTGGCTCCCGTAGGAGCTCTTGACTCAGACGTCGCAACATGCTGCCGAGAGACAAGAGCTATCAGCCAGTCACGAGCTTCTCGGATTCCTTCTTCTCCCTCAGCAGGTGCTTTGCCCTAAACTCTCTGGCTGGGAGATTTGTGCTATTTTCTCTGAAAGTTCTCTTGCTGGGAGGGTGTCCTTTCATGCAACTGTCCAAGCACAGCCCGAGAACACTGCGTTCCTGCCTTTTGTGACTCTAAAATGCTCAAACTTGCCAGACTCTCATTTATAAAAGGAGGAAATGCTATGTACTCAGATTATCTAGAAAGGGCCGAATATCGCACCTGGAATTTAATTGGAGGTCATTAAATGCGATGCTCTTCCCTTTGTAACTGATGCCCGGTAGGTGCCATTAGCACCAGAGAAAGGAGAGACGAGCGGCCATAATAATTATTCTGACATTTACTTAAACATTTGAAAATTCCCTGTTTGAGGCCGGAGGGACAGACTTGCAAGTGGGGACTGGGTGGTTTGGAACAGCTGGCTTTTTCAAAGTAATTGATCAGAATCTGCAAAATGTCCATGTCACTTAACACTCTTGGGACGCAAGCTTGAAGAGGGTGGACTTCACTCGGTGTCCTTTCCCATAGGGCGGTAGTTTGTATCAAAGACAGCAAACTGTCTCTTGCCAGGACACGATATGGTACTTTCCAAGGGCAGATTGGTGAGCCAGTAGATTCACCTCTTCCCTCCGGTGGTGGGTTCAGAGAAGGAAATGAGTAAAGCAAGCAGGTGTCCCTTGCTCGCCTGGGCTGTAGCTGGGGATGCGCAGGACACAGTGAGAACACAGAGGAGTCACCATGAAGCCCGCAGTGTGTTCCGAGCACACATGCAGACTTCCAGCCAGGGTGTCTGTACGTGTCCACTCACAGTTACAGCCCGGCGAGGGGCACCAAGATGCTCCTCTCAGGGTCACCTGGGTCCCACACATTCCTCCTACACACAGTGCCAAAAAGCAGCCCCCTTTTAAGCTGATCATCATCAATAACCACTGGAAAGATGGTCACCCACCTTCTTGCCAGCTGGATGTTGGACTCGAGGAGTGCAAAGTTCCTAGGCAGCCACCAGAGCTTGCAGTTCCACGGCAAACTTGCTCTGCTCCCTCGAAAAAGGACACCTTGTTGAGAATGCTGCAGAGCTCTCATCCTGCAGTTGTGAGGATGGGGTAACCCCAAGCCCCCCAAGAACCTCCAGGATCATGCCCTGTGGGGATGGGGGAACCCCAAGCCCCCATGAACCTCCAGGGTCATGCCCTGTGTGGATAGGGGAACCCCAAGCCCCCATGAACCTCCAGGGTCATGCCCTGTGGGGATGGGGGAACCCCAAGCCCCCATGAACCTCCAGGGTCATGCCCTGTGGGGATGGGGGAGCCCCAAGCCCCCATGAACCTCCAGGGTCATGCCCTGTGGGGCCACTCCTGTTTTGATCCCTTGGCTCCTTGACCCAGCTTCCTTTCTGATCAGAAGCACCGCACTCGCAGAGGGCTCTGATTCAAGCTACTGCTGTGTCCTGAATAATGTCTTTGCGAACTCCTAGTGAACTTTTTCCAAGGAGGTGCCAAATAATGTCCTCACTAAGCTGTTCTAACATTCTGGCAAGCCAATTGCTTTTCCTTCTACAATTCTATCCATCTAGAAGACCATTGGCTATTGCCTGGAAATCTGCATTCCCGCCTCAGGCTATTGCTCCTTTCACTCAAAAAGGATAACCAAGTCAGAGCTCATACTTTCATCCATTGATAAAAATTTCCTCTTCTATTATCTTCCTTCCAATGCCACACTTTACGTGGCTGTAAGGCAACCACCATGGAACCAGCAGAAATGTGCTGGACATATGCATTAACCAAGCTTTGGCATTTTCCTTTTCTTTCAGGAGGTCATATGCTATGATCCCCTCCTCACCCCCAGCCCCACCCCCACCCCGCACATGCACACACACAGCCATACGTGTGAGCTGAAGGAGAGTAATGGTGAGCTGAAGGAGGGTAGTGGTGCTATGGGTCCGGGCCATTTGGCCTGTAGCTCATTCATGCCATTTGATCTTTCTTGGTCTTAATCCTGATATGTCAGTTTCATCTTATGATAGACTGATGCTAAGTCCCACAGTTATGGATTGTCCAACTTTGATATGACAGGCCTAATAGAATCATCTCATAGTAGATAGTCTAGATGTGTGGTAAGTTGGTGACCCATGATCAAGTGTTCCATCAGGACAGGAATTCTTACATGATTGTTTTATAACTTTCTGCTTGCAGAAGTCATGTCCCATGTCCTTGCCCTAGAACTTTAAGGGCCCCACAATGGCTTGTCATACTCCATATACATCTTTTCACACCATCACCAGCTCCAACACTGTAGGGTCTATTGACTGTATGGTCCAAGTTGCAAAGATGCTTGTACCACTGACTAGGCCTGCTGTCGAGATCTTTTCTGCAACAGGCCTGCTCAGTGTCAACAGTCTTCCACATCATCCAATATGTGGGGAAGAGAAGCATTTTTACATGTGTTCCATTTGACCTTTCTTACTACAGTAGCTTTTACCCTACAGGCTAAGTACCCAATGCAGTGATTCACTGTGTAGTATGCCTGTCTCATTACACACTCAGAGGACTAGGAAAATTATCACCAAGTACATTCAAAGGCACAGCCAATCCACTCCATCTTGTGGCCACAGACTCCTTTTGAGCAGGATAGGGGTGGGGGGCTATGCTGTTATAGAGTCCCTCCTCCCAAGTCCATGAGTTTCAGAGCTAAAAATTGTCTCAGATCCAGTAACTGACTAAGCATGCAGGACTTTTTTTTCGGTAGCACCCATCCTCAGCTTCAGGGGCCTTTATTCTCTTCTTCTGAGAGTAGGAGTGAGGTATCCTCTTCATTGACAACCATCTATTTTGTCCCATGAGGATACGCTTGTCTATGACTGTGTTCAAGCCTGCCTCTAGGTCAAGCTACTGCCCTCCACCCACATGGGTTGTGGTGGAAACTGCAACCCCCTGGCTACTGGAGATCAAGGGCTGCCACCTGCCTCTAGTACTTGAGGTCGTATCTCATGAATATTAAGGAAACCATGTCTGCGATGACTCTTCTACAATCTGCTTGTCTTTTAGAGGAGGGTCACCACAGAAAGTCTTAGAAATGCCACTGCCTCTCTCACAAGCATGGTCTTGAGGCCTTGGGAAAGGTGCTGGATGGGCCTCCATGGAATGTGCTTGTTTGTTGAATCCTTTAACTTTGTGTGACACAACCATTCCACTTCGCCCACTTTTCTCAGCCCCTTTATTCCTCTACTGTTGGTAACAGAAATTCAGGGAATCCTTCTTTGTTCCACATGGGACATCACTTTCTTCAGCCTTCTGAAATACAACTTAACAGTGAGTTTGCCCTATACTCAGGTACTGGGGGAGTCTTAGCAAGGTGTTAAATCTCATGTTGTGAAAAGCTGTTTCAAGACAATCAATTACTTGCCCTGTCTTTTGTCTCAACATGCTTGATCAAGTGCTCTTAAAATGTGATTCCAGGGATACTCTCTGGGCCTGCCAGGGCATGCTTGGGGATGCTTGCAGCTCCTTTAGGGTATAACATCTTCTATGTCTATCAGGCCCAGAAAATCCCCATCTGGACCTGATGTTTTTATTCCTAGTTATTGGTCAGTCATTTAAAAGAGCAGAGAAAGGCAGCTCCAGAGAGAAGAATGCATTGCATTTGCGGGGTGGGGGGCAGTCCTCTGCAGTATTTTGCACAGGGAAGTGCTCGCTTTTACTAGGAAGGGCTGTGCCAACACTGCAGGCCCAGCAGAGTCAATCATCAGGGTCCAGGGGAGTCTGCAGAGCTGAAACCCTTAGATGTCTCTTTCCAAATGTACCCATTCCCTTTTACAGGGCCCTGGGTTTTCCCACCCAAGATCTATACTTCAGCAAAACAGACATGCTTTGACTGAGTACACGTGTCTACAACACTCCACTAGGACAATAAAATCCTACATTTTCTCCTCTGCTGTGTCTGCTCTTGGACCCAAGAAAACTCAAGAACTACCTTCTTTGCAAATTTCAACAGCATACTGTCCACTACAGTCACATAACCCTAAAACAGTTCTCCAGAACTTGTTCATCTTGTATAACTGATACTTTGTACCTCTTGACCTGCACCGCCCCACCCTCCATGTCCCTCTCCTCACAGTTCCCATAACCACCGTTCTCTCTCTGTTTCTATGAGTCTGACTATTTTAGATTCCATGTGTTAGTAAAAAGATGTATTTTTTTTCTGAATTTGACTTCTTTCACTTAGCACAATGTCTTCTAAGTCCATCCATGTGGTCACAAATGGCAAAATTTCCTTCTTTTTCTAAGGCTGAATAATATTCCAGTGTGTGTGTGTGTGTGTGTGTGTGTGTGTGTGTGTGTGTGTATCACAGTTAAAGAAGGAATTGTTAAGTAAAAGAAACTAGAACTTAAATTTGAAAAATGTCCACATTGCAGAGAAACCAAAGATGCAGCCATGTAACCATTTGAAAAGGAGATTAGTGTGGGTATGAGCCACAACATCAGGAGCCCCAGGAGCAAGATTGCCTGTTTGAACTGAAAGGGATGGAGACAGATGACATAAAGGAAGATTGTCAGGCTTCTTAGACCCTGTGGACCAGACCGTATAGCTATTGAGCTGTGAATAGGCTTAAAGGCAATTCGGAGATCATTATGGCTACTGACTTGGTTCCAACAGGCCAAATGGCTTCTAAACGAATGTAACTTCTGACTACTAGGGATGCAGCCTATGTAGGGCCCCTGCAGAAAGCTATGGGGTGGGCAGTGGCTGTTGACATGGCCATTCTAGTGGACCTGGAGGGCTAAACATCAAAGAAGGTCACTCTTGAGCCTTAGGGTCCTGTGGAATTTGTCATCCTAGTTTGGGACTTACTTGGAGTCTGTCACCCTTTCCTTGTTTCCTATTTCTCCCTTTTGCAATGGGAGTATCTATCCTATGCCTGTCCCATGACTGTGCTTTGGAAACACATAATGTTTCTAGTTTCACAGGTTCAAAGCTGTAGAGGGAGTATCTGTAATGCACACACTCCTCAGAAATGGGTCCTCTGCCAGCTGGCAGTGAGAAATCCAGGCCCCAAACTCCATCTCACTGCCTACTTTCCCAGACCGTCCCCTGGTACCAGTAAGTCAGCTCTTCTAAGAAGCAGACATCATGGCAGAATTAAATGTGTAAGAAAGTCCTTAGGGAAATGCCTACTAGAGGTAATGGAGAGACAGCAAGATCCTGCAGATAGTGGTACAGGCATGGCCCCTGTGAATGGAGAGAGGGAAAGTGTAGCATTGAAAGTATCTTATCCAGGCTGATGAGAGTCTGAGGAAAGAGATTGCCTCTGAGGGGTGGGGGGTGTCTCGTGTCGGGCAGGAATGGTGTGGATCTGGTACCCCACCTGCTCAGTCAGCAGGAGGAGCACCTGGGAAAGCTGGACCAGATCTGGACAGTGGGAAAATCCCCATCAAAGCTGCCGCAGCTGGAGGGTCCCAGCCAGCTGCGCTCCTGGCCGCTCTGGCTCATGAAGGCATGTGAGCAGCACCACCCCACGGCTGCTGCACTGCCACACTGTTAACACACTTTCAACTTAACTTGAACTTGGAGGCTCCTTTCATACAATTAGTCTCCCATTTTCTTTATTAGCCTCTCCTACACTGCACACTGTTCCAGGCTGGCAAAGGAGAGTGGTATCCAATGGGACCTGCAGGCCACAGGTGGAAGCCCTATCTGTGGTTTGCCTAGAATCCCAGGGACAATGTGTGGAGTGGGTGCATATGTTGTTGGTCTGACCATAGTCTGTACACACACACGTGCACACAAGCACACACATGTGCACACATATACATACATGCACACATACAAACACACACACAATATTAACTTAGGGAAAACGGGGATCACAGAGAAAGTGCATAGGTTCACCAAGATCCCATGGCCCCTGCATCCAATGAGCATTGTTGAGGCACTCAGAGTCTGACCCTGAGGCTTTCAGAGTCAAGAGAGTTCACAGGATTTGGAGTTTTCTAAGCACTTCAGGAAATATCTAATTCTTTGACTCAAAATATGATATGATCAGCAAGGAGACGAGTGAAGTGTAATGTGTCGTGGCATATTTGACTCTTCAAGGGGACCTCTGGGTGGAGTTGGCAACCCTTCACAGGCAGCAATGCCCATTCATTAACCCATTCAGTAACCAGATACATAGGGTAGCAGAGTCTTTTCCACAGTTGGATATTATTTAGTGTTTCCTGGTGAAACATATCTCGGACAAAAAGTTCAAATAAGTATCTTTTTTCACAGGACTTCTTGGAAATTTCCATTTGATGTTTTAGTCAGTACTGTGATGCCCAGGAAGAGTAGAGAGCATAGTGTTAAGCAAATGCATTTCCCCATAACACCTTTCTGTCAGGAGGGTCCCTTACCACAGACTCCTGGTGCATGTACAGTAGGTTCTGGCAACACCAGAAATGGTCCTGAACCTGCTACTCACTAATGTGTGATTAGCCACCCAATGACTCAGTCTTTCTGAGTTTCCATATCCTAACCCATAAAATGGGAAAACTACTTCCAGCTACGCTTGCTGACCTCTGTTTCCTGGAGGACAGAGATCGCATAAGCGTCATGGTGAGGACTGGGAGGGGAGGCATCCACGGCGGGTGAGGGGGCAGAGCCAGAGGGCACAGGGGCCATGCACCTGCCAGCCCCTGAACAATGGTTTCTGCTCAGCAATGAGGTAAACACAGAATTAGAGGGAAACGTTTAGAAACGTCCAGAGCAATGTGATCATGGTGTGATAGCCAAGTGTACGATTGGAGGATTCCTCTCACTTGTGTTGTATTTTACAAGAATACACTGGAGGAGAAACCAAACCAAACTGGTTCTCAGAAATGGTTGAGAGGTACTGCTTTCTGGCACAAGGCATGTCCCACTTAAGAGACTTTTAAATATTAGATAACCACAAAATGTATTTCCTTTTCAATATTTGAAAACTCTTTCTTTCAGAAGCTTCCCTGAACTTTAGCTTACGTGGTTGTGGCTCTCAGGCAACAAAGGCGATGCAATGCTTTCAAAATACTTTGGGAAAAGTCACTGCTTCTGAACACAGAACAGGAGCAGAGCCCAGGTGAGAAGGGAAGGTGAGAGCAGACCAATGGCTTGTCTTCCCTCTTTCCTTTGGGTCTAATCCACCCGCTTTCTTGGAGCTTTCCCCAGTTCCTGCTTGTTTGGTTTAATTTACATGGTGACACCCACTTAACAAGCCTTGCCATACATTTGCTGATTTTTTTTTAATGAAAAAAAGAGGACTTGTGCTGAATCAGCACGAATGCAAATCCTACCTGAAGGGCAGGAGATGGTTTGGGACAGGGCCTGAGGTGGGTTCAAGGAGAATTATGGGAGAAATAATGATTATAACAATTCACTAGGGAGAAAAGACAACTTTCAGAAAAAATAAGCAACCAGATACTGAAAATGAAAAGTAGGTCAGGGCCCATGTGAATATGCAGTCACTGGAAGAATCCAGTAGAAAATCCTTCTGGAAGCAGAAACATTTCAGAAAAGAAGACTGGAATCTGAGAGAGTGTTCAGGGAAGGGTTTGCCCCAGGGTCAGCCAGTATCTGGGCCACAGGGTGGTCTCTGTCCTCACCTGCATCTGAATCAAATTCTTGAGGACATACTCCATGTCCGGCATCTGGCAATAATGCTGCAAATGCCCAGGTTCCGGTTTGGTTCAGTTACAGAAACACCACCAGGTTATCTGCCTCTTTCTCTGCATTATGATTGTCTGTGTGAAGGGCTGTCACTTTGATTTCAATGGTCTTGTGGCTATAAGACAAACAGCTGGGGAAGACTTGTCCTTGATATGAGCATAATGTAGGCTGCCTAATGTTTTTAAGATGGGGTGTGCCCAGTTACACATGACAGGTTAGAAAGGCACAGAAGATTTTATGTTCTGAAGTGGGCTCAGCGTCCATCAATCTGCTCCAGAGGTTCACACAGAGCAAGACAGCATGGAAAAGGCACCATGCCAAAGGCAGAAGATGCCAATTTACCCGGAATAAATCTGCTGCTGTCAGAAGCTCAGACTCTGTCAAGAGAGATGGCAAGGCTTGGTTGTGTGCACCTAATGAAATGAATTTTAGGAAAATATTTTCTGTACACTCCAGGTATTTCTGTATAAGTGCTCAGTAAAAAATACAGGGAAAATAGCTTACTATCTGGGGTGTGAAGTTTTTTTTTTTTCT
Organism: Manis javanica; assembly: GCF_040802235.1. Lineage (NCBI taxonomy): Eukaryota > Metazoa > Chordata > Mammalia > Pholidota > Manidae > Manis > Manis javanica. The sequence goes on from NC_133160.1 coordinate 166,524,368, forward strand.
GAGTCTTCATCTATCCATCCACCCACCCAGCCAGGCATCCATCTTTCCGTCTATCCATCCATCCATCCACCCACGCAGCCATGCAAACACTGTTTTCCAGGACTCCTTCTCCAAGCTTTCCTTCCCAACATTGTTGTCGTGTTCCTCTACTGTCACTCCTGCATCTTAAGTGAGGTGAGAGAGGAGAGTGGCCAAATATACTTAAGATTGTTGTGAATAGTTGAACCTAATTTCTATTTTGATATCCTATTTCCTCCTCCCCAGTGACAAAAACATAACCTTACTCAATGCAGGATAAACCCAAGCATTTCAGAGTTTTCTCGGTCAAGTTGGGGTTTCTGCCTGTTCTTGATCATGTCTCTGGGTTGACCTTAACTTCAAATTTCAGAGCAACCAGCTATACCAACCATGTGAGTACAAGGGCTTAAGGTCCCTTGCTTCTTGGCATCTACCCACTCTGCTACCTGCTTATCTTATCCACGTCCACCCTGGTCCCCGGTGGACCGGTTACTGAACAACAGTGAGCTTTCTTTCCCTCCCAACTTGACCTGATGGCCGTCAGCCAATTTGCTTCTCTCAGCTAATGCATGCCCCCTTCCCAAGAACACGGGGCATCTGAGCATTCTCTCCTCTGCTACTCCATAGCTGGGGAAATTCAAGATCTCACTTCAGACCCTCTTTTTCCCTACATCTTGAAACAAACTAGTGACGGTACCTCTGCCAGGCCCCACAGGGGAATTTTGCCAGATTTGGAGCCAACTCTACCACCCATGGGTTTGTCAGGGCAATGGGCTATCTGGCCTTTTGCCACTGGATCCTTAAATCTGTTCTTATAATCTATATTTTGCAGTTCCACCATCTCACCCCTCCCACAGACCAGAAGATAGGAGAAGAATTGGGGCTCAGGGATCTTTTAGGGAGACCACCCATGTCTCGGCTTCTGCCTCTCTTCATACTTTCTCCCTCCTGATAAGTGGGGACTTTATCAAATTTAGGTTGATAGAAGTAACTCTTTGTCATCAAGTATTCTTAGTCTAGTAAGTGCAGAGAATATTTTATATTCTGAGTCTTTTGGCATTTATGAAAGCCCAAAATGATTTCAAAAATTGGAAATAAAACCTGGACTTCCAAAACTTACTTATGCCATGAGTTTCATTTGGAAAATCAAAAACTATGCATGGACTTGTGGTGTGTATGTATATATTATTGTGTGTATGTGTGTCTTCTCCTAAAACAGCCCTTTTCCTGGGCATTGAGACCTGTAGGAGTGGGGTGGGGAACCGTCATTACTGTACTTATTCTACTACGTGTCATAGGCTTGCTACAACCTGGAGTCTCTGGCTTCATCTCCTGTGGCTACCCACCAATTTTATTCTGTGCTCTGGCTTTGTCTAATCAGTCTCCAATCTGCTAAAATTTGCCATGTTGCTCTAAGACTTCATGACTTTGAACAAAGCGCTTGGTTGTAAACACCTTTGTCTATGTGGAAAACTCCTGTTCATCTTTTCAAAAACCAACTCGAGTGTTTCTCCCTTTGAAAGCTTCCTTGATGTTTCTAAACTAAATTGAGCATTTGCTTCCCACTACAGTCTCTATCTGAAACTTCCTGTAATATGTCGTCACCTGACTTTCCTCTCTGTCTCCCATTAGACTCTGTGGATCTTAAGACCTGGGGCTATATTATATATTTCTCTGCATCTCCAGTGTCTACACAGTACATTGCACATAACAGGTACTCAGAAACTAGAGGAAGAAATGAAAGGAGGGAAGAAGGGAGTTTCTGAGACACAGGAGAAATAAAGGGAAGAAAAATATTTTGTTTTATGCCCACATAAGTAAAGTACTAGTAAATAATAAAAGCCAACATTTATTTCTAACCTGACTTGTACTAACTACATACTTAGATTATTAGACATGGCAGTTTTGTGACCTCACTTCACACTACAAGCTACCTTCTCTCCAAGCTACAGAAAAGTCAAACAATTCATCCAAGATTCTCCATCCTAAATTTGGTGGTACCACCTAAATTTGGTAAGGATCCAAAGAAACTCAACCCTGGGGCACACATCCTTGTTCATGATGCTTTACTAAAAAACTGCTGTAGCTGAGACTAGACAAAATTATCTCAGTACCTGGGTGAGATGCTCTTCTAGTGGGCTTACCCGCTGCCCTTCGTGAGCTTCTGTCGGATTCCCACCTGCCATCGACCACATTCTCTTCCCCCAGTTAGGACTCTTTGTTTGTTTGCTGTTTTCTTTCTCTAGTCATTAAAATGTAAAATCTGGCATCAGAAACCCTGTTTGGAATCCCAGGTCTGTCATACAAGTATCTTTGTGAGTTATTTAAGATTTGTGAAGCCTATTTTTTCTCCAAATGTGGGTGAAGACTGAAAAACATAACTTAAGAAGCATTTTGTAAATGGTAGTTTCTATTCCCTCTCCCAATGGGACGTGGGCAGTGGTGGCTGTCCAGAGCCTTATGCTCAGATATTCCAGGCTTTTTTGCTCTTAGAAATTTGGCCATTGCCCCTCTAATTGATGGATTGGTTAAATTACTGGGAATACTATGGAGAGTTTATAAGAATCAGGAATAGTGCTCTGGGGCCCTGATGGCTCAAGGAGAGATGAAATTGGTTGGAGGATTTGTAAAGGATGTTTTAGAATGCTAGTCCGCACATCCTGAATTCCACAGTTTCTTTCTTCTGTCTCCCCTTTGACAGGTAGCACTGTGGAAACTCAGTCTTTGACCTACAGGAATATGGAAGCTTTTATTTAATTATTTATTTTATTTCTAATGGATGAGAAAAGACTAGAACTTACCTGTTCTTAGTCGGGCTGGTCCAAAAGAGAAGGCTGGACTGAAGCAACTGGGTATTGCTCTTACCCACTTTTGTTGACTTCTGCTGAGTGGCGTTTGGGATGGGGTCAGAATTCAGGAGGGTTTGAGTCAATTCCTCCTGAAAATAGAGTCACAGAAGTGGTGAATAAGTAGTTTCCCCAAACATGTGGGACATGGATCTCTCTTTAAATATGGAAACAGTGTCAACTGATACATGGGAGGAAACTGTGTGTGTCTCTAGAGGCCTGAATTTGGACATTTAGATGATTTATATGATATAAAAATCAGATCATCCTAAGAAAGAACCCCAATGAGCAGAGTTAGTTATCAGGTAAGTGAACTGACTGATGAAATTCTGAGAAGAGGCAGAGAGAGGCCACAGTTTTAGGGGTAATCACTTATCAGAAGGGCATGTATGGATGCCGTTTAAGTTATCTGAAGAATCTTAGTCTTGCACAAGCCATACAGTCATTAACAAGCCATGTGACTCATTGAATTCTATTTATTCTTACTTGATTTTATTGAAGTAATCTGATCTTATTACTTCATCAACAAAACAACTACACAATAAATAGGTCTAAGGTTGCTTCTGTATTTAAAATTCTAGAAAACTACCAATCAAATTGTTCTCTCGATTCTTTTCCATATCTCTTTGACATATAAATTCAAAGACTATGTTGCAAGTATGTTATACTTTCTACTATTTTGTAAAGCCAAGTGCCTAAAAAATGTATTTCTGAGCTAAATAAAGGGCCAAACTGTAATCCAAAAAATAAAATATAAATGGCTTAAAATAGTAGTTTCAGTAAGATCATCCTGATGCTAAATCACACTAAAAATAAAATAATAATTCTCATGATAAACTATAACATCTAAGCCAGAATTGCACTTACAGCTACCCCACATTCTGATAGCGAAAACGAAAAATTGAAAAGCAATGGTATACCCTGAAATAAATTGTTCAATATGGATACTTGAAATGATGAATATTCTCAGCATTTTCTTTTGTTTATTATGTCCTGAGAGTCCACAGTTGATTTCACAGATGATTATACATCATTTTAAATGCTGAAGAACCATTTGAAACACTCTAAAAGAGGAAAAATAACAGCATTGTTCTTGAGAAATGAGGTAAGGCTGATTATATTCTGTTCACTACAATAGATTTCATTCAATAAATTTTCAACACAGTAGGGAAAAAGACATGCTTTTAGCATATCCACACTAATAGCAGAAGATGTGTCTTTTTATTTTACAGGGAGCATCCATTCTTCCTTGCAGTGTTTCCAGTTGGTTTCCAGAGTTCAAAGCAGCTTTGCTCACTGGGAAAGAAAATTGCTAGGGACTAGAGGCTGCCGGCCCTCCGCCTCTCCACTCCCGGAGAACGCCGTCCGTCACACGGCTCGTGATGGGCAGGCTGTGAGGCGAGGGTTGAAGTGGAGGAGTTAACTGAGTTGTTAGTCCCCACTGAGGAATAAGAAGTAGGCTGACTCCGTTCCTTCAGGGTTGCCGTTCATGGACTGCCACTTGCTCTGACTGAGTACACGTCTAGCTACGAAGAAGTCATCCTGGTGACTTAGGGACAAGGGGAGGGTGTTGAGACAACCCCATGTTTCTCTAAAGCCTGTGCTTCCTGAAAGAGGCGATCTCAGGAGTGGTCCTGAAGCACGTGCGGTGTATTGTGCAGTTTTGTGACTCACAGTCTTGTCCCTTTTTAAAGACGGCGTTATCAATTATAGTCACATTTTGCATTAAGTCCTCAGAACTTATTCACCCGGTAGCTAACAGTGTATATACCCTCTTATCAACCTTTCCCCAGTTCCCTCCCTCCTCGGCACCTGGTAACCACTTTTCTACTTTCTGTTTCTCTAGGTTGACTTTTTCTTAATTGCACTTACTAGTGACATCAGGCAGTGTTTGTCTTTCCCTCTCTGACTTACTTCACTTAGTGTAACATCCTCAAGGTCCACCCATGTTGTCCCAACGGCAGGATTTCCTTCTTTCTCATGGCTGAAAGATATTCCAATGTACACATATTTCTTTTCTTTACCTATTCATCTAGTCACGGATGTGTAGGTTGTTTCTATGACTTGGCTATTGTGACCAATGGTACAATGAGCTTGTAGTGCTGGTGTCTCTTCAATAGCCCGTTTTCATTTACTTTAGACACACACCCAGAACTGGGATTGATGGACCATGTGGTAGTTCAATTTTCTTTTGTTCTTGAAGAACTTCCATACTGTTTACCATCAGGGTTGCACCAATTTACATTCCCAACAGTACACAAGGGCTTCATTTTCTCTGCATTCTCACCTCCACTTATTGTCTCTTGTCTTTTTGATGATAACCATTTTAAAAGGGTGAGAAAATACATCCTTTGGGGTTTGGTTTGCACTTTCTAATGATCAGTGATGCTGAGCACCTGTTCATGTCCTTTCTGACCATCTGAGTGTCTTCTTTGGAAAAATGTCTACTCAGTTCCTCTGCCCATTTATAAATCAGATAGTTTTGTTTTTGCTACTGAGTTGTATGAGTTCTTTATATATTTTGGATATTAGCCCCTTAGCAGATATGTGGTTTACAAATATTCTCTTCCATTCTATAGGCTGCCTTTTCATTTTGTTGATGGTCTCCCTTGCCATTCAGAAGCTTTTTAGTTTGATGGAATCCCACCTGTTTATTTTTGCTGTCATCACCTTTGTTTTTGGTTTCAAACCACTCACAGACTTTTTTTACCAGCAACAACAGTAAAAGGAGGGAGAACTTGGATTGGTTAGAACAATGCAAACCATTGCATTAGCTGCATTGACTCAGAAGCTCAAGCAATCCTTTGAGTGTATTTCTTTATCTATAAAACAAGGATACCACTACATAAGCGTATAGCTCTAATTAAATGGGAGAGGATGAATGGAATGTCCTGGAAAAGTCTTAAGATGGCAGTTTCTCAAGAAATATGTATTGACAGTAATTAGACCCAGTGTCAATGTTAAGTTTCAGCTGCTTGTTCTCCACTCACAACAAAAACACTTGGCCTCCCAAAGGTGACTGAGAAGCGTGGGGAAATTCTCAGATAGAAGATTAACTCACATCAGTTGTGTCTTCTAGTTAATAAACAACGACTGTTTAATGAGTGCGATTCCCTCTTTGCCTTACCAAAGAAATTACAAATAGCTATGTTAGACAGCTGAGGGGCAAAGGAATGCCGTGAGCAGACACTCACCTATGTGCTGCAATAAAGCTTCACCATTCTAACACAAAGCTCCTAAGAGCGGAGGATTTAGCTGCAGCAAGCTTTCTCTCTGCTGACTAAAACTGAAATCTTGGAAGATGAATATTGGCCCCTGGGCCATGTATCTTTGAAAGATACTTCCTTTAAAGACTGAAGAAATTATTCAAAAATGTAAACCGAACTCTACGTTTCCAAGTGTTTATATAAATCAATATATATCAAATGGCATGCTATTATATGAAAAAGGAATGCATCATGTTCCTGGAATACATAGTGCCAAATGATATGTGTAAGCACGGCTTTACACATCACTTTTTTGCGTATTCATCTAAAAGATGGATACATTTATATTCAACAAGGAAAAATAATATGATAGTTTCAATGTGGGAAATAGCTACATATGAAAACAAAAAATGGATACGCGAGGGAATTATTTGCATTATCTGAGCTAGGAATAAAAATTCATACTTGCACTTGAAGAATCCAGATAACTGAAGTAAAAATGCCCTACCCCTATACCGAATTAATCTTTGACTATTCATTTCATGTTCTAAATAAATCCCCTTATTTGTAATCCCACTGCCAATTCCTGAGTTCAGGAAAGTATCAACTCTTTCTTAGATCAAGGGGAATGAATTTAGTAATTTAACAGATACATAAATATTCTCCCCAGATTATAGGAACTGTGGCATTATATGGGTCCCTGGAGACATAGGACTAACATCTTTTTCTTTTTCCCATAAGGATATTTTGAAAGCACGCCATCCACACTCACCAACATTTTGTAAATGAACGATAAATTTAATGTTGGAAAACAATTTTTAAATGAGAATTTCACAATGTGTTCTTTTCAACAGAACACATCAAATGTCATTAAAGTAAATGAATTCTGCATTGTCTTTACTGTTCTCATCATGCCAGAGATCTGTGAAAACTTCCTGAGGCAGCAGCAGGGGCCAGCAGAGCCTTAGCTTCTCAGTCTTCCAGCAAGCCTTCCTCAACTCCGTTTTTCTCACTCTGAGTCCTTGCTCTGTCAGCCAACATGAGCTTCCTCAGTATGCGAGCTACTCACTTGCTTCCTACCCCCTACAGTTCGCCACGATCCTCAGACTGCAGTTCTTACTCTTTCCGAAGGCAGACAGACTCTCTACAACATGGGGGTCTCTCCTTCAGTCACTCCCCAGCTGGCCCTACGAGGGGTCCCACGATGTCAGACTCTCCTAGCCCCCTAAACTGGCATGCTTTGTCACACCTTTTTACTTTTGCAAATGCCATTCCCTGTGCCTCTTCTCACGTTAGGCTGCATTTCACTCATTCTTTCAACAAGTGTTACTGAGCCTCTACACTCTGCCAGACACGCAGAAAGAACAAAAACTGGAAGAGAAAAGACCCCCACCCTATGGAATTTCACATTATTACATGTTCTTTTCCCTTAGCTGCCACAACATCTGTACTGTGCAATACCATGATAGTATGACAGGGTGTAATTTATCTTCCAAACCAAAACTCTTCGGAGAGTAAAAGAAAGGCTGTGAACAGGTGTTACAGGCCAGCAGGTGTAGACCACCACTATCCATGGCAAACTGGGATGCGATTACCCAACTACACGATGCACCACTGTTCACTAGCATCTCCGGCTTCCCTAAGGACTTCATGTATGCGGCACTCAGCACGTACCAGAGATATGGGTGGCAAGCAAAACTGTTGACTTCGTTAATATGTTGTTTCACTTAATAATGAATAAATGAATGAATAAATAATCACAGCTATTTAACTTTGCATGTGTGGACCCTGGCGTGTTCTTACAGCAAATCCTCCAGGATTAGTCAGCAATCTTTTATATAGGTTACAGTAGGCAAAAGCACAACTCGAGCTAAATTAAATGCCAAAGGAATGTGTCCGGAAACTCCAGAGGGTTAACTTCCGGTCTGGTGTGCCAGAGGAGTTCACAGAATGTGATCTGGTCCTCTCTCTTTCCCCCTTTCTCCAATTTTCAGCCCTGCTTCTCCCTGTTTGTGCACATTCTTAAGCATATTCTCTTCATATAGAGTCAAGGTGGGCCCCATAAGTTATGGGCTCCCTTGATTGTTACAGCTTATGATCCCAGAGAAAGAGAAATAATTTTCACAAAGAGTTTCAGCTAAAGTTCCAAAAATGGCTTTGATTGATTGGCCTAGCTTGAGTAACTTATTTGTTCTTGAAATGGTAATTAAAAAAAAAAAAACATTACCTACTATTTATACAGCATATATTTTGTGTTGAGAATTGCCGTAAGCCCTCTGCAGGGCTTTTCTCCTCTGATTCTCACAGTAATCTTACATGCCAGGCACGGTTGCCTCTGAACCTCATGGAATTAATGGGATTCCCTCAGAGTGCAGACAGAATGATTTCCAAGAGAAGCCATGTTAGAAAGAAAGAAAAAAAAAAAAAGAATAGTTCATTTGTACCCCAAGAAATTGCTCAACTGCTAGTTTAATCTAAATATTCCAGAAGGTACTGATTAAATAATATATGTGTGGCTCCCTTTAGGATTGATTAACGCTGGAGCACATACACCAAGTCACATTCTCCACACTGTCTGGAATGTCCTTCCTCTGCCTATTTTACCCCCACAAGGAGAGAGCAGAGGTCCAGGGCAGAGGGCCTGGGGTCAGACAGCAGGTGTTTGAGCCCAGGTCTGCCATTTGCTGGCTGTGGGATCTTGGTCAAAATAGTTAATCTCAAAAACCTCAGTTTGCTCATCCGTACGTTGAAGATATTTATAAGGTTACTGTAAAACTAAATCAGGTGATAGAGAGAGTATTCATCACAGTGTTAACAAGAGGGGTAGCCATTGTTAGAGCCAGCTTCACGAATGTATGTCCTGCAAGATCACCAAGCCTGGTACTCAGAAAAGCACCTTTAATTTTCTGCTGTCCCTTCTTGAAATCCTTACTTTTACCTTTGAACTTATGTTTTGTAAAGGCACAATGGGCACAACCATGAGTTGAACTTATGTTTTGTAAAGGCACAATGAGGCACAACCATGAGTAGAGGAGATGAGTGGGAAATGTCTGCCAGCCACTGTGTGCCACCCTACTTGGACACAGCATGGCAAATCTCCATGAACACGCGACTGAAGGGAATTCGTGTCACACGGGAATTCACTGAGACTCAAAGCCAGTAGTACTACATAAGCACGTTACATCTTTGATTGGATAAGCAGAGGTGCTGACAGGTCAGAATCACACTTTCTGTTTGAACCAGAGCTTGCCTTAAACACAGAAATGAGACAACACTATTCAAAGAAACACAGAGCCAAGGATCCTTGTCGTATCCCTTCCTACTCATTAGTTCCCTGCATTAGCCAACGACTTATGCTGAAAATGATGACACAGACGGAAAGGGAAGATAGGACAACCCACAGGTCTCTTACCTTTCAGCCCTTCCCTCCTCATCCCTGAGGTCAAGGTGGAGTGTGGGTTGAAGGTATGCATATAAAGAAGTGAAGTAAAAGGAAGTGAGCTGAGCTAGTTTCATGCGTCATTTCCATTAGTGGGGAAAGAATGAAGCGCAAGCGTACATAAGAGTTAAAAAATACCAAGTGTGCCATTTCGGCAATCCTGAAGAGAGATAAATGTTCTTATATTTAAGACTCACATTGCACAATAAGAATGGGAAATTCATGCAAATAATTTAAAGTTCCATTAAATGCGAATTAAAAAAACAGCACGACAAGTTGACAGACTACAGAGAGAGAAAAAAGAAGCTCTAATTCTTTTTGGAATTAGAAAAAAATGAAGCATCTTTCATGGCATTTCCTTTTCTGTGTTTTGGATGGGGAACTCATATTTTCATTTTGCACTGATCCTGCAATTATGCAGCACCCCTGGAGGTTTTATTATTACTCTTTCATCCAGAGAATCTAGACTTGCCTAAATCCCACTGCCCCCAAGGAAGGCTGCCCTGATCACTTAGTCCAATTCTCTCTCTGTCTCTCTCTCTCTTTCTCTCCCTGTCTCTGTGTTATTGTTGTGGCAATTTTATTAGATTTCTATTTTGGCCCCACCCCGGTGTGGTTTACACGTAGCCCTGTCCCGTGGATTACACTGTGAACTCCTTGGGATGGGAATCCTGTCTGGTTCCCCTGGAGCCCCCGAGCTCTCAGCCTTGCTCTCAGCCCATACCAGTGGTCAATTAACTTGCTAGTTGAATCATTGGCCCCTGTGGGAACTGCTCATCCTGATGTGAATTTCTCTTCAGGGCCTTACCCTGAATGTTGCACTTTGAATTCAGTCCAATGCCCTGGAAGCTTCGGGACATCACTTTTCTTCGGAGAGTTTTCTCCCACGTTTTGATGTGGGCCTTTTGATCTCCAGCAGTCAGGATGATATGCAGATTTCTTTGGCTGTCCTGAGGATGGACCTCCTTTCCTGGGGCAGCAGGTGGATCGCTGCACCCCCATCCCGGCAGTTCCCTGGGTTCTCGCTTCTTCTGAGACAGGCATTTGGGCTGGTGAGCTTCCTAGAAGCAGCAGAGGGCTTGCTTTCTCTCTTAGCAGAAAGAGACAAGTTGGTGGCTGAAAATAGACTGTGAGCTCTTGGGGCCGGATCCCTGACCTGCGCCCTGCTGGGGGGACCTCTGGACTCAGAAGTGACCAGCATGAAGGAAGCAGATGACACTGCCCATCAACCTTGGAGTAAGCTCTGGAGAGGCCTGGAGCCCACCGCTTTTGGCCCTGACCTCTCTCAGCACTGCCCGAAGCCTTGAACATCTGAAGCTGCCCCCGCCCACTCTTCCGCACCAGGCCTGCCCTGCTGTGGTGCCCTGAGCTCTGGGTGACTTAATTTCCCTGAACCGCCCCCAGCCACCCCCCCACTCCTCTTATTCACCCCTTTGGTTATTTCTTCTTTTAAGGTTCATCTTAAACATAAGGTACGGTTATTCACTTGGGAGTATAAGATAATCCCTTTCTCCAAGTTATTCTTCACTTGGGAGTATAAGATAATCCCTTTCTCCAAGTTATTCTACAGGGAAAAAGAAAAAAAAATGTGTGTATATATATATATATATACAAAAAAAAAGCATTTTCTATGTATGTTGTAAAAGTGTGAACACCAACTAGAGCCAGAAGGAGGCAGAGGAGACAGAGCTGAATGACCTTGTGATGGACAGGCTCTTTCTAAACATGATATCTGAAGAGGAAATCGTAAACTAAAAATGTCATAGGTTCGAACATAGAAAAAACTAAATTTGCATATTAGAGCATCATATACAAAATTAAACAAGTGGATAAACTACAATAATTTTCCTTGATACACAAAAAGGATGAATACCCTGCATTTATAAAACTCTTAACAACTCATTACGAGAACTCCCTCACAGAAACAATGTGCAAGAGTCATTCCCAGAAGAAAAAAAAATTCAATGAATTGTTAAAAAGATCACATGAGACATTTTTTCTTAGAACGCATGAAAGAAATGCAAATAAAATCTACTGTATCAGTTTGGCAAAGATCTTTAAATGACGTGTCTGATACGGTAGGATACATTCAGCAAAGGCTTAACTGTCTTGCTACTCGTTGATCTGCGTTTTTCCACATGATTAGGTGGGTTGATTATTCGTCCTCACTCCTGGACCTTGGGGCTTGGCCGTATGTCTTGATTTCATCAATGAGAAATTAATGACTGTTCTTTGTGCAATGGCATATCATGTGCTCACATGGTACGGATTGCCCTCCCGTAAACCGGCCTTTTGCTAAGAGAAGAACATACTTTGGGTATCTGCGGGTCCAGAGGCCTGACTGAACTCCAACCAACACAGAAACACGTGAGCAAGAAACTCATTTTACTGTTGTCTGTTGTGGAGTATGCTGCTGAGTTCAGGATGGTGTGTTACACAGGATCACTGTAGCTACAGCTACATAAAACAATGTTTAATACTGTTGAAAATATAAAGAAATACTTCATTGATACTATTCTAGTAGGAGAATTGAAAAACATGATGGGAAAGAGAGAAGAAAGAAAGAAAGAAAGAAAGAAAGAAAGAAAGAAAAAAAGAAAGAAAGAAAGAAAGAAAGAAAGAAAGGAAGGAAGGAAGGAAGGAAGGAAGGAAGGAAGGAAGGAAGGAAGGAAGGAAGGAAGGAAGGAAGGAAGGAAGGAAGGAAGGAAGGAAGGAAGAAAGAAAAAGAGAAAGAGAGAGAGAAGAAAGAAAGAAAGAAAGAAAGAAAAAAAAGAAAAAAAAAAAGAAAAGAAGAAAGAAAAAAAGAAAGAAAGAAAGAAAGAAAGAAAGAAAGAAAGAAAGAAAGAAAGAAAGAAAGAAAGAAAGAAAGAAAGGAAGAATTTTTTAAAGGTGAAGGGAAGAAAGAGAGAGAGGGAAAGGAAGATAAAATCTTGGGTGAATTGCTTTTCTACTGACTTGTTATGCCTAAGATAATTTGAGTTAGGATTTATAATAGAAGCGAACACGAAACCCAAATAATGAACAGAAGGGTAAAGCAGAAACCAGAGCCAGTTTCCTACATTTGATCATCATGCTGACAATGATGGTGCTGATGAAGATGGTACTTACATCCATGGAGCATTTTTCCAAATGAAAAAGCTTCTCATGTGGTTGTCAAAATCTAACTCAGCCATTTTACAGATGAGGAAACTGAGAATCAGAAGTTTTATGGCTTTCTCAAGGGCACAGGCAGTCCTGAGATTTTGAGTGAGGGTCTCCTGACTCCCAAGGGAGTGCCTTCTGCATTACAGCACCTGACTGTGTCCCTGGCTGGTTCAGAGCCTCTCTGCGTGATTCATTGACATGATTTCCTGAAAGAATCCAATATGTGCTTCTTTCTAAGTAAGGGAAATGGAGCTTGTTAATGATCATCACTGGAAGGATAGTTCACAACTTCATGATTGTTCAACTTACGATTTATTTACTTCACGATGGTGCAAAAGTGATCCACACTCAGGAGACACCGAACTTCAAATTTTGAATTTGGATCTTTTCCCAGGCTAGTGACCTGTGGAAGGATCCTCTCTCGTGACGCTGGGCAGGAGCAGCTCCCAACCAGCCAGGTGGTCCCAAGGGTCAACAACTGATACACTTGAAGCCATTCTGTTTTCACTTTCAGTATAGGAGTCAATGCATTATGTGAACTATTCAACACTTTATTATAAAATAAGTTTTGGTTTAAGTGAGTTTGACCCCAACTGTAGGCTAATGTAAGGGTTCTGAGCATGTTTAAGGTGGGTTAGGCTAATCTATGTGCAAGGTCAATGTCAAGATGAATATAAAACATATTATTGGAAGAATACAGAGGGAAATACAAGTTTTCAATCTTGAGGGAAAAAAGGGCACAGTCATGGTGGATAGACCCTTTGAGCCAATTGAAACTGGAAGATGACAGTGAACATAAGTTGAACCCCACCACATTTCGGGTATGCAGTGGGGCCTGAGAGATGCAAGAATGAGCCTGCATTGTGGCCTTTAGGAGCCTTTAGATGAAAGAGAAGTTAAACTAATTCCAGACAGGCTAACAGAATGGCCTGAGGGAAACGACTGGGAACTCTAAATACCGCGGAATTAGGCTTTGCATTTTGGCAGGACATGGGCACAAGAATTAATCGCCCCACAAGAACTTTGACATAGAGAAAATAAATTGCCTTCTAAGAATTAAAGTTAAATCTACATTTAGTGGATATGAGTTTCTGTCCAGCCTGTGAGAGAAACCCCAAAAGAAACTATAGTTCAATGAGGGCAGGGAACAAAATCACCATCCATATACTAAGGTTTGTTACGTTATCTGTCAGTTGACGCAGTGATTCACACATATGGTGTCATTTAATCCTGCACAGCAGCTCCATTATGCCTACTTTATATACGAGGAACCAAAATCCTATAAAGGTTATGTCATTTGCCCAAACTCTTGCATCAAGTTAGGGGGCAAAGAAACAAGTTAAATGCACGTCTCCTTGGGTTCAAAGCATTGTTCACTGGGACAGTGCAAGGAGGCCGTGGTGATTTACTAAAAAGTAACCTAATGAGCATGATTTTACTAAAATGATGATCATCTGTCCCATTTCTTGGCTCCCTTTTCTATACACAAATGCTTGAATTTGGCAGAGGTTTATGCATGTTCTAGAAGGCAGAGATTGGAAGTACATGAGATTGAATAGGCGCTCCCAACAGATATGCCCACCCAGAACCATGGAATGGGACCATATTTGGAACAAAAGTCTTTGCAGATGTAAATTAGGTAAGAATCTTGAGATGACATCATTCTTGATTAAGATAGGCCCTAAATCCAAAGACAGGCATCCTTATAAAAGTCACAAAAGCACATTATAGAGAGAAAGACACAGCGAAGAAGCTCATGGGATATGGAGGCTTTGAATATAGTCACGCTGACACAAGTCAGCAGCTGCTGAAAGAGGCACGGAAGGAGTCTCCCGCCGAAACTTCAGAGGGAATGTGGCCCTGCTGGCATCTTGGTTCCAGTCTCCAGCCTCCAGAACTGTGAGAGAAAATGGCCTCTGCTGTTTCAAGCCACCGAGTTTGTAGTAATTTGTCATGACAGCCCTGGGAACCCGATATAAGAAGTCTGGGGCCACCAAACAGATGGCCTTCCCCATGCAAGCTGGAGGAAGAAAGGACTGATCATCTTATTCCTGTAGCCTGTTTCTCTGCTTAACCCAGATTTTTGACCTACCGCATGACCTTTGGCCAACTATTATAGAACTGGGAACCTAGCATTTACTGAATAAATGTTTAAGGAATGAATAAATGACAAACATTTTCTCATTAGCCCCTCTAAGGATTAGCTATTAGTTACTGAGCACCTAATACTTTCTCAGCACTGTCCCTGGAGCATCACATCCATTTTCCCTGAACATGACAAGAATATTGAAAGGAAAGTATTGGTGTCCCCACCTTACTTCTGAGAAGACCAAGACTTATAGAGGAAAAACGAGCTGCCAACTCTTAGTTCGTGACAGGTGGGACGCAAACAAGTTGGTTATTCCAAAGCCAGCATCCTAACCTCTATTTTGCAGTGGGTCCCGTCTGATCATGGGGAGAAATTACTCTAAGGACGGCAGGTGTCTAATCAACTTGGGACAAAACCAGGTTGAAAGCTGAGTTCTAAGAAGTTTGGGTATGAACAAGGAAAACCACTCTGCTCTCCAGTCAATCTTCTGGCATCTCCTCCTTTTCTGAATTTGGGAGTCAGAGTCAAACCAAAGAGGCACTGGCCACCCCAGCAGGCAGCGGGGTCCCTGTTCCTAGGGATGGTCAGGCACTGGATGACCACTTGGACAGCTGACCCTGGAGCTCAGAGATTCTGTGATTCTATAAGCCCACTCAAGTGGCTGATTAAAGGACCAAGGTACAGAGGGTTTGTAAAAAGGCTTTGACAAGCTCCCAGCTCTAGGAGAGCATAAATATTAAACAAGTTAGCATTTATAAATGGCCCCCCATACCACCTAGGATAAAGTACGCATTTGAAATGTCCTGCCTGATTATCAACTGTTCTAAAGCTCTTCAGGGCAGTTTAGTATAAAAAAGGTGCATCTTATATTTGAAAACATTTGGGTAACATTAGAATATGGACCTTTAGGGAAGTTATGTAAATCCTCTGAGCTGCATTTGTGGGAATTAAATGAGATAATGCTTGAAAATTCCCAACATTGCTTCAGACACATAGCAAACATGCAATAAATGGTAGTAATTTTCTTGTTTTAAGGGCTGGGCTGTGTAATATTTAGGAAAGAAAATCCCCAAAGAATGAATTTTTTAAAATCTTGCATTTGAAGAATATTCATGAAAGGAAAACAATGCTCAAGATTTAATACTAATTGGAGAAATTAGCATGTAAGAAATGTAGATATTTGTGAAAATTGTGTAACACTGTTTTTTTTACCAAAAAAAAACATAGAACCCACATTTGATGCTGATTTTTAAATATAATATACAGATGGGTTCTTATGTAACAAATGTAGGTATTTCCATATGGATGTGCTTAGTTAAGAGCTATTAACTGTGTGTGTCTGGAAGGTAATTTACTGAGATACTTTTGTATAAATTGGTGTGATATTTGTAGGTAAAGTTTAATATTTATGGGTAGAATTTATCTTAATTCCAGGCTGTTATTTAGCATTTAAAGTATGCATATCAAGAATGCTTCCCTTTTGAGTGGTTATAGGACACTTATAATATTGGTAAAATCTACACCAAAGGATGTGTTCATTACGTAAGGGTAGGTAGAAAGTAATGTTATTGGTGAAGGGAGAATGCTCACTATGTTTAGGAACATTGTGCTGGATCCTCATCAATAAAACAAACCCAGTCGCCTAACATCTTCTATGCAACATTTGAGGTCCAGGGCCCCACTGGTCCTAAATCTGCAGGTCACAAAGGGCTATCACCCGACCTAATTCCATGTACAGTGGACCCTTTGTCTAAATATCTCTGTTGCCACCTTCCATGATAGATGCTGGTCTGACCCCTCGGGAAGTGGGAGTAGGAGGAAGTGCCCCTAAACTACAGAAAAAGCGGTGAGATTGTTTTTGTGCCTCTTTGCAAATATTTGCTCTGTGTTGGACAGAATTTTGTAGAACCCTTGCTTCATTGTAACAAACTACAAAATAGTGATATTGAAAGGGCTGTAACACAGTTTCTTCTAAGCTCTAAAATAGGAACACTATCCATATATACTCACCACACATATGCCAGCTAATGTATGTCATATATACCATAAATTCTGAAAATATAAATAACATTATCTTATTAAGTATTATAATGTACCATAAATTAAACATTTATTATGTATTTACCTATTTAAGACTTGTCGCTTTAAGACTTGTTGGTCACTCTGTGGGTGTATATTGTATATATATGTGTGCATAAACATCACACATATTTTACACACACACATAAAAGCTGGAAGGCAAAGTATCTAAGTGTTCACAGAGATTACCTCTAGATAATGTTGATGCTCTTCTTTATCCTTTTTTATTTCCTAAATTTCCTTCAATAAATAAAGCAAAAAATTTATAATAAAAATGTAATAAATGCTATAAAAATCTGCTTTCACACCTCAGTGTTGTAGATGTGCTCAAAGGAAGCAGAGGCCTGCTAGCCCTGTACCATTCTGTCTTCTAAAATTAGAGCCAAAGGCCGGTGTGATCCAGTGCATGAAATGGGTCCCAGATTTAAAAATGCAAGTGGATACAATCGCAGAGCACTAACTGAGGCTGTGGGAGTTGCAGTGGGACCATCAGCCCCATCATTTACTCACTGCTATGTATAGAATGCATGCACCGCGCTCCAGCTGCGTACGGGGTGCGTTAGAAGGGAGACGCGTCCCTGCTCTCATGGCGCTTCCAGCTGAGTTGACAATCACAGTTGGAATGTGCTCAATGCTACTCTCTCTTTCCAGATGAAAGGTTCACAAAGGCAGAGATCCATCTGCCTTGTTCACAATTGATCTTGTAGGTCTTCCCTCAGTTGTGTCATCAAGCGAGTATAAAAATAAAATGAGTCACACTGAAATGGAAAGGGTTTACTAATGGAATTCAAAGCAATAGGAATCAATTTGCCAGAATTCGTTAGGCTTGATGCTAGGCATCTAGATAAGTCCCAAGATTAGAGCAGAGCTCCTGAGATGTACCCTTAGATCCTAAAGCTTATGTTTTCCCTGGTGAAGCGTAACACAGTATGATAAGTGCAATGACAAAATTATATACAAAGTACACAATTAGCTAAGTGGAGAGAAATGTTGATTACTTAAAGGCGAATGGTCACAAAATACACATCTAAAAGGTTATTCCAGAGCTGGGTTATTAACAAATAAGCATCAGCCAGGTAAAGGTGCAGGGGAAAGACATTCCAAGCAAGCATGTAACTGCATTGGAGGTTAAATTAAATCAACACGGCATCAACCAGCAGATGGCCATTTAGACTGGTTAAGAGTAGTAGAGGTTTTGCAAGCCATGGCGGGGAGCTGGACTTCTGTTCTACTGCAGGCGATGGGAACCATGGAAGATTTTTGAGCAGAAAGGTGGTTGATGAAATATATTTGTGATAAGCCTTCTGGGCACTCTATGTAGGGTGTTCCATTGGGAGAAGGAAACCAAGAATGGGTGGAACGGAGGCTGGCAGGAAGGGCACCGAGTCAGAGCAGGAGGTGGTGAGCCAAGTCATGGGAAGAAAAGGCTTGGATAGATTTAAGGGATGTTTCTAAAGACACACTGACATAATTTGGCGGCATCATTCACCATTCAACAAATATTAGCTGAATGAAAGAATAACTTAAAATAAAGTAAGTTCAATAGTCATGTCAGGTTATTGGAGAAAATACTTGGAAAATGTCTAGTAAAGTAGTGTTTCTGAAACACACTTTGTGATGTATGTTTTTATATCATGATGCTGTATCATACCTAGTCTTGTAACATAATAATAAGAATGTCAACAATAATTATACCTCATAATATTTATGACCATGAAACTCACTTGATTCTATGACTGAGAAAGATGTTGTAATTATCCTCATGTTAAAGAAAATTGGATGATGTCAAATCTTACATAAATGATAGTGTGTGTGCCTGGCTTCTACCAAGCTAAATTGTAGAAAACAAAAAACAAAAATACAAAATAACCTTCACATAACCTTCACCTCCAGAAATACCTGGTGAACTGCACCTGTGAGAGAACTGTACCCTAATCTGATCATGATTAGACCCTCTAGAATTTGCCACTCCAGAAAATGTTCCTTTGGCATAAGGATTGTTTAAGCGCAATTATTTTTTTAAGAAACTACAAATACAAGAGAAACTCTGATAACCGAATAGAAATTATCCTTTGTAAAAGAAATTTACATTTATAAAACTTGCATGTGTGAAGGTTATCTCCCTCACTGTATCAGCAAGAGGGGATAATTCTAAATCTCTAGAAACTTACCACTGGAGAAGATTTAGGCTTAAATCTGCATAACAATGTGCCCTTGTTTTCTGTGGTCACCTCCTCTAACTCTGACTAACTCCTGACTCTCCCCCCAACAACTTTGTTCTAGAGATGAATATGGTACTGATTCAGGGGATGGCTTCAGCCCTTCCAGACAGTAACAGCTCAACTTTGAACAACATAGGGCTTAGGGGCCCCAACCCAAGCAGTCAAAAATCCATGTGTAACTTCTGACTCCTCCAAAACATAACTAATAGCTGACTTGCTACAAACCAATCACACTATGTCCGTTTGCCTGATGCACACAGTAAGCCAAACACTGGAATGGAGTGTTAATGAAAACAAGTAGACATTTATCATAAAGGGCCTAGCAGGAAGAACAGGTGGCTAATGCTCAAGGTCCTAAACTCTCCATTGGCTTCAACAAGGGTTTTTAAAGGAGAAGTTATGAGTGAGGGTCTCAGGATGCATGGGCAGCTCATGGACATCTTCAGATTGGTTGAGCATTAGGTAACCAGGAGATATTTTGTGAAACCTAATCATGAATCTGGCTCACCTAATCTGAGGTCTGCGTGCTTGCAGGGAGCATGGGGTCTATTGGGTGGGGTCTCAGCTCCTGTCAACTCAAGGGCATGTTTCAAGGCATTATCTGTAGTTCTTGAGGGGGAGCTGCAGTTCTGTGACCCTGATTTACATCTAAGCTAAGTTATTGTTACTCTTGCTTAACCTGCTTTTCCTCTGTGCCTGCACATACCATTTCCCTGATCACCATTAACTATATTATCCACTCCCCACACTCTGGCTGGAAGTCCCTAGTGGGTCTCATAGTGGAGAAAAATCTGAGGGGCTTTACCAAATGGAGTACCTGATCATACTGTTGACCAGAAGCCATACCAATAATAAAAATAGTCAATTAACACATATTTTGCATGTTACATCTGTTATATACTCCATTACTACAATAAATTAAAATAGAAAATAAAACGTTTTTTCAAATTATGGCAGATCTCCAAAAATTTTTACAATATATTTATTGAAAAAAATCCATGTATGTGCACCCACACAGCTCAAACCTGTGTTGTTTGAGGGTCAACTGTTCTCCTGGGTCTATCCCATGTATACAGAATACATACATGTTATTAAACTTGTGTTTGTTTTCTGTTCTGTTAGTCTGTCTCATAACAACTTAATTGTTAGACCAGCTAAAGAACCTAGAAGAGAAGAAGGAAAACATTTCTATTCCTACAACCTCTAAGGGCAAAGGGAAGAGTTCCAAGAACATTATGGAAAATTCACATAAAACATAAATTTTGTTCGAATCAATTATATCTGAAAGAAATTTATTTTTTAAACTGCAAAGCATAGTGTAGGGCATAGATGAATTAATCATTCTTTGACCTGGGCTGTATTAATCAGAATTCCCTCTGATCTTGAGTTCATTTCCATTAACTTGACAGGATCGTATTCTGACTTCCATGTCAGAAAAGTAGTACTGAGTCTAAACAGTATAGTTTTAATCTAAAAGAAATGTTTGAAATAAAAAATAATTATTGGCTTTTGGTCCTGAAAACACCCCTCTTCTTGGACATGCCTCCAAAAAGTATAGTCTTAGGTTCTAGCTGATAGCTGAAAACAGACATTAAAGATTAAAAAAAAAGAGAGAGACATTGACTTTTCTCCCATTGATACAACAATAGACAAATTTGAATGTGAAAATTTCCCTGCATCCTAAGTGTCTTTTCCATTGAACACACCCCCAAACCTCCTCCATTTATGTGATACCAAACCCCTGCACCTTAGAACATTTCCTACACTCAACAGCCATGATAATCCCTTGAAACAATATTAGACCCTATTTCTTCCCAAATTAAAGTCCTCCCACAGCCCCCGTTCTTTTGGAGTTGGCTGGAAAGCTATTTCTCTGGCCCAGAAAACTCGGATGATCCCATTTCCCTCTGAAACGTCTCCGCTCCCCAGATTTCCTTCCACTCCCCATTTCTGCCATTCTACACCTGACTCTCTCCTGAACGCTCAATATTTTTTTTTGTAACTTTGTACTTTGTACACCCAGGATTACAGAGTTACAGCAGCTGGAATCCACAGAACTTTGTACACTTCTGGTTGTGAGGAAGACGGAAGGGGAGACTGACTATAACTCCATGCTTCTAGTTTGTCTTTTTTCACTGAAACAAGAGCATTAAATTAACATTATTCATGCAAACTGGAAGCAACAGTGAAGAATTATGACTGTTTAGGGAGCAATAGTGATAATAATGACTGGGCATATTTTAATTGTGATTTGCTCATAAACGCCAACCTCTTTTCTCACAGCCTAAAGTTAGAAAGCAAAAACCTGGCCTTGGGGAACAGAGGGGCATAGGCCATGTGATCTACTCCATAACATGCAGGGCAGCGGAAATGAGACCTAAATTCAGGATGTCAACCAGTTGCCCAGACAGACCCAGTGGGTGAAAGGCCAGGGGACAGACCATGACCTATTGGTTATAGAGCCCAAAAGGGCACTTCTAAGATCAGAAATAAACTGCTCCCAAGTATGGGAGGAAAATGGAACTAAGCATAGATTTTGACATGAAGACGGAGTAGCCAAAGAGCCTATTGACAGATGAAGGGTTCAAAGGAGGAGCTTGAAGGAACCAAAGGTAGAGAGTTGGAGGAGAAAATACTTTTGCCATGTACGTAGCAAGCAAGCAGCTATATCAGGGATACATGAATAACTTTCACAAATCAATAAGGAAAAGACAAGTAGTCCAATTGAAAAGTGAACATGAAATTTACAGGAGGGTTACAAAAGATCAATAAATACATGAAAAGCTGTTCAAGCCCAGTGAAATGCAAATTAAAACAGCAGGATACGATTCCTCATCCACTGGCTTGGCAAAATGGAAAGATTAATAAGAGACAGTTTTTAGCCAGGGGTTGAGGAACAGAGACTCTCTTACATTCTGGTGGAAATGTACATTTGCAGAGTCAGTCGGAGGGCAGATGGCATTACTGGTGACTCTAGATGTCTCTCCTAGAGGTCCGAGGGCAGCTGGCATGGCTGGTGACTCTAGGTATCCTGGAGGTCAGAGGGCAGCTGGCATGGCTGGTGACTCTAGATGTCTCTCCTGGAGGTCAGAGGGCAGATGGCATTACTTGTGATTCTAGGTATCTCACCTGGAGAAATCCTTCTACTGGGACCTGGCAAATCAAGTATAAAGTTACTCATTGTTGTATTGCTGGAATAGTGAAAATCAGGGACTAACTATAATGCCTACCAAGAAGGGAATCGCTGGTAGTTTTGGACATTGCATGGAATACTGTGTGGCCTCTAAAATAATGAGGTCTATATTACTGTTTAAGTTTTCAGAGACATATTGTTAGGTAAGAAAAGCAATAAGATTCCAGTTGGTAACAAACAAAACTCTTGGTCAAAACACCCTTCAGGAGAAACAGCACTGTGCATAAAAGCTTTTGAAACCAGACTGGAAAGGTAAAAGGCACTGCTTTTGGTAGCTTGTAAATTATCTGGGGAGAGAGTCTGGGCCTGCAGCCAGGGGGTAAGAAGGGAACTCCTTTTGTCTGGAGTATTTGAATGAAAGTTAAACTGGGTTGGCTATGCTACAAAAGACTGGGAAGTTGCATGATTTAAAGAAAGAAAGAAAAGCATGACTGTGTTGAAGGAACAAGGGTATACACTCCTGCTTGCAGTTAAGGGCATCATGGGAACTTGTAACAGTTGCTTGTATTAACATTACATTGACTTTTCAGAAAATTTTAATCTCAGAGAATATGTTCAGAGAACTGAAAATCCAAAGAAAATGACTGACCATAGGGTTTGCATAGGACCCGTAATTGTGAGCATGGGGTATGAAAGAGCATTTTCCAAACTACTTAAAAAAGAAAAAAAAAAGACAGCAGCCATGTGGTTACTTCAAGCGACAATAACTTGCATGCCTATATTATTTGTAATAAGTACAGCAATCTCTTTATATCCAATATGTTAAATGCTTTAAGAAATCGAATAATGGAACTGGATCCTAGAACCACAATGCTGAAACTTAAAATTTACCTAGTTCACATCAACAGTTTATAAAATGAATACACAGCACTCTAGCTTGCAAGCTAAGGAAATTTTGCTTGCAGGCAACAGTAACCAATTCTGGGTAAATAAAGCAGAAGGAAAATGAAGTAGGTAAATAAAATTGTCTACAGAAGGACAGAAATTACTGAGAAACCAGGCTCAGAACTGGGGCTTATGTAAGGATCCAGGTAACTGCTACTAAAGAAGGTATCACTTATTAGATGCTAAGTTAGCTATAAAAGTAACACATGAAGTCTACAATATTCCGAATGCTATGCTAAGCCCTT
Source organism: Manis javanica (assembly GCF_040802235.1). Taxonomy (NCBI): domain Eukaryota; kingdom Metazoa; phylum Chordata; class Mammalia; order Pholidota; family Manidae; genus Manis; species Manis javanica. The sequence continues at coordinate 166,547,734 of NC_133160.1, forward strand.
TAAGTATATTAACTCATGTTTCCTCCCAATAGTTACTATTATGTCCATTTTACAGATCAAGAAACCATCATCAAACAAGATGTAGAGTTGTTGTGAGGGGAGTCAAGCAATCAGGTTCCAAAGGCTACCCTCTTAATTATCATGAAATTCTGCCCTTTTTATGAGATCAGTAAAACCTGTGTGCACCGGGGAAATGGTGGCTTGGTCAGTGACCACATTCACTAGCCCATCTTCTATCCTCTGTCTAGTGAACAGGACAAACTGAGATATGATACTTCCCTTCAAAACTTTATGCATAGTCTTTCATGAGCTCTTTTCCCCACCTGCCTAGAGGACATCAATGCTCTGAATGACCTTGGAAGCCTCATGTTGACAATACCAGAGTCTCTACCAGCCTGGGCCCCTGGATGACTGTGTAGAGTACAGCCTCCCTCACCGACAATTCCATATCTACATGAATACATTTTGCTTACAATAAGGCACTGAGATTTCAAGATTCTTCTACTGTAACACCTATAATAACTCATACATGTAAAATGTACTACAGAAGTACAGAAAAGACATCCGATAACAGAGGAAATCTTCCTGGTGGAGTGACATCTGAAATTAAAATAGGGAAACAACTAAAATCTTGAAAATATCTCCCAAAGCTAGTTGTGCTTTAGAAAGAACCTGTGTTTGAAGTCAAAGGACTTTGTGAGTGCTCCATGACTCTGAAGTGTGAGAATTTCACAGCATGTCTGGAACACTGGCACCCCTGGAAAAGGCCAAATCAAGAGGTGAAATGACACTGACATCTTCTATTTCCTACCTGATCCTGCTGAGTTCAATTCAGCGTGCTGTCCTGGGCCACATTCTTTGCTAAGGGGTCTATGTTAAAATCAATGGAAAACAGACAAAGAAAATTAAGAAAATTCCGACTTTCTTCTCTCAAGGACCTTCCGGTCTAAGGATGGAAGGGTGGACACAGTCTGGAAGTAGGGGATCGGTTGTGGTGTTGGGATCTTTCAGCTGCGCCTTCCTCTGCCATTCTCTCATGAATTGGGAGTAGCTGATCTGAACAGCAGCCAAAGAACATTTTGAAGGTCTTTTGACCAGATGTCAGAGTGATTTTGGAGAGAGAATCTCAGTTCATTGTCTCATTGATTATTTCTCCTGAAATTGCGACCTCTCTGTCAGGAATTGGTACAGTTTATTTGTTTAAATATTTTTTGTTTTATGATTTTTTTTAATCAAAATCTAGTTTATGTACAATGTTGTATTGCTTCCAAGTACATACTGATTCTATAGCTACCTACATTAAATTTCCCCCAACTAGTGTAGTTACGATCTGTCAACCTAGGAAGATGTTACAGAACCATTGACTCTATTCTCCATGCTGTACTTTCATTCCCATGACCAATTTATATAATGACTGAGGTTTTGTGCTTCTTTATCCCCCTTGCCTATTTCACCCGCCCACCCCAACCACTCCCACAATGGTAATGACTAGTCACTTCTCAGTGTCTATGAGTCTATTGCTCTTTCATTGGTTTTGTTTTGTTTCTAGATTCCACATATAAGTGACGTCATATGTAATTGCCTTTCTCCGTCTCACTTACTTCACTTAGCATGATTCCCTCTAGGTTTATCCATGTTGTTGCAAATGGCAGGATTTCTTTCTTTTTTGGCTGAACAATATTCCATTGTATATATGTACTGTAAGGTCGAAGGCACTGGGGGGAGGGGGGAGCACGTCAGACACTGATGACGTGCCAAAATGCCAGGCTCTGCCCCCTCCCAACCTGAAAAATGTGCCTGAGGCTAGCCAGTCCTCATGCTGCTGTAAATCTAAGCTCTGCCTCCGCCTACCTTCTTTAAAAACTCGCTGCCTGTTTACTTTCGCGTGACTTCCCCAGCCTGTGACAGCCAGGCCGCGGAACCTTGCCCGGGGGCATTCAAACAAATTACCTGGCCCTTTGTTACCTCTCTTTGCCTGCTTATTTTGGCTAGAATTTATCTTACATGTACCACATCTTCTTTATCCATTCATCTATTAATGGACACTGGTTACTTCATATCTTGACTATTGTAAACAATGCAGCAATAAACATAGGGATGCATATATCTTTTTACATCAGACATTTTGTTTTCTTTGGATAAATTCCTAAGAGCGGAATTCCTGGGGTTATATGGTATTTCTATTTTTAGTTTTTATTGAATACCACCTAAATGTTAAACACATTTACAGATTTCATTCTATGTAAGCCTCACAATAAGTTTCTAAGACTGGCATTCTTATAAGCATTTGAAAGAGGCCCCATGTGGCTCAGAGTAAAGCTGCTGGTCTGAATTTACCCAGGTGAGAGGAGACAGAGTCGGGGTGCAGACCCAGTGCCCCGCCCTACACTCTGCAGCTGTGTCCACTCTCCTAGCTGGACCCCATCCCCTACCCCATTTGCTTCCCTGAGTTCTTTCGCACTTTTCTTTTCCTTCTTCCAAGTAGCTGTTTCCCTTCTGAGCCTCCTTCCTTGAGATTGAAGTCTCAAGCTGGAGGCTCACCTCACTCTGCTTCAGACAGACCTGGGAGGGAGGAGGAACACAGAAAATAGCTCAGCAGATGTTTCCAGATAAATGTTTTTTTTTTCCTAAGTGTAAGTTGCTAATGTGGAGGTTTATTTTGAGGCCTGCCAGTGTTAGCAGATGTTTGAGAAGACAAGTACCTGCTTAGACAATTATACATAGAAATTGATAGCAAGTTTGCATCAAGACTTGATCTTTAAAAAAAGATAGTATAATAAGATTTTTTATATAGTTTCAGCATGATTATCTTAGATTGGTTCTTGGGGACTGATTTGGACCCTATATTTATTCCTGAACATTTGTACTTACAAAAATGGGGCCACACAAAAGGGAAAGTAGAAATAGACTGTGCCTACAGATGCAGCCAAGAAATGTGATTAGGGAGCACAATGCCTAGAGACTCTGACACTCAGATACTGGAGCTCTGATTAATTGCAGCTATGTTGTTTTTGGACATAAATATTTACACTTCATTTCTCATTAAAATTCTGCTTCTTAAAATATTAAGCCCAAACCTCTGATTGCTGGATAATTAATGGCAAAATAATGCATCAAGACTTTCAGGAAACTGAAGGTGTGCAATTTTCACTTTGGGTATTCTCACAGTGGGGAAGGAATATGCCCAATGATCCCTTTCAGTGAACATTCACTGCACATCTACCTCTGGGTAAAGACTTAAATATTGGGATTTGGATATAAGTAGGACACAGATCCAGCTTTTCATCAGAAAATTTTTTAAATCTCATGGGAGTCATGTCACAAAGCTGATAAATCCCGAAAGGCCTCATGGAAGATTGCCTTGTGGATGGGCAGAAGTTGCAGGAATAAACTTTGGTCAGCTTGAGGCCTTCCTGGGCCTACAAGAGGAAAGTGTGCCTGGGAAAATGGTCCTTTGGGAAACCATGGGAAGAGTAATGGGACTTTTATGAAGGTTCTGATATGATCTTCTCTGAGATCAGTGACATCCTGGGCAATGCGGTCCTGTGCTGGGACTTGATCAAGGATATTTGCCCTCAGTTGGTGACCAGATTTGAGGCTCCTACTTTAAGATCCATTTCTTGATCATTACACCTGACGTTCTTTACTGGATGTGTATCATTTCTTTGTGTCTGCTGGTAATTTTCCAGCAAGCACTGTAACCTTGTATCCCCGGTGTTCAAGTCTTCCTTGGTTGAGTGACCATGGCAGTCTTCCATGGCTTAACATTTGCTTTCACTGATTTCTGCCATGGCACCCTACCACCTGGATCCTCTCCATATCTCCAGTCTCATTTCCACTGATTTCATCCTGACAGTACTAACCTTCTCACAGCTCTCCAGATGTGTCAAGCTACTTTCAAATCCCATATACTACAGATGCTCTCTTCTCTCTGGAAGCCATTGTTTGTGAGTTTTGCTCCAGAGCTATAAACAATTCATTATTGAGGACTAAGCTTTCTGGTGTCTCCAGATTTTGGATGAGTTTCTTGACCTATTACTTACCATTCCATTGTGCCAATGCTTCTATTAGTAGTAGTATCCTATGGAATTGCAGTTATGGATTTGCATGCCTGTCCCCCAAACCAGCTGTGACCCCCAGTGGGGACTCATGGCATGGTTTTTGTATTACTGCAACAGTTTGAACACTTTACTTTAGAATGAGGAAGTTCAAACTAGCTTAAACACCAAAGGGAGAGTTTTGGTTTACATGAGTGGGAAATACTGGGGTGGCACTAGACTCAGGCATGATTGTGTCCAGAGACCCCCATTGTCAGAACTTGACATCTCTTGGCTCCGGTTCTGCTTCTTTCTGAAAACTGGCTTTATTTGCCCACAATTCAAATGAGCCTTTGCCAAGTGGTGGCAGCTTCATGTTCTGGGATTACATCCTTGACTTTATGAACTAAAAGCAAAGAGCAAACATCTCTGTCTGGTGGCCATATATAAATCCCCAGAGAAGGATCCTGATACACCAGGGTTGAATCTCATGCTCACCCCTGGGGCAATCACAGAGGTTAAGAGGATAGGGTGTTGGGTTTGGGTGAAGGTCTGAATGGGGCGGGGCAAAGAAAGAAAGGAAGTGATGGGGCCAAAAGAAGTGGGAACACATCTCTAACAGACAAAACAGCAGTGGTTTTCTCTACCTGCTATGACTATGACACATAGTAAGTGTTTAGTAGATGTTCACTTACTGAATGAGTTTGCAAAAATATGGACTCTGATTTCTTTGTTTCCTCCCAGCAGTGACTTGCGTGATTGCACAGCAAGAGTCAGGCCCTGTGTGCTTCATGTTGCAAGTTCATTTCTTTGTTCAAGATCCAGATACTCTTCAAGCTCTCCACACACTGTGTTCAACTTCCAACATAACGTTTTAATTTATATTAAGAGATTCTCAATCCAACAATCCAGTTAGGCTACTTTTAGACTTCTGCCCACAAGCACAGGCATCAATCTGTTTCCAACAAAGTGTTGTTTGCTGTGATAATCTCACCTCCATCAAATGTTCCTATCTTTAACTCCTTGTTATTAAAATCGTGTAGAGGAAGCTTGGGGAAGATAAGGCTACAGGCTGAGGGTACCTGGCAATATGATGAAGTGGAATGTCAATTTGTTTGGGAAATTTAGACTGGGCCTTACGTATAGCTTTGCTACCAACCCACCTTGGGCATGTAAGTTACCCCTTTGCTATTATTTACCTATCAAAGAAATTAGGTTATGTGATTTACTGGCCACTCCAGCATAAATTCTCTATACTATGGAAGATTCTGTGACAAGGACGAGACTGGAGTAGCACGGTTTCAACCAAGCCACTGACTAACCTTTAGGGAACACACGATCTAGCTTTGTGCTTTCCATTAGACCAAACTATCTGTCTTCAGGCAAATTTCCAAAACATCCGTTTAACTCTGTTTCTTTCAATCTCTTTATGTCTCCCAGAGGAGCTGATGTGTTATTCTCCAGGCGCTGAATTACTGTTTGACTTCTGTAGCTTTACTTATGCAGTTTTTTTGAATTAGGAAGGGTTGTCTTCTCCTCTTCCACTGTTCATAGCTTACCCATCCGTGAAGGGCCGGGAAAAGCCTACCTGCTCTGTAAAGGTTTCCTGTTTTCCACTTTTCTCTTTCCGTCAGAACGATGCTCACCCTTTTCTACTGAGCTTTTACAGCTCCTTGTTTAAAACTTTGAAAGCCAGTGAATGTATTCTACCTTGTGTTACAGTTATTTGGGGATTTCTCTTATTTCTCCCACTGCAATGCAAGTACCCCATCAAGATAGGATGTTCTCTGTAGTTGAGCGCAAAATGGGTTTTGGAGCAAAAGCATAATCAAATCTCAGCACTGTTGCCTTGACCTTCGAGGAAACACTGGGTCTCCATGGTCATCAAATTCTTTATCGGCCAACACATGGCCCAAATTATAACCACTGGGATGTTGGACAGACAAAATAAGATCACCTAAGAGAAAACTCTTGGCTACGGTTTGAACATAAAGCACATTTGTTTCGCTTGTGTTAGGTGACCACTCACAAGAGCTGCTGAAGTCCTTTCTTTGCTGCATGTTGAATTCAATTCAGCTCCCTCACTAGGGTTTGTAAGGCTGAACATAATCCAGCTCCTCTTTCTTCTGCTCGACCTCACTTCTTTTTCTTGTTGGTTTGTTTCTAACAGCTTTATTGAGACACAACTGCCATACAACGAACTTCACATATTTAAATGTACAATTTGCTTAATTTAGTTTAGTACCGATGAAACCATCGCCACAATCACGATACTGATACATGTATACTCCCGAAAGTTTCTTTTCTCCTTTGTAATTCTTTCTTCCAACAACTTCCCTGCCGTGTGCTCTGTCCCAATTCAGGCAACTACTGGTCTGCTTTGTTATCACTATGTGTTAATTCACAGGCTTAGATGAGCAAAAAAACTGGTTTCCTGAGATGGAATCTACTCCTGATGAAGATGCCAGGGAAATTGTTGAAAGGACAAAAGATACAGAAAATTCCATAAATTCAGTTGCTATAACTGCAGTAACAGCGTTAGAGAGGATTGACTCTAATTCTGAAAGAAGTTCCACTGTGGGTAAAATGCTATCAAACAGCATCACATGCTACAGAGAAATCACTGGTAAAAGGAAGAGCTAATCAGTACAGCAAACTTCACTGTTGTCTTATTTTAAGAAACTGCCCCAGCTGCCCCAGCCTGCAGGCACCACCATCCTGGTCAGTCAGCAGACTCAGCATCAAGACAAGATCCTTCACCAGTAATAAGATTATTGTGTGCTGAAATCTTGGGTGATGGTCAACATTTTCAGGAAGTCAAGTATTTTTTAATTAAGGTATGTACATTTTTTAAGACGTAAGGCTGTTGCACATTTAATAGATTACAGTATGTGTAAACCTACACTGAATCCATAAAACACATTGTGAAATATCAATTGCTTAATGATATGGAGTTTTCTTACACATAAACACAGTGTATTTCCTTACTTATTTAAGTCTTAAATTTTTCTCAGCAATATTTTGTAGTGTTCACTGGCAGGTCTATAATGTTCCTTACTGGGATAAAGAAATACCGTTGATTTTTGTGTATTGATCCTATATCCTGCAAACTTGCTAAACTCATCTATTAGTTTAAGGGTTGTTTTTTCTAATAGGTGCATTGGATTTTATACCCAGGTAATTTTATCAACAGCAAATGTAGAAAATTTTACTTTTTCCATTCCAATTTAAATACTTTATTTTTCCTACCTAGTAGCAATGGCCAAAACCTTTAGTACAAAGTTGGATAGAATTTGTAAGATTGGGCAAGAAAGTAAAATTCCCTTGATTTTGTAGGGGGAGCCCTCAGGCTTCCAGCAGTAAGTATGACGTTAGATACAAGTTTTCTTGTAGACGCTTTTTATCATGTCATAGACATTCCTTTCCATTCTTCATTTTCTGAGAGCTTTTATAAAGGATGGATTTGGATTTTATCAAAATGCTTTTCGGCACATAGTAATGTGATCATATGATTTTCTTCTTTTGGTTTGTTAATAAGGTGAATTATATTGATGGATATTCAAATATTAACTTTGTATTCCTGGGATAAACACCCAAGCCCCTGTAATCATAATACACTCTTCTTTTTTATATTATTGGTTCTAATTTGCTAAAATTGGTTTAGAGTTTTTGTATCTATACTTATGAGTGATACTATTCTGTAGTTTCACTTCTTATAACATCTTATCTGGATTTGTTATCAGTATAATGCTGGCCTCAAAAATAAGCTGGAAGTATTCGCTTCAATTTTCTAGAAGAGTCTGTATAGAATTGTTTTTATTTCTTCATTAAGTTAGGTGGAATTCACCAGTGAAGTCATCTGGATATGGAGATTTGTTTGTAAGAACTTTTACAATAAAAATACATGTTTCTAATAGATAAAAGGATATTTATGCTGTTTTTGAGTATGTTTTCATTTGTATTTTTCAAGGGATTTGTCCATTTCATCCAGTTTATCAAGCTCATAGACATAAACTTTTTAAAGTACTCCCCTATTATTCTTTTAATATCTATAATATCTGTAGTGATGTCACTTCTCTTATGTCTGATATTAGATTGTTTGTGATTTTTTGTTTCTATTGATGATTTCCATTCCAACAATTTTCTAATAATTTTATTTATTTAAACAATCTTTCCCAACAGTTATTGTTACCTCTTTTCTGTTCCCCTTCTGTTTAAATTTTTGTTTGTTTTCCTAAAGTGGGCTCCAATGTCTTTGATTTGAGGTCATTCTTCTTTTTAAATATATATGTCTTCTGCCATAAATTTCCCCCTAAATGCTGCTTTAGTAACATCCTACAGATTATGATAAATAATTCTATTTTCATTCAGTTCAAAATATCTTCTTATTTCTTCTTTTGTTATTTAGATCTGTGTTATTTGTTCTTTGGCACTTTTCCATGTATATTTGTACTTTTCTGTATATCTTTATATTATTGATTTCTTTTAATTCCATTGTAATCAAAGAACAAACTTAATATAGCTAGAATTCCTTAAATTTTGAGACTTGTTTTATTACCCAAAGTATTATCTCTTGTTTTATTTTCATGTGTACTGGACAAGAATGTATGTATAAGTACATATTTTATCCTCTGGTGAAATATGCTATAAATGTGAACTAAACCAAGTTATTTGCTAAAATCTTTTATATCCTATTGATTATTTATTGTTGAGAGAGAAGTCTTGATATTTCTGACTAAACATGTGGATTTCTTGGTTTCTCTTTCAGATCTATATTTTTTTGTCTCATGTATTGTGAAGTTCTGTTCTTTGGTCAATAAACATTTAAGATCATTATAGCCTCTTGATTAGTTGACTCTTTTATCACTATCATTACACTGAAATCTACTTTGCTATTAATACAGCCACCTAACTTCTTTTGACTAGTGTCTGCATGGCATATCTTTTTCTGCCTTTAATCTTTTAATTTATTTGTCTTTTTCATATTTCAAGTACATATCTCATAGAAAACATACAAGTGGGCTTTGCTTTCTCCCACCCTGATCTGACAATCTCTGCCTTTTCTTTAAAGTATTTAAACTACTTAATAGTGATTTGATGTGATTATCGATATGGTCAGATTTAAGTCTATCATCTTCCTATTTTCTATTTGTCTCAGATATTCTGTTTTTGTTTTTTCCAGCTTCTTTTGAACTAACTGAATTTATTTTATGAATCCATTCTATATCCTTGGCTTTTTTATCCATCCCTTTATGTGAGTTAAATGGTTGCTTTAACATTGATAGCATACATTTTTAAGTTATCACAGTTTACTTTCTAATGATTGTTTACCACATCAAGTGTAGTATAAAAACTTTAGAGTAGTAAGATTAATCCCTATGTGTAGCTGCAGATTTCCGTCAGGTATCATATTCTCCTTCAGCCTAAAACAATTCCTTTCATCTTTCTTGTTGACTGGATCTCCTGCTGAGGAATTCTTTCAAGTTTTGTAGTGAGAATATTTGTTATCTTGATGTGGATGATGGTTACATGGGTATGTACACATGTCAAAATTCATCAAGCTTACACTAAGATTTGCTCATTTCATTGCATGAACTTCCGTAAAGAATCAATAACATTTTAACAAGAAAAAAAATACAATAAAATAAATGAAAATGTGACTTGGCTCATAAATAAATAAATAATCAAACTATTTTATTTCATTTCTGAAAAGCATTTGGCTTTGCATTGACTTCTAGGTTAAGAGGTGTGTGTTTCCTTTTTCATTACTTTAAAGGCATTACTCAACTGCCTTCTCACATGCATTGTTTTCAGTGAGAAATCTGTTGTTCTCCTTTGTTCCTCTATGTGTAATATGCTTTCCCTGCCATCTGTCTGTACATTTTTTTTTGCTTTATCACTGATTTTGAGAAATTTCATTATTATGTATCTTGATATCGTTTCCTTCACATTTCTTGTGTTTAGGTTATTATCTCAAACACATACACGTACACACATGCACACACATACACACACAAGCACACACTTCATTAGAGACTCCAGTGGTACACACATTATGTACCTAAAAGTTTTCCCACAGCCTACTAAACTTTGCTCATATTTTTATTATATTTTTCTCTCTATGCTTCCTTTTGACAGCATTTTATTGCCATGTCTTCAATTGTACTCCTTTATTGAAATGTGATATTTAATTTGCTTTTATTCCCATTCACTGCATTTTTAGCTCAGGTACTTTATTCCATCTCTAGGAATTGATTTGGATATTTTATGTATCTTCCATGTCCCTTTAACTTTACTTTTTAAAAATACAACAAACTGTTACAATAATTGTTGCAATGTTCTTATTTGCTGATTCAAATGTCTGTGTCCATTCTGGATCAGCTTTAATGGATTGATTGATCTTCACATAAGCCATATTTTCCTCAGAAACATTTCAGTCCTCTAAGTCTTACCTTCTGATGTGTTATTTGGTAACAGAGCAATGTTTAATGTGGGGCAATATTCCTTATTGTGGATGCAAGGTTCTCTGTATAAGTGATTCTATGCCCTGTGAATCTTGAGGTGTCCCTGTGTGGCTGGTAGGAACAGGCACGATTCTCAACACTGTGAACACTGGTCCTGGTTCTCTGGGTAGTTCCTTCCTTGGCCTCTTGTAGTTTCCTCACATGCCTGTGCTGATCAATGCTTGGCTGAATATTTAAGAGGAAATCTCTGCAGATCTCGCAAGCTATCTTTCTCTACAGCCTTTCCAGTGCTCTGTCTCATAAACTCTTAATTCCTTGGTCTTCCTGGACTCTCAGTTCTGTCACCTCAATTCATGGAGTCCACTGAGGTCTACCTCACTCCTTACACCATGTCCTGGAAATCTCAAGAGAGTTACTGGGAACAATATCAGAGCTCATCTTATTTGTTTCCTATTTCCTTTTTGCTTGTTTTTCAAAATTTTGCAAGGAGTTGTTTCATATATTCTGTCCTTCTTTTTGTCTATTTCAGGAGGGACCTAATTTCTTTCCATTTACAACCATTTTCTCTAAGTTGCCCTTTCTCTCTTTTGGACATACCCAAGCTTTTTCACACCTCAAGCCCTTTAAACTTGCTAACCTTTCTTTCCCCCATTGGAGTACTTTCTCCAAGGTCTCTACAAGCTGTTGGCTTCTCATATTCGGGTGTTAGCTCTGATGTCACTTCCTTGAGGAGATCTTCCTTAACCATACTAATGAAGTACAGCATTCCAATGGCTAAGTTACCTCTATCCAAGGCCATGCTGTCTTTTCATCATAGCATGAATCTCCATCTACATTTATTTAATTGACTTGTTCACACTAAAGATATGTTGAAAGAACCACTATGTGAAATAATCAAAGAATAATTGAAAGTAGGTTTATAATATGTTCATGTAAGTTAGAAAATTTGCTTATTTCATATAACAAAAAAGCCCCAAAATAGAAGAGTTCCAAGATTAGTTTGATTCAAAAGCTCTGTGACATCATCAAGGGTCCAATTTCTTCCTACTTTTCTGCTTGTCATTTATAGTATATTGGATCATCATCTTAGTCCACTCCCATTATTTTCCCCTTATTTCCCACAATTCATAGCAGCCTGTGAAAATAGCTTGCAGAGATAATAAAGGAACGGTATTTTCCTCCATCTCTATCTACTGCTGGAGAAAAAGTTCCCCAGAATCTTCTCAACAGACTCTCTTCACATCTATTTGGCAGATGTGAGTGCCACACCATTCCAAATGAGTCCATGGCAGTGGGAATGGAAATTATCAGTACTGACTTAAATTAATCAAGATACACTTTTATCCCAGATCTCTCCACTGCAGCCCTGGGTTTTGTGGAGGGTTCTTTCTTCTGCCACCTCTTTCAGACACTTAGCGGCCTGAAGTTGTCAAGAACGGAATTCTGGAAAGAAGTTGGTAAGTATGTAGTTAGGTAGGCTGACACAGATTAATCATAATAAGACTGAAATTTAAACACTTAAATAAATTTATCTGTCACCTGATTCAAATATTTGTCAGAGAAGTGTTCCTATGTCAGCTAAGCTTGAAACTTTTAGCTTTATTTCACTTTGTATAACATCTCCAATCCTTAGCCTTCCTTACTGGTATCTTGCCCACCACACTAATGCACATTGTCAACTAAAAATACTATTTCCCTAAACTTCCAACAAGCCAGCAATGGGATTTCTGAAGTAGAATCATATTTTGATTTTTCTTTTTAAAAATGGAAATTGAATCATAGTACATTTTTTTGTCATGATACACCCATTCAAAAACATTTACAGCTGATTCTATTTACAGTGAATCTACAAATCTCCCCCAGAATTGATCAAAGGGATGGTGGTATGCTTCATTCATCTTTTGTACAACCCTCTACTCATAGTTAAAATTACATTATTTTACTCCAGGGATGAAACCTAGAGATCACCTACTCATTCCAGTATTGAAAGTACAGAAATAATCTTTGTAAATTCATTGATTTCATCAAAATCATATAGAGTGTTGTGCTGGAATCGACTCACATAAGCTTCTGAGAGTCAGTTGTGGGCATCTGCTCCTAACTCCGTCATCAGTGAAGTTAAATTGATAGGATTAAATTGGCTTTCATGGGAGTATTTACACCATGGACACTGGCAAATTGCTATAAATCAGGGCTTGTTCTTTTCTGGAATGCTGGTTGTTAAACATCTAATTGCACATCATGCAATTAGTAGGATCCAGGATAGGAGAAGTGACAGAATAAAGTATTTTAGAGCCATATTCTAATAGAGTTCAATATTATTAATGCCTATTTTAATTATCTCAATGTCTAATCTTTCTTTTCCATTAAATGATGATAGCTTCTATAACTCTTTCATAACCTTCTCCCCAATTTGATGGATTCATTGGTCTCTGTATAAAATTGGGATGGATACTGTTTAGTCAGGGTTTTGGTGGTGACTGGTAGAAAAAGACTCTAATGTACACTGCAAAGGGACTTATTATAAGGATAGTCACTCAGCCACTGATCAGGAAGGGGTGGAGAACAAGGCTTGAAGAACAGGCAGGGACCTGGCAGTAGAAATCTGAGTGAAGGTCATGCCTACAGAACAGTTTGGTTATGACATTGCCACAGGTGCCACCACTTTAACTGCTGTGGACATTGTGTCTATTTTATGGAACGTGGAACATTTCTGCATAGTCTATGGCCTTTTGCACTAATAACTCACTATTTAAACTTCGGAAGGACCATTTGAGGGCATGGCCTTGGAGATGTTATTACGATTTGGAGATGTTGTTTTAGTCCTAAAAAGGCAGACCCAGAAAGTGAAATTACTCAGAGTTATGTGGAGAGAGAAATGGCTCAGCTATAAGATTCATATGATTCCTGAAGAGTGATACATGGCTTAGCTAGTTGGTAGGAACCAGGAAAGAGAAAAATAAAAAATCAGAGGCAAAGAGTTCTAGGGAAGACACATGCAGATGGATACATTGACATGGAGACAAAGGGTACAGATGTTTGTGTCTCATGTTAATGTCCACCATCAAGTATGCACATGAGAAGAACCACTGAATAGATAAGCACAATGCTTTATCCAGTACATGACAATCAGCCTCTGTGTCCTCACCACCCACTGCTTTGATACAGGCCCACAAATGAAGGAACCATGGTGGTAGAGATGCCAACTATGCATCAAACCTGGTAGCATTATTTCTTGTCAAACATAATGTAGTCTCTTTTTCTGCTGGACACCCAAAGTTTTAGCAGCAGAGATGGGCTCCAAATCCTCAGTATGGCTCTGTCCTTAGGGAGTCCAGTCTGCCACTTGGTAACTTGGTTATGTGGGGGCCAGTGGTTGTCAGGAGAGCAATTTATCTTTACTAGAATAGTATGTGGATATAAATTTGCCCTTTTCAACTTCAGTATCTGCCAGAAGCAATTTTGAAGAGAGTAGAGAGTACCTGATAAATTAACATGGGGATCCTCACTTACATTAGCTCAGAACAAATGACTCATTCTATCAAGAAGAAAGTGCAATCACAAACACACATACAGGGGACTCATCCATAAAAGGGATCCCACGTCATCTTTCATCACCTAGAAGCAACAGACTGATAGAGTGCTGGAAACATCTATAGAAGGCTAAGCTAAAGCACCACTGAGGATAATACCTTGCATGTTGGAGGGCTTGTAAACATGCTTGTAAACAATGACTGATGTTTGGCAATCTGTTCTCAGTAAATAGAATTCACAGGTTCCGGAATCTATGGGTGGAATCTACCAGCTCCTCTTGTGACTCTCAGTGGCACACTGTGCTTCCTGGTGTGCACTGTACAACCAGGGGTCACAGTAAAGGTGCTCCCAAACCTGCAGCTATCACTAGCATCTGCTCACTTTGGACACTGCATGCAATGAACAAGAAAAAGCGTTATCGTACCGGTTGGATTAACTGATCCAGTCTTCATGAGGTTGTAAGGCTGCTGCTATGCATTGATGCAGGGAAGTTCACTCAGGATTCAGTCACATTTGCTGCTTCTGTGCCTGGTGATAACATGGACCAATCAGTCACAAAAAAACTTTCCCAACCAGGACAAGGTCTGATGGGGATGATGGTTTGATTCACTCCAACATGCAAAGTACCTTAGATTATCTAGATGCTATCCCCTGAAGGTGAGGAAAATATACATTGGGTGAAGGAAGAGAGAGATGATGAATTTCATTTACAGCCTAAGGAGCGCCTGCACTGGTGTGGTACCATAGCTTGTCCCACTAACCTTCATGACCTTTGTAGAGATTATCCTTTCGAGATTATTTCTGGCCACCACCTTGAAGAGTCAATGACCAAATGGACTTCATGTGGGCTTGATCAGAGCTGGGCATGCAACAGATAGCTGACGCTTGTAGGACTTGTGGCCTGATTTCTTTTGATTTCATACAGCCTTAGTAGAAGGCACCAGGCATGCTGACCATGTCCCATCTCAAGCAAAAGCTTTGATGTCTCTTCCTTTTCTATCTCCGGGCTTTTTCTGATGCCATCTTAGACAACATTTAGGGAAGACCAGAAGTGCAGGAAGATATTACTCCCCATGGGACACCTCACCCACAGGTGGTTGGGAGTTGATAGATAAATGCTGCAGACTCCCAGTCTTAGGGAGACGTGCAACTGAAGCCTAGTTCTGATTTTGATAGCCAAGTAAGAACTGGTAATAAAACCATTACCATTTCTTTACCAATAAAATTACCATTTCCTGCTATTGTTTTGACTTAGTATATTTCTCTATTTCAAAGATCCTTTCAGGAAAACAGCTAAAATACCTACTTTTCAAGATTATTTAAAAATTACAGTTGACCCTTGAACAACATGTGGATTAAGAGCACCAGTCCCCCAGTAGAATCATAAATCTCTGTATAATTTTTGACTCCCCCAAACCTAGCTTCTAGTGGCCTACTGCTGACTAGAAGCCTTACCTACAGTATAAACCATTGACTAACACGTGTTTTATATGTGATATGTATTATATACTCCATGCCTACAATAAAATAAGATGGGGGGGAAATGTTTTCCAATTGTCATAAATATCTAAAAATTTTCCAATATTTTGATTGAAAAACATGCACCTATAGGTGTACTCAATTAGTGCAAGCATATGTTGTTCAGGGTCAAGTGAAGTATATATAAATGACTAAAATGGGTCCAACATGTGGTATATTCCCAATAATGCCTATTTTCCCTTCTACTGCTATTATCTATTTTCATTACTATTACTAATATGATCATTACTATCATTATTGCTTCCATGGAGTCTCAAATCAAAATTCAAGGACAGAGATTCCACTTTTCTTTATTTTGAATATCATTACCCAATTAACTTGGAGAGTTTCACTTTCGTCAACTCTAGTTGCTTAATAATTTATTTTCACAAAATATGACAAACCTGGCCAAACAGACCAATAGAAGAAGGCACTTGCTGTTTGTGTATTTTCTTATGAAAGGCACCAGGAGGGGGTGTTTTCTAGGAGTTACTGGATCTACAACTGGGGCTCATCCATTAGATAATGTAACATGAAAAGGAGCATCATTGCCTGCGTGCCGACACAGTCCCATGTGCTGCGCTGGGTGTTAGCTCCTCACTGCCCAGAACCACCCCTCTGACTGCCCATCACCGATCCTGATTCGTAGGTGAGGCACTATGACACAGAGATGTCCAATCACCTGCACAACATCATGTATTTTGTACATCGCAGAAAGAATATCTCCCTCAAATCAAATTAGGAAGTGCTATAGACTGTAGGCTTTATTCCTAGTAAAGGGACCACATGCAAGTCTCAGGAAGAGAAAGGCATCCACACTCTGCACTCTGGTCAAGAACAGGAACATTGAAGGCACCAGAGGCATATCAAGATTTCACTGTCTGGCATGAGTCCTGCTTAGTTACCAGTTTCACTGTGTATTCTAGAATAGCCTATTCCGGTTCCAAAGCCATTGGCAAACTTGAAATGAATGAACTGTACATCAAGGGCTAATAAAAAAAGATTTTTAAAGAAAGAAAAATACTTTCACAGACAGGTGCCCTTCCTGTGATTGTACAATTTGCAAAACTCTCAGCTCCCAGGGGGGATTCCACAAAGGTCCCTCGGTGCCTGCGGCTCGGGGGTAAGAATCAGAAACACAAGTCAGTTCCTCTTTCTGCTTCTCTCTTCATCTTCTGTAGTGACTCATCCTATAATGTGAGTCAAATAAACTCACCAAGGGTTTATTTTTACTGTTTGTTTTAGCTTGGTTATTGCAGATCCTTTCCCCTCAGATACGCACATAAATAAAGGGCCGATTTTAAGCTCCATTTTAGAAAAAGCATGGTGTGCAAAAAGTATGGATTTTGGAGTTGCAAACTTGCATTCAATTCCTGCTCTACCCCTAGTAACTGAGTGATGATAAATCCATTTCCTGACCTCTTTGAACCTCAACTTTAGTCTAGTTTAATGGAGAAAAAAATGAATTGTGCAGGGTTTTCATGAGACCTTAATGAAAAGAAAAAGTCCCCATGGAGTTCCAGATTCTCAGTGTGATAGTAAGTGAATACTGATTCCCTTTGTTTATTCCCTGTCTTCTTTCATTTTGACCAAAACTTGATGGGACTTATTTTGGCAAATGTAATGGACTCAGACAGAAAACCTGAGCTCTCATCCAGTCTCTGGATTTTCCTAGCCAAATTTTTCTGGCATAATTAAAAACTATGATGCATTTGAAAGTACAAAGGAGAGCTGTTTTGCTCTCCTGATATCTTGGGCCACCTCTTCCTTGCTCACATCTCAGCTGTCTTGGGAATACAGAATCGTCAAGCAAATAGCTTAGGTCCTGGCTTCCAGAACCAGCTCAGACACTAACTGTCCTTGTGACCTTGGGCAAGAAGTGTGACCTTTGAATTCTGATTGCTCATTTCTAAAACGGGATCGATAATGATACCAAAAGGAAGTGGTAAGTAACCGACATAAAGTTAAAAGAGCAGATTCTGTCAATGAACATCACACATGCTAGGTTTAATTTCTTTAAAGAAAAATCTCAGTTCTGGATGGCTACCTGTTCATTCATGTGTTGATACATTTACTGATTATTTAAACATTCACTGAAGAAGCATTCTGGAGTGATTGTTTTGTTCCAGTCACTGCTGAGAGTTTAAACAGGTATAAGAGATGGTTTCTGTGCTAAGGAGCTCACCGTGTATTAAAGGGCAGAGCAAATTGTCACTTGCAAGGCGCTGGGAGGTCCTGAAGATGGAGGTCCTCAAAGAGGGCAGAAGAGCCCCGGACTCCCGAGGGAAAATGAAAAGGAACATGAGCCACCCTTTCTCACTGACACCCAGTGACACCCATGAGCAATCGAAGATGAGCTCATATGCCAGGACTTCTCACGATGGAAATAGTTCTAATTTATTTTTCATGGTAGCTTCCAATAAACCAATGTGCCAGGTAAACTGACTACTAATTATAGCACATTTCAATTGTCTTGATTTCCATTGATTCAGCAAAATCCTTACTCTAGCAAGATTATTTTATGTGCTTGGCAACACTTGTATGGCTACTTCAACTGGGAGGAAGGACCACATTTGCAGTGGGGAGGTGATTTGCAGTCATCAGATAAGCTTTTGAAAGGAATCAAAAGGTTAAACCAAATCACTGACAGAGACTTCCTCTAGGACAATTTAGAAAAGATAGACAGTGAGATGGTTTCAAAATGTAACGTAATCAGAAGTCAGTTTTATGATGTGAGACGTGAGGGAACATCCTCCTCCCCTTTGCTCACCCCGGAAGGAAAAGAACACTGGGCAGAGGCGGATCTGAGCCTTCACTTCACCTCTAACTAATGACGTGCTCTTGAGCACATCAGAAACCTTCTGAATCCCGGCTTCCTCATTTGTTAAAAACAGGATAATTATGAGAGAATTAGTGCTTAGAATAAACTCTGCAGAGTACTGACAAATAAAGGACATTGAGTAAATAATACCCATTAATGATGGTGGTGATGATGACAATAAGCAATTATTTTAAAAAATATATGTGCTGTGCTAAATGAAGCCTGTCAAAAAATCTCATTGTAAGCTGCACTAACATGTGTTCATAAATTGAGTTAGGAATGTATTTATACATATTATAAATATATACATATGCTGCTACATATGTATATCCTTATATTATTATTGTATTATTTATCATTATTTTTTATATTCTAGAATACATATATGAGGTAATGGCCCGAGGGGAAACCAGAGAGTGGGCCTTTAATACTTTGATTAGAAGTAGTTTGAAGATGTAAATATCCTGTTGGACTTGGGGAAGACTTTGTGGAGCTGAGATGAATTAGGGAAAACTGTTTGCCTCTGAAAGCTGACTGTGTCCTCCTAGAGCCAGTGAGAAGGTTCTGCTGCTGACCTAGGCAGATGAGTCTTGGGTACCTCAGTCAGCCCAGGGCTGCGCATGGAGGGCTGCTGCTGAATTAGTCGGGGTCTGGGACGCTAACTGTCATCTGGTATCACACAAACCTTTCACAGGGACGCCAGTCAATATGCATCCATGTGCAAGATTAAATGTGGTTAAAGTTGAGTATAAAACTATTAGGATGATGCCTGTCAGGTAAAACATGGAGCTGAGCTGCTTTAACAATATGGAGAAGCATGAACTACAACACATTTTGGGCAAGACTTAAACAGCAAAGTGTGATGAGAGCTGGTGGGAAAGTGCCAGATTTTTACCGAGTAAGTATATGAAAGCTGAGTGAGGGCAATGCAAGGTTTTCCCCAACAGCAGCCGGTGCCGAAGAGTGATTAAGTGAACTGAACAAGAGGCCCGCTTCTACAGGTAGTTTCATAATTATTAATAACTTCTGAATGTTTTAATACCTTCCTATTCAACAACACAAAGCCTGGCATTTGACAGCACACTGCTTCCTTAGGTTTAGCACGACAGGTTTGGAGGCACAAAGGAAGTCCTCCATCATGGCTCACTCCTGGCACAAAGGAAGTCCTCCATCATGGCTCACTCCTGGCCGTACTTGGTCTATTTACCTATTGCAGTGCAACAAATTACTCCAATACAGAGAGGCTTAAACAGCACACATTTATTATCTTGCAGTTTTTGTGAGGCAAGAATCCAAGCATGACTTCCCCAGGTCCTCTACTTTTGGGTCTCTTACAAGGCAGCAATCAAGGTGATGGTTGAGGGTGTAACATCATCCGAAGGCTCACCTGGGGAAGGAGCTTCCAAACTCACGCCAGTTGTTGGCAGCTCCCAATTCCTCATGAGCGTTCAGCCAGATGCCTCAGTTTGTGCCTCATGGCCCTCCCCACACCAAATGTTACAGCATGGAAACCTGCTTCATCGAAAGGAACAGGTGAGAGGGCAAGAGAAAGCCTCTCAGCCAAAGGAAGAGAGAGCTAGCGAGGTGGGAGACCTTTACGACCTGATCATCGAAGCGCCACTTACCACCTTTTTCAGATGCTATTCATTAGAGACAGGTCCCTAGATTTATCCCACACTTGAGTGGAGGGAAACATACAAGGGCTTGAATATCAGAAGGTGGGGGTGTTGGGAGTCATTTCAGCATGATGTCTCTGGCAGTTCATATAAGAAGGTCAGAATGTAAAGATCTTAGTTTTCTTTTATAATCTGCATTCTACCGATTCTCTATCCTTCTCCTGATTCTGATTCTTCCTTTCAGTTATCTTTTTCCCCTATGCCTCCTTCTGTGCATTTTATTATAATTATTATTTGGTCTTGAGATACTGTGGTATAGTGAAAAACAATATCAATTGGAGTTCCCAAATTTGCACCTTATTCTAATCCAACTACTTAGACCATATGTGAACTAAGGAAAAAGCACTTCACTTTTTAACCCTCCATCTCTTAAGGCTGCTGAGTAGAGCAGCAAGGCAATACAGCCTAAGGGTTATTATAATGAGGTTTGCGTCAGACATTCTGGATTGGTTACTGGTTCTCTGATTTCCCAGTATTATTTCATTGTGCAAAAATGTCCTTTGTCTCTTTTAATTTCATAACACTGCAAATTAGAATCTATTTCTAATTCATACAGGAGGAAAATGAAACTTAGAGGAAGTTAAGAACTTGGCAAAATTCTTGGCATCCAGCAAGTGCTTGATAAATTGTTGCTGTTATTCATTTATAATTTTTTTTTATTATTTCAGCCTCATATGAAATATATAGAAGTACATATATAAAGTCACCTAATTCAATGATTGGTTAAATAAAGAGGTGTTTTGTTAGACTGTCTTCAGCAATTCAAGTTAGAGGTTAAATATGGGCACCAGAAAAAACTGTCTGGGCTTAAAAACTGACTTTACTCTTCTTCAGCTGTGGCACTTGAGGGGAAGAGGTAAAAGCTTGAACTGTGGTGCCCAGCTTCCGGGGTCTGAGTGCTGGTTCTGTCATTTACTAGTTGGGCAACCACGGGAAAATGACTGAACCTCTTGGTAACCCAGTTCCCCCATCTGTGACGTGGAGATATTCACACCTACCTCTTAGGTTCGTCTTGAGCACTAACAAAGATACCACATTTCAGTGCTTAATGCAGTGATCGGTATAAAATAACAATCAGTAGATCTAGCTATTATTATTCCTGTAGACTTCAAAGAGTGACCAGTGGTTGTATGAATAATTGTAAACTTTGTTTATAAATTAATAGTCAACCCTTACTAACTACCTGACCCTGGAGAAGTCACTTTTAGTGCCTATTCTATGGTTTCCTCCTCTACCAAGTTGAGTCCATTTCTTTAGCAATAATTAGAAACATATCCAGCTCTAGAGACAAATACATCACCTCCTTTCATTGTCTCCTTTCCTTCCTTTCTTCAGCCATGCTTTCCTGCTCCTCACACTTCTTCCCTGACTTATCTCCATGCAAATGGAGTCCAAAGCTGATACATGTGGAAAATAATCTTCCCGACGTTGGGTCAAATCAATTAACAATGAATGGGCCGCTTGACTATACTAGAGATCTTTTTAAAATAATAGAATATTTGTTATGCGCTGTGAGTTATGTTAATCTTTTTATAGTACTCTATGATTTATCACAGCAATTCACACATTATACTCAGCTTTCAGACAAGAAAGCTGAGGATTAGGAATATTATCCACTCACCTGAGTTCTCACTCCGGAGAGAGCGATCACTGGTATAGTGTTTACTCTGCACCAGTCACTCTTCTAGCTGTCGTAGGCTTACTTACTTTGTAAGTCCTCACAGGGAGCCTACAAACTCTTTTTTTCTCCTTTATACAGATGGAGAAACTGAGGAACACTGGTAAATCAATCTGTCAGTGCTGGACAGTGGTGGGGCTGGGAAACTCAGGCCAACTGGCCCTGGGTCCACGTGATTAACCAAAAACCTTTGGGGCTCCCTGGGTGGACAGGTGCAGGAACACATTTCAAGTGGAGATAATGTTAAGCGAAGGCTTGTTTGGCAGTAGGAACTGTTCTGACATGGTTGGGAGCTCGAAGCAAGCCCAAGTGCCTCTCATGTTGAGTCCACACAGGGCAGGAGGAAGGCCCGGAAGGGGCCCCAAGGAGGCAGCTGGAGTCATAGCACCGAGGGCTTTGCTTTCCAGCTGAGACTCTGTGCTCTGTCCCCAGGACGGTGGATGCCACCACAGGACTCAGGCAGGGAGGAGTGAGATTAGCTTGTGCTTTTAAACACAGGGTTTAAGGCATGGCTTGGAGGGAGAGAGACTGGAAGGGGAGAGAAGAGTCTGGAAGCCATTTGCAGCAAGTGGTGATGACCGCTTGGAGCACGTAGGTGGGAACAGGGCAGGGAGACCAGGTGTGAGAGTGAGTCAGGTACACAATCAGCAGGATCTGGTGGCTGTTAGAGGTTAAGGCTAATTCCCAGCTTCCTGCCTTAGTCATCTTGGTAATGGGGGTCCCCGTTCTCTGAGGGGTCATTGGGAGAAACCTGCTTTGCCCAGTGCTGAGTCTGAAGTTCCTCTTGGAAGCCTTGGAAACTTTTCCTTTTAAAAACAAGAACAGCTTGCAATAGACTCTAACTCGAGGAGTCCAGGAGCCAGTTTGAATCCCAGCTCCAATACTTCCTACCTGTGTAGTCTTCGGCATTTGTATTCTCTGAGGCTCAGAAAAATCCCAGTGTTAGGATATTGTTAAGAGAAGTGCAAATTGGGGTTGGTGCATGACCTCATTTAACAGACACCGAGTCACCTCTGAGCAGGAAGTTGACGGAAAAATACAGAATCTCTGATATCTTGGAGCTTATATTCTAGAGAGGGAATAATTATGAAAGAAAATTAAAATGTGCCATGGAGCCACCTGCTCCGCCATGAGTTCCAGAAAAAGCAGGGCGTTTCAACAGCAAGATGGGCCATGGATTGGGTGTTGAGGGGCCCCCGCCCTGGAGGTCATGATCCTCAAAGCCAGAGATGAGTCTCATGAACGTCTGCATCCCCGAGATGCACAAAGTGCCTGGTACCTCACCAGGTACATCACATACCCAGTGATGGTTCTTGAAAGAAGCAGAAAGTGTGTGGTCAGCAGTTTCCACCAGTGAAAAATGCCGAGTCCTGGAAGAGCTCTGGGCTGGCGGTGAGAGGGTGGTTGCTTGGGTCTCCTCACAGCACTGGAATAAGTCTGTGCATCTCCGTGCTCACTAACAGCATTGCAGTGACCTATTTAGCTTTCCAAGCTACAGTAACAATGTCACTCTGTCAACTGCAACAGACTGGGCTATAAAAGAGGAAGGTTTCTCTTTAATATATTACCCAAATCACCCGCAAAATCACCAGATCATCACGATAATTTGTGGAGCTGTGTGATGTCTTGGAACTGAATAATTTATTTGTACATTTGCTGACAGTGTGTATTTCTGACATCCCAATATTTTCAATCCTGCATCATCTCCTGATATAATGTGGTCACTACTCTGCTATGTCATATCAGAAATCTGCCTATTTTTACACTCCCTAGAATTATCAGAGAGGTTTCCCAAGGATGCTAATTTATATACAGCAGCAACTCGATTTTGAAGAGCAGTGAAAACTTAGTTTTTAAATCTTCACTAGAAAGGTCTGGAGGCATTTCTTCACCCTTGACTGGCAGACTCCTCCAGTGGATGCCCAGGGTCCCTTCTGTGCACCAAGCCTTAGTGGACAAGGAGGTGCCTCCCTGGCATGGACTTTGCCCACATGGAACCACTTTGTTCTTGCAACCAGCCCCACACGCAGGAGTTTTACTGTCTGCACAAAAAGTAGAGGTGTAGATGGGGTTAAATTCATGAGTGGAAAAGCCTCGAGGGTGAGACGACTGCTTCTCAATGGTCAGTTTCACTGCTTACTGGGCTGGGAATATTTTCACCTTCATGACCTCATTTGACATTTCCTGAGACTGTGAAGCAGTTTCCTGTTCATTTTGGTGGCTTTGAGTTTCTTTGTACTGGAGGGGTTGGGGGAGTGTAGTATAAAGAGGGATCTGCCATTTATCTTCAAAACTTTGTCTTTGTTCTTCACCCTAGTCTTGGGAGGGGAATGACATAATGGTATTTGTGCCTCCAGTTTGAGGATGAAGAAACAGAAGTTCAGAATATTCTGTGACTATTCAGGGACTGGGCCAAATTACAAAATCAAGACAGGGCTGAGATGTGACTTTGAACTCTGCATTGGACCCCAAGCACTGTCCTTTTTAGGGGAGAATGAGTCCAGTGGGTGGGAATCCTGCTGTTTCTCATAATATTCTAACTAGTGTTGAGGGACCCGTCCAGCTCGGTGAGAGCTGTGTTCCTGGGCAGCCGCCCTGCACAACTGCATTTCTCTATGTATTCTTTTATGTTCAACTAAGAGGTCATTAAAAGAAATGTGGGGTTTCATTTATTGTTATGCTGTTGAGGATGTTGTCATTAAGGTCCCCTTGTCACAGCACTTGAGAGGAATTCCCTTCAGGCCTCCGTTCCAGAAAAAATACATACTCATCTCCTATTTTAATCTACTGTCCTCCCCACTTCCATTTGCCTGCTGAGAAATTCAGGACCAAATTTGCAGTATAGCTTCAGCAAGTGTACAGAACTTGAAAAGTACTACTTTTAGCTCAGCTTTGCGGAACTAACCATTTGGGGGCACAGGTCGATGGTTCAGGTATTGTCCTATCTGAATATTTCCCTCTCCACAAGTTCCTCATTCATATTCTTATGGACTATATGCAATTCTATAAACTACCTCAATATCCTTTTGACATTTGGTTGGGTTATGTGCATAATTAGACAACAATTTCCAGTGGAACGAGCCACCCTGAGAAGTGACTCGGAGTGGGGATGACATTTCCTACCAAGTCTCCCGGAGAGATGACCTGTAAGACAGTGAAGGCAAGAACAAACATGATTAATAATTGATAGGCGATGACAAGTTGTGGGCTTACAATGCAGCATCTGTGTTGAATGCTTCCTACATGTTTAATCCTCATACTAAACTCGGAGGTCAAGGTGACCATTCTGTTTAACAGGTGAAGTGGCACGTTAGCAAGATCAGAGCAGACCCGAGGGGGCAGCTGGGGAGGGGTGGACCAGTGGGGAATGAGGCCATTCCAGGTCTGTCTGTCTCCTGCCTTTTTAGGTGGGGTACTTCTAACTCTTAAGGGGAGCTGAAAGCGGGGGTGAGGCAGGAGGAAGGGTTGGAGCCAATTCACTGCCACAGGGAAAGTTTCAATCAGTTCCCATTTTCACTTCTGTGGCTTTCAGCCCCCTGGGATGGATGACGTGACCTGGTTATATGCATTGTATTCTGTACCACGCAGTATTGTTAATTAAGAAAGGCAGGGGATTTATGAGTTTTGCACTGTTTCACAGCTGCAGTGTGGAGGTCTCCTCGGGGACGCTGCCCCAGAGCACGGCCTTTTCTGTGGGGTCAGCACACTCCTAGCTGAATTGGCCCCACAACGAAATGAAGAAGGCCTGGTTAAAATGGCCTCGAAGGTAATTGTCACCAGCGCCCAGGAGAGGAGGGAAAAATCGTAAGTGTGGACTTTAGCTCAAGTTGAGTTTCTCAAGTGGGTTTCACTACCCGCTCCATCAGTGGGGAGCAAGTCATTTCCTTTTTCTGGAAATGTGTAGTGCAATTTCAAAACAGTGTATATCCATAGCAAGAAAATTAAAATATAGAGGGAATATTTGCCTTATCTTACCCTCCTAGATGATTACTGTTATCAGATCCTTCCCTTCCAGATTTTTCCCTATGTAAATAAAATTACCAAAAAAAGGATTCTCATGTACCTGCTGTTTTAAGAGCAGTTATTTTCTGCAAAAAATACATTGTGAGCCTTCACTCATGCTAATAGCTCTTCCACTGCATCGGAGATTAGAAATTGGTGCCTCAGGCCACCCCCACCTTCTGTAGAGTAGTTTAACCTGCTAAGTAACCAGACAGTATGGGGTAGATTTGGCATCAACTCAGAGAGCTTCTCAGGTGTCATTTTATGCTAGGCCAGGGTCCCGGCCTGCTGGAGGCATCTGAGTGTCAGGCTGCTGGGCTACCACAGCACAGAAAGCATTTAAATGTTCTATGAGTTTCCTATTGCTGCCAAAGCAAATGACCTCAAACAGCAGCTGTGCCAAGATGCATTTATTACCTTACAGTCCTGCGAGACAGATGTCCAATTTGGGTCTCTCTGGGCCACAGTCGGGGTGTCAAGAAGGCTGAGTGCCTTCCAGAGACTGCAGGGAGCAACCTGTGTCCTCGCCTCTCCCAGTATCTAGAGGCCACTGCCTTTCTTGGCTTGAGGCCTCTCCCTCCGTCTTCAAGGTCAGCACATCACACCCCCTGACCCTGCCTCCATCCACACCTCTCTGATCATGTCAGGAAAGTCTCCCTTTTTAAGGATTTATGTGGTTTGAGTGGGTCTGCCTGGATAACCCTGGGTAATTTCTCCATGCCAAGGTCCTTAAGCTGAATCATATCTGGGAATTTGCACGTTCTGGAGATTCAAAGATAGACATCTCCAGAGCCCTTTGTTCTCCCTACCTCCCTACCACAAATGTCACACCATCTGAGAGCTGTCATTTATTTAACCTGTGTCCTGTCCATGTGCGTTTCAGCTGCTGCCAACATTTTTGCTTTATAGACAGTTCTTCAATAAAAAATTAATAGAACTAAATCTTTGCTTATCTTTGTTTCCTTAAAAGTAATTACTAAAAGCAGGACTTATAGACTAAAGCATATGCCCATTCATAAAGCTTCCACATCCAGTGCTCAATGAGCATTTCTTGAGCACCTACTTTGTGCCGGGCATTGTTCCAAGTAGCCAGGATTCATCAGGAAACAAAACAGACCAAATATCCCTGTCCCACGGGAGTTTATATTCTGTGGGATGCTGATGGCTGATTACCTTTCCACAATAGCTGCACTGCTTTTATAGTGAGTTTTCCATTGCTTTTCTCTAATTTGCCTGTCTTTCTTAGGGAGCCAGCTTTGATTTCTTCTTTAAATTAGTCTTTTAAAAGATACTTATTTTAACATATGGTAGACAATCAATTAAGCTGTAATACAGAGAAAAATACATTTTGCTTACATTCAGAAACCCAAGGCTTCATATCCTTGTACAAGTGTATCCTTGATATACATGTATGAGTAATGTGAATTTGGGATAGCTCCTCATTTTTATAAACCCATGTGATAGAAATAGAATGCATTCTATGTGTTAAGCAACTTTTAAATGATTTTATGTACATTATCGCAGTTAGTTCCCACAAAAACTCCAAGAGTTACTCTTAGGAATGTCATTTTATAGTAAAGGAAATTAAGTCACAGAGAGGTTAAGTAACCTGCCCAAGAACACACAGTTAAAACACATTGGAATCAGATTGCAAACAAGCCAGTCTGACTCTAGAGCCTATTCTCACAACCATTTTAATCCCTGTATGGGTAGGACTGTGTACACCAAAAATACATATTGAAGTTCCAACTCCTAGTGCCTAAGGATGTAAACTTATTTGGAAATAAAACTGCTGCAGATGTATTTAGTTAATATAAGGTCATACTGGAATAGGGTGGTCCCCTAATCCAGTAGAGTAGATGTCCTTATAAACCAGGGAAGTTTGAACACAGAAGCAGACATGCACACAGGGAAAATGTCAGGTGAGCACAAAGGCAGGGTCTACCAGAAGACGAATGCCAGAGATGGCCAGAGCTAGGGCGAGACTAGGATGGATTCTCCTGGCCAGGCTGCAGAGAGGGCCTGGCACTGACAGCACCTTACTTTCAGACTTTGAGCTTCCAGAATTGTGAAAGAATCCATTTCTGTTGTTTAAGCCACCCAGGCTAACTTTGTTACAGCAGCTCCAGAAAACAAATACAAGCCTCATCAACATTGTAGAGATAAATTAGTTTACTTTTAAGATGTTACACAATGTGGATCATATAACTGACCAAGTGTTTTCCTTTCTTTGATTAATAGGGAGCTTAGAGCAGCTAATAATTGCAGACCCTTCCAGAATGCATTTCTATCCCGTGAATGTCCCCATCTGGATCCTACCATCCTGACTTTATTTTACCTTTACTCCAATGTCCTTTTTGTAGAAAATCTTAACTGAATTGCATGCAGTTTTTTTAAAGTGACTTTAAAATTATATTTTAAAATTATATATTGCCAAAATACACAAAAACACAGATTGAGAAAAAGTTCTAGAGGGGAGACACAACTTGCTGGAAGGCACCATCACTTTGCACGGGAGCAAGGCCAGCACCCTGCCAGTTGTACATCCAGTCTGTACCACGGTGCCTCAAGACAGGGGAGGACTCCTCCCAGCACTGCTGTCTCCATTCCTCTGCCCATCTTTTCTGGTTCTTACCACCATCCTGGCTGAGAGAGCCCACCTGATGCTAACCCAACTAGTCAGTCTTCACTGACACAGCTCTAAGTGCCCCGATAGGACAGATGGCAAGGGTGGTAGACACCTGAACTTGTCTCCCTCTATAACTCGTGCCCACAAGGAGCTCCCTGATGGGCAAAGTTACAGAGGTGGTGGGGAAGAAATGAAGTAATGGAAAAACTATACATAGGCTTTGGCCATATTTCTCCTATCAGCTGGGTGATCTTGCACAAATCATTTAGTTCCTGGCACTTGCTTGGTTCATCTGTGAAACGGGAAATCTACACCCAGGAAAGCTGTGCTGGTGGGATATTAGGGGTCTCACATTGTTCTGGCTCACAGTAAATGTCGGCCCTTCCTGGTGGCTTTGCCTCTACTGTCCAGCTAATTGCCTCAGCCTCCACTGCCCCCTGGAAGACGTCCACGGTGAATCACAGTTTAGCTTTTCTCACTCTCATCACTTCGCTGCACAGCTGCATGAGTGACAGGGCTTCCTGGAGGAGAGGACAACGGCCGCCCCGTGGTGGGAGAGAGCAGAGCAGGGCGAGAAGATGATCCCTCAATGCTCAGATCGGCCCTGTCACGGTGTCGGCTCCGCTCTGACGGAAGAGACTTGGGGAGTTCTGGAAGCACGAGCCATCAGCCTGGCCGTTGTCATGTGCTCATCTCCTCCTAGCAGCCTTTGCTGCTGTTAGGACAGGAAGTGTGAAATTTGAATGGCCCCAATGACGGGCTCGACAGTTTATCAAACAACAGCTGACATTTCGTCTGGAGCATTTTGTTTCTCTCTAAAGCACATTATACAAAGAGCTCAGCAAGGTAAACGGTGTGGTCCGTGTGGAAATGGGTGTTCAGGTTTCACTGTCAGGAAGGTGGTGCTGAACCCAGAACCAGTGCTGGGCTGGGAGACAGGCAGGGGCTGGCAGCTAATATTCCCAAGGGCCCGTGTGTTGTTTCCTCCCTCCTCACTGCATGCCTTCGTATCAGGTATGATGGTTCTAGGTCTGAGCCTCAAGATAAGTCATTCTCCACTTCTCCCACGATTTCTAGAAATGGGGTTTGATTTCCAGTGCATCAGCTTCCTCCGCATGAAGTTCTCCTGGCTGCAGGGAGCACAGCGTCCAATCTTCTCTCTCCTAAGTAACAGCTGGATGAGCTAAGGCAAATCGTAAGGACTCTCTGTGCTTCAGTCTCTCACCTTTAAAACTGATATTTCTCCTGGCCCTGATTGCTTCTGGAGCCACTGTGCAACTCAGTCTATACAAACAAAGTGATCATATCTATCACCAAACCCTCATGTGCTGGGGATCCCTGAGACAACACCCCCATTTGGAGATACACTAAGACTCTGCATAAGGTCATAGTCACAGCTAGGATTTACTATAGTGATGTAGTAAGGGTACACAGCTGGAGCCTAAGGGTGACTGACACAGGCCCAGTCTAGGAATCCATGTGAGGCTTCCTATGCTCTCTCCCTCCCATGAGGGGCCATACAGAGCACACGCTTCCCCAGCAGTGAGACTGCAGCACCCTGTGTGGGGGGCTCTCACCCAGGGAAGTCCACTAGAGGCTTCATGCTCAAGGTTTCGTTATGGTCTTGTCCCAGCGGCACCCTGCCTAGCACATACGGACTTTCAGACTTCCAGAAAGGACGCAGCACACCTCACTCTGTTCCTACAGTCTAGCCACAGTGAGCCTCACTTACAAGTTAGGGGGAGTTTTATATCACTGCAGGGAACTGTATACCAGCCCAGTTCCAGACACCAGCCAACAGCCAACCTCACAAGAAAGCCTTCTAAGAATAGCATCTCTGATGTGCAATGTCAACTCTTTTCTGCACCCCAGCAACCACGAGGAGCCAAGCATGCCTCCAGAGCAGCACCCAGGACAGCAGGCATGCACAGGGATTTCCCGAGCAAACCAGGACAGCAGGCATGCACACATTTGCCTGCAAAGCTGTGCAGCAGAATGCAGCTTGGCTTCAATGGTCCCAGGTCTCTGCCGACTAGTGCAGTCTAATGTATGCTTTCTGGAAGGGCAATTTTCAAACCCAAGTTCCAACTCCAAGCATGCATCATCCAAAAGGAATTTCTAGTATCTGGTGCTTTGGCAAAAGGGAGACATTGCTTTTAGGGGAAAAGGGACTTCAAAATTGGGGCACTCATGGAAAATAGATTCACATTGTCGTGTGCTTTGTATTTGGTTGTGGACCTTTCCCTTCAGATGCACTGAAATCACCACATTTGAATGTTAGGATTGTGAACAGCTCAGCAAAGAAGATATTAGTTAGTATTTCTAGCTATCTGCAGCCCATTAAATCTGTTGCTTAGTAAAGGCAATACAGTTTCAAGTTCAAATGGATTAAAATCATAAACAGAATTCACTTTCAGGTCATTAACACAGTTGTCAGTATTCCTGGACAGGTGACAGAACAGCGCGTCTTACCAATCACAGCCGCAGCTGCTCAGGGAGGATCTTCCCAGGTCTCTCTGCCTTATCCATTCTTGTCATACTTCCAAACAATGTGCTCTCTGATTCTCTGATCTTTTGACATTGTCATTCCCTGGTAAAAGAAATTTAATCAAAATATGTATGCTGGAATTTTACTTAAGCAGAAATAATGACACTCATAAGTTCAGGTTTCTATGTGAGCATTTTCATTAGAAATGTGCATAATCTCAAGCTCAGCCTCTCTGGGGCAGCAACCCACCCCCAGGGGAACCAGGTAGGCATGGTGGGCTTGAGTTCCCCTCCTCCAGGCAGTGCAGCTCTGTCCCTCTGCACCTGGACCTGAAGGGGACCTGCAACCAGAGGGCCCATCCAAAAGCGTGCACCATTTCTGCATGAGTATTTCTGCCCCAGGAATCTCCACCAGCCCAGGGTGTATATAGGTATGTGTATAGACATAGCAAGGATTAAATGAAATCATTTATTTGTCTGTTGTGTAAGCC
This sequence comes from Manis javanica, assembly GCF_040802235.1. Taxonomy (NCBI): domain Eukaryota; kingdom Metazoa; phylum Chordata; class Mammalia; order Pholidota; family Manidae; genus Manis; species Manis javanica. The sequence goes on from NC_133160.1 coordinate 166,579,071, forward strand.
CCTAGACTTTGTTACGGCAGCCCTAGCAGACCAAGATGTCATCCTATTAGCAAAGGGGGGTCAAGACTCCTGTCACCCTGTGAACCAAGATCTGGGGAGTGTTGCTAAGGTCCACCAAAGCTGCACACTGAAAGTGTCACACATACAAGGTACAGAAAGCCCTCATCTTTCTGCACCCCATGGCCCAACATGGTCCAAAGACAAGGACCCACTTGGAAAAAATACTTCATCGATTCAATTGCCTCAAATGGAATGTGGCACTGTAGAGACCGTACTGAGGCGGCAGCCTTGTACCCCACAATACCATAACTATAACATGCATAGCATGCGTAACTACAACTGGTATAACATGGCAACTATAACGTGGATAACCATAACATGCATAGTGTGAATACATGCACAATATGCATGGTGTAACATGTATAATACACATAATTATAACATGTAACTATCGTGTGCATGACATGTATAAAAGGTCTAACTATAACATGTATAACATGTACAACTATCACATGGATAACAAAAAATGTGTAATGTGTATAATTATAACATGTAACTATAATATACATAAATAGCAGGTATACCCTGTGGAACTTTAACAGATGTAACATGTACTCTAACAGCCTTTGCCATGACCAGACTCTGTGCTGAGCTCTTCCCATGTAATAGCTCATTTAATGCTCGCACTATTTCTTCAAATCAGCTACTATTATTCTCCACCCTAGGGGGCAAGAAACAGAAGGACAAAGGGGTCCCAGGGCTGGTGTGCTGTTGCTTCATGTGTGAGACCAGGCCAACTGCCTCCGGAGCCTGCCTTCCAGCACCACAGCAGGCCATGAATAATAGAGCGGCCTCAGCATATTCCAGTCCTTTCTCACTCCTAAACATTTCCCAATGATTTATTTGTTGTTGTTATTTTTTCTCCTCTTAATCACCCAAGATCTGCTCACTTGGAAACTGGTTTAAAAAACAACAGATTTTTTTTGGCATCAACCGCTAAAAAGACATCAAATGGAAGCAAATATATTGGTAGTAATGCTTCCTGTGGGGAACTCTAAAGATTGTTGAAATATAATGCAATCTTCTACAATGACCTTTCCCAAAGCCTTGCAAAAAAAAATTAATAAAGAGGGGGAAAGGAGGATAGAACTCTTTTATCACTTGTGATTTTTATTGACTCTAGTGTCAGGGAGCTTACTGAGGGCCTCCTGTCTGGTGGGCTTGGTGAAGAGTCACAGGTGCAGATTAATCATGTGTTTTATTTATTTCTTTGCTCCTTCCAACAGACACAGGAGTCAGAGCACTAAAGGTGGATACTGTGTTCCACTTGTGATTTCCACGAGGAGGGATATTTTTCCTAAGCCTGCTTAAGGTCTCTCTCTGCCAGTTTACTCGCCCCCCTGAGGAGGTGGAGTGATGGACATACCAGGTTGGTAAATTTGGGAGGACTAAACTGAGCATGCTCAGCTGGGCTCAGTCCCCCTTTCTCGTGCTGGTCCTGGCTGCCTCTAGGGCGCTGTCCTGGCTCCTGCCTGTGCCAGCCTTCCCTGGCTACGGACCACGTGGAGACGCCTGATACGCAGGCGTTTCTGGTGTTTCGCATGTTTTGGCCCATCTTTGGTGGCAGCTGTAGCTGCAGAGCCAAGCTCAGACTCCTGGGGCAGAGCCCGCCCTTCAGGGCAAGTGACACGTCTCCCCACTTTCTGCTTCAGGGGCTTCTCGGAGGGCTGAACGAACCTGCTTGGCCAGCAAACTTCTGCAGCAGAAATGCCAAGAAGGTCCATCCCAGGAGGCAGCACCGGACTAAGGGGCAGCGGAGCCAAGGGGTGCCTGTTGCCTTGCCCCATTCTTCAGAAGACAACCCTGCTAGACATTCCTTATTTTATTCAGGGGGCCTGGAACAATCAAGTTCCGTTCCCGGTAACAGTGACCGTGATAAGACATCTTTATACCAGCTTTTCCTCCTTCCCAGTCCCACTGTCTACACTCTCATTTCTGCCTCCTGGAATCACCCTCCAAGTAATCTACTTACACCTAAGGCCCTTTCATTGTCCCTGAATGGAAGGGAACCCAAATGAAGACACCACCTGATTCTGCATTCAGTGAATTCAACTGTTTTGCTCCGACATCAAGCTAAGTTCTCCAGCCTCTATTAGCAATAAAACTTCTGTTTGGCCTCTGTACTAACCTGGATTTATTCCTGAAATTGCTCAGACGTGGCAGGAGAAGAATTTGTATACTTTTGGAAGGGATACACAGTGACCCCAGTATGCGGAGATATTTAATGCATTCGTAGTGTTTTATAGTTTGCAGATGCTCCAGTGATTCCAAGAGCATGAGGGAAACACACGCACACAGTGAAGTGCTCACAGGGTCGCCTCTGACCTGGGCGACCTCAGGTGTGTCACAAACTCACCTGGGCAAAAATTAAATAAGAGAAAGGGTATCTAAGGAATAATGTTGCCTTCAAAATGCTCACTTTGAACTAGAATGACAGGAATAAGAAAGTGTGATTTATTAGTTTGGCAGAAAACTTACATGGCCTTTAAGCCCCCAGTATGAGCTACCAAGACACCACTGGGGGGTAGGTAAGAATCTACATACCACAGCCCGGGCCTTGAAGCCATGGAGGATTCTGGATCTCTACTACTACCTGCGTGGTCTTGGACAGGTTGCTTTACAACTCCAGATCCTGGCATCCACATCTGGAAAATGGGCTTAAAGATATTGAAACCCTTTTCTGAAGTGGAGTAAAAATGAGTATGCGGTAGATAGGGCAGTGAGTGAAATCCTTGGCACACAGTAAGCCCTGCATCAACGCTAGTCAATTGCACCAGTCATCAATTACTGTGTACATGTGACAGTACTTGGTAGTTTAAAGAAACAATGAATATTGGTTATGTCACATAGGTTCTGAGGGTCAGGAACTCCGGGACTACTTAGCTGGGTGGCCCTAGCCCAGAGTCTCGCATGAGGAATCAGTCAAATGGTGGCTGGTCTGCAGTCATCCAAACGCTCAACTGAGCACAGAAGACCTGATTTCAAGATGCAACCCCCCTATGGCCGGCATGTCTGTGTTGGCAGCCAGCAGGGAGACGTGGTTCCTCCCCACAGAGACCTCTCCATAGAGCTGGGGGGGTGTCCTCATGACATGGAAGCTGACTTTGTGTATGTATTTCGGTTTCCATAACTACATCTATTGCTCTTTTTATTGCTATTACTATTTCTGTTCCTATTTCTATATTTATCCCAATATAGTTTAAGATAAATTTTAAGGTCACTGGTCCCAGTCATGAGAGCAGAGATGTCACCGGGGACTTCCTATGATTCTCCTAAGTGAGCGCATTTGATTTGGGTAAGTGGCGAAGCAGCAGCACCATGTGCTGAGGAATAGAGGAAAGGGTGGCACATACTTGAAAGACAGATGGAAAGGCCAGTTGGATAAAAGCACTGGGTATCAAAAGACTCAAGCGGGAAAGAACAGAGGGAGAGAGCAAAACAGATGGGAAGTGGAGAAGGGAGTGGCAAGGTCAGTGACAGATTATTGGGAGTCTTTGAGCAAGGGACAAACTGATTACAGAGGCGAGGCTAAGATGTACTTACACGCGGCAGCACAGCTGGGCAGCTTAAAAAGTCCTGGAGGCAGGAGATGGTTCAACAATCGCTATTCATTTATTAAGAGCAAAATGCATGTCATTGCAGGGCAATAGGCACTCATGTACTAAAAAATTCCCTTGAGACAACATAGTTCACTCTGTCTTCCATAGAAATTGTAATTAAGAAATCATGGCACTTACAGAAAAAAATTCTGTGAGCTGACAGCCCAGGGAATCTTCTTGAGACTTAGTGATTAGAGCCAAGGCTGGGCACATTTTTGGGAGGCCTAGGATGGCAGGCACTCTGCCAACTTTCCTTGAATCTTGTTATTGGGATCATCTGAGAGGCTTGCGTTTACACTGTTAAGTCCAGGTCTCACTGATCCCTCACAGCCCACCCAATAGTAATTGGACATCTTTTCCGGCTATCCCGGTCCCTCCTCATGACTCCTAGAGTGGGAGGTGGCACCGAAGGGGCAGAGATTGTGCTACTGAGGATCAGACTGACTCAGATTTAAAACTCCAGCCACCTAATAACCAAGGTTTCTGTGAACTTCTGTTTTTTTATTTGAAACAAAAACAAAAACAAAGAAAGAAAGACAAGAATACCATCTGGAAAGATTATAGTGAGGATTAAATGAAAATTACTCAAGAAATTATCTAGCAGGTGGTCAAATGATGGTTTTTTTCTTTTGTCTTCCTAAGTCACATCACAGAGAATGCGATGCTGGAAAGAAACATTATTCACGAGGATGGTTAACTTTAAGCAATCGTGGCATCCCATTGGGCATGTTTTGACCTATCAGCCAAGCAAGGTTTCTAGAACCCACCAGAGTCCAGAAACTCCAGTTGCTCATATGTTGTTCCATTTTTTACCCACTTACTAGTGACCCTGGAAATCCCCCCTTAGATTCTGGTTAGAACATCTTAAGCACATTGGCTTGTGCCCAACTCTGCTTTCAAATTCAATGTTTTTATCGATCTTCGATGCTTCATCTCGGTCCCCTCCCCACAGTCAAACCCTTATTTGACTTTCCTTTCCAGGTCGGTGACTCAAAATCTGTTTTCTGGTATAAACCAAAAGAATCATCCAGTTCAAACATGCCATGTGACATGTGAAGCAGCCCTGTAAGCTACATTTGGGGAGCATACAGGAAGAGAATTCAGCATTTGTTATTGAAGCCTCTAAGAGGTTGGGGGTTGCTTGCTCTCATAGTAAAATTTTCTCTATTCTGACTAAAGACATCAGAAGGTGTGGAATTTAATACTCATGTTACAATTGGCAAATAATTGATTCCTGATCCCAGGGCCAGAAAAAGCCAGTGAGATCATATCTAGCCGGGAGGGTTGGGAAGACACCATCTGGGTTTCAGAAGTGATTGGGTGCTTTACCTGGCGAAGGCTGAGGGATTTAGGACCAGAATTCTGATGAATGGAAACTGAGACAGGCCAAAGGAAATGGTCTTTAGTGTTTAGTCTAAGGAATAATGTACAACTGAATCTGAGAAAATAGCTAACAGTCCTATTTCAAAGGATCATAGGTGGGAGGGACACAGCTGTGGGTGGGGCTGAGGTCATGGACAGGCCAGAACTAAGGCTGATGCCTTTAACGATGCAGGGCTGACAGTAGGCATCGGGCATGAGCCTGGTGGGGCTTGCTTTTCTGATCATGGTTTCTTCTTGTGAAATGGAGATAACTCCATCTGTCTCATATTTGGCACTGGACCATGTATGGGGGGAAACAAAAGGCGACAGCACAAATGTGCAAGAATTGCTTACAAGATGATTTCTGTTTGAACTTTAACCTTGAGCAGATGGTGCCCTCCTTCTGGACTCCTTCTGGACTTTTCTCATCATGCAGGCAAACTTACAAATAGTTCCAGCTGTTCCAAAATTCCGTGCAGGTTGGTAGCCAGGCAGACATTATGGTCTTCTCTGACTCCGTCACCTTTCTCTTAGAACTTCCTGCTCTCAGCAGGGACTCTCCACTCAGACAGCTGGAGCACAAGGTGATTTGTAGCCGGGTGTAGGGCAGCCAGGAGGTTAGTGTCCACTCAGCTGATAGCAGGTGACTGGGCTGCAAAGCATGGGCTTAACACACCAGCTCCCAACTCAATGCCTTTCAGCATTGCAGGCTCAATAGGAGGCTGCACTTTGATTTCCCTGTTTGTATAACACACAAGTATAATAGTATATATATCATACATATTGTGTATATAATAATCACACAGTATACTAATAAACTCACATTTACTGGGGACTCATAATGGGCCAGATATTTTTCAAAATGCTTTCAACAAGTCATCATACAGGAGAATACAATCATCCCTGTAAGTCCGGGGAGAGGAAATCCCAGGGCAAAATATGACTAAATTTGAAATCAGTCAAAGGGAGAAATAAAGTTTAAAACCCGTTTATTGCTTACAAACTGCAGTCCGGGGCAGTCTCTCTTTCCTACTCCAGCAGACGCAAACCCAGCCCTCCCCCTCACCACTCAGGTTCAGATGAGCCCTTTGTTGCCCGGGTAATTACTCAATGATATGGAGATGAATGACTCTCTACCCCTAAGGAACGCCTGTTGATATGCAGACGCACTAAAGCCATACTTCCCTCCACTCCTGAGGATGCAGATGCACCAAGGCCACGTGAGATATTTTGGAAATATTACAATTTTACCCACAATCCCCAATTTACAGATGAAGATATTGAAGTTCAAGGACATGTCCAGGGTTATGTTAAGGGCAAATTAAAAGTTGAATACAAGCATTTTGGTCTAGAACCAGCACTTGTGTTCTGTGGAGCCTACCTTGTTTCTGTATGTGTGTTGGAGAACTAGGCTGGTTCTCAAAATTTAGAGAACAACAGACTTACTGGGAAGTGTTGTCAAATGCCAACATCTAGAACTAGGTGTGTGTAAGGAAAGTGCTGCTCTCAAACCCAAGCATTCATTGCCTCCTTTACATGGAAGGCCATCTGTTGGTCTCTCCCTCCAGTCCCCACAACCTGCTTTCACTTCACATGCTGTAAACATGATCCCTGCTTTCTTTGGACTTTTATTTTTGCATAAATAAGCAGTTTTAAAATTGAATGCATGAATATATGAGTTGTTTCGATTTTATAGACTTCATCTTCTTAATTTTTTATTTTAATCACACTTGTAAATAGTGCTTTGGTCAAAGAGGGACATCAAAATAATTAGGAGATGGGTATTAGATTTTTCAACCATGGGGCACCCCTGTTTCTAAAGGTGCTGCTCATTCTATCACATCATGCATCATTAATTAAAAAGGGTTGTTTTTCTTAATTTTTAAAATGTACTTAAAGAAGGAGGGCCTTATTTACCTGAATAATCTTTCAATATACTGATACCTCACATTTTTTTAAAGTCATTGGGCTCAAGGATCTAGAAGGCAGCTCAGCCAGAAACATCTTAATAACAAAGCAAATTTCACACAAGCAGTGACCTTTCACCATAAATGTGCCCCTCAGTTCCTTATTTAGGTGTCCTTGATTTTTGTTACATCTGTTTTACCTGAAAGTCGGAAGCAATTTTCTAACCAGAAAAATAAACCTAGGCTTCCTTCTTTAAAAACCCAATCTGGCACGCAGGGTCTCCGTGAAGTCCTCCAGGGTGTTTGGTATGCTCCTCTGGACATCACAATAAAATCAGGCAATCTAATGCTTCTCTTAATGGCCAAATATGTTTTTCCCATGAGGTTTATATGTACTTAGTTTCATTTTCTCTCTTAGGGAAAATGCAAATATCTCACTTGAAGTCCAAGGAGCGCATTGTAAATTTTAAGCCAGAATATCTTTTACCTCCTCCCGGCTTCTTGACCTTGTACTAACAGAATTTCTAATTTTTGTTTACAACCAGTCCAGAGCCTAGACACCAACAAATGTTATCATTTAGCCTCACAAATGCCCATCTCATAAATTAGAACACTGAAGTTAATCATCTTTTCTGTAACTATTGTGTGACAATAATTTGTGTAAGTATGTCAATCAGAGTTGCATTGGAAGAGAGGGACCAGCAAGAAAGATCACAAGTAGTTGGAAGCCCTTGGGAACAAAGTGTTTAGGGCAACCGAGCTAGGTTTATCAGATTAGGGCAGACCCACCAACAGGAATCCCCCTTTTGCCAAATGTAAACTGAACTGATGAGAGACTTTAAGCACATCTGAAATATCCCTTTACAGTGGCACCTAGATTAGTGTTTATTTGAATGTTGAACCTGGAGATTGTAGCTGAGTTGACCCATCAGAAACTCATCAGAGTAATGGATTTCTACTAGCCCAAATAAATACAACCCAAATCACACCACATCACCTCTTAAAAAGTGGTCCTCAGCCTTTATTTCCCCAAAGAAAACACTTAAGAACATTATACACTGCCTTCCTACTAACTGATTCTTGTAGAGATGAGTTTCAGTTGGGGTAGGGGTATGGAGTGAGACCTTTGAGTGAAACTCATAGAATCACTTTAGTAGGTTGAGAAAACCCACTTTCAACTGAGGAGTGTACTATTCGTCTGAAGTCATTGGTAGGAGAGAAGCACAGACTGTCTGGATAGTAAGTGTGGTGCAGTCTTAGAGGAAAATCTGCCATTTCATGAGTAGTGAGCAAGCTAGAGAAGGAAAACTCCTCCCGTTGACTTTGCTTTCTTTGCAAAGAATTTCATCCTGTTTCATATTTTGTATGAACATTTTATCTGCTATCACCCTATTAAGTCTCTCTGCTCATCCTGTGTTCCCCGTGAGCAATGAGCATTTGTTCTGAATCAAACTGCTTGGATGTATATTCAATAGATCCAAAGCAAAGTATGAAAATTTTAAGGACTCATGTCACCCAGAAGTAAGGAAGGAGATAGAAAACTGATGCCAATGAGACAAGAACTTCTGACAATAACAATGATAATAATATGAAAATCGCAATAGTATTCAAAACAAAAAAATAACCTGGTGCCTTGAAGGTAAGACCTGGCAACTCTGCATTCCGTAATTGCCACCAGTGCATCTTTACATCCAAGTGCAGCAAGCATTAATTTTGGGGGTCATTGCTCAGACTATCAAGGACAGAGCATATATGCTTAGGGCCACATGTTTCCATGCACTTTGGTGTTTTGAAATTTTTTCTGTAGAAACTGTTTCAGCTGAAACTTCTTTTTTCTGAGGAGTTGTATTGTTTCTATAATGACATCACATAAATAGCATAGCATTGTCCATGCATTTATGATCCTCCTCATAATAGCCTTTGGGATGGAATATATCCATTTGGAACTATTCATGGGATCAGTATCCAATATTCAGGAGAGACTACAAATAAGAAATGAAATGGAGGAGGAATGTATATGAATGCACCCCACTGCCCGAGGTCAGGACAGGTCAGATCTCAGGTGACTGTGATGTGTCACAGCTTGGAGTACAGCATTTGGGGATTACGAGCCTGAGTTTGAATCCTTATTGTAAAAGCAGTTCCACAGGTTCAAAAAGGTCATATAATTTCTATATGCCTTAGTTCTCTCATTTAAAAAGTGGGCTAATAGTCCCTACTGACAGAGATTTAATAATAGGTGATAATTATCTGAAATGCTGAGAACTAGTCACAGTGGCAGTGCATTGTATGAGCTCCATCAACATTTGCTATTATTATTTCCCCAGTTGAGGTGGCAGAGGAATTTAGGGACCAGTTCAGAAAGCACTGAGCAGAAGCTGTGAGATTTCTTCTACTAGTGGCCATGTAGTAGGGATAGGTGTGTAAAAGGACATGCTTTGGAAGCCATATCTACTTTAGGACCTGGTTTCCTGCAACAAAATGAAGTGCCAGCCCAGAAACAAGCTTCCTTCAAAGCACAATCAGAAGCAGGTCCTTGCCCACTAGGGTTACATGACTCTGTTCACTGAAAAGAAGTTAGGGTTCTGTAGAAAACGGGGTCCCTCTGAAGCCTGCATTCCTTTGGTAAGAGAGTGCACCTCAGTACCTGTCCTCTGCAATGTAATCAAGGGGTGCTTAATAGTTGTTGCTGGGATGCACAGGCAATTCAGGGGTTCATTGGTGGCACCATCGGTAGCCCAGCTGTTCTGATTAATTGCTGCTGTCCTGGGATGGGGCAGGCAATGGGCAAGCGGCGGGAGTGGATGGCGTGAAAGCTCCCCTCTTGAATGGATGTTGGTTCGGCCATTCCCCAGAGGTCCAGGACCGAGCGGCGTTTTCATAACACTGAAGGCTGCTGCCAGGGGTGTCTTCTTCCAGGGAGCAGGGCGTCATCTGAGGCAGAAAGAAAAGATAGAACCAAAAACAGCAATAAAAAAAGGAAACAGAGGCAAGCTTCTTCATGTGCCTTGATGCTTGCTGTGGCTCCCACAGACCTTTGCTTTGGCTTCTCTGAAAATGCTTTTGCGTTTGTCAACGACACCCAGCTGTGTCTCTCAAAGCAGAAACAACAAAACGCTCTGTGTTTGTGCAAGACTGAAGCGGAGAGCAGGCCCGGCACATCCTTTGTGAGCCGGTGAACAAAACAGACCCTCCACTCACGGGGGTGGGCAGGCTGGCAAAGAAAAAGGCTCGCCAACACGGATCAGAGAGACGCAGGATCGTACATGACAGTGCCGGGAAATCATAAAACTTTAGAACTGAAAGGCACTCTTTCAACCATTCAAACAGCCAGGTACTTTAACTCTTCTATAATGTGCCCGGCAAATAGTTTTCCAGCCTTGGATTACAACTTATTTCCAGAGACAGAGAGCTTCTGACTCCCAAGACAGCTCTGACAATTGGAAACTTCCTTTGAGTGAAGCCAGGATCTCAACCCCTGAGGTTTCCGATCCTCCATTCATGTTTTATTTCCATCTGAACAAGTCCAGAGTTTTGCCCTGCCAGGTATGAGTGACCTTTTATTTGACCTCTGTTTATATCGGCTTTTTCTTCTGTAAAGAGAGGGTAGCTAAGGTATCTATACTTGAGAGGATCATGGTATGAGATTCAATGCATTAATCCAAGAAAAGTAGTTAGCATCTGATTTAATACATGGTAAATACTCACTAAATATTAGGATATTCTGTACATATTATGTTCTGTGTGGCAGCCTTTCAAACATTTTAAGACATTCATGATATATATTATCATTGGGGAATGCAATCTCAGATATAAATGAATTCAATTAACTTCATCCAATTCACCAAGCCTTTGGGAAAAAATAATGACTAGCCAGAGAATGTGCTGGGGACCATGGCGCAAACACAAATAAAGCACAACGCTGGAATTCCAGGGAAGCTGGTGAGCACACTCACTATCTGGAACACAGAATGGGTGAGGGAAAGGAGTTCTGAACCAGCTGGGACCCGGGTCTCGGACATCCAGCCTCCAGAACTAAAAGAAATCCATTTATATTATTCATAAGCACCCCAATCTATGGGATTCTGTTATGGCAGCCCAAAGGCCTAAGTCCTGTGATCCTGGGCAAGCAACAAGGATCTTTGTTCACTCTAAGTTGAGGGTGTGAATCAAATGCCCTGCAGACCCCTCGATTCCCAAGGAACAGGCCTGCCTGGCTCCTGTCAGGGGGTCAGAGCAGCCCACAGAGACACTGCAGGTGCAGGAGCAGAGGAGGGGCTAAAGGCAGGAATATCACATCACAGATACTTAGGAGAGCTTGCAATCATCTCTCCTAATCAGTTTAAACCTGACTATGAGCCCCTCTCGGGCTTGGAAGAGGGGACAGATTTCAGTCTGTCATTGCTAGGATCCTTTTCGTTCCCAGGTCAAGGAGGACACGCGCTCTTGCTTTTGTTCGAAGGCTGACACTGGAAAAGGAGGTTGACTTCAGACAATTCTGTTTGTAGTCTTGCAACACCAATTGCCTCTAAAGAAAGAGCGGCCCAAGGGCTTAAATCAAGGTGAGGAAAAACACAGCAAGAAGAATAAAATAAAAGTTAATATCCCAGTAAAATATTACACTGCAATTATAAACTAGCTGGGTTGGAGAGCTTCTGGAACTCCAGAGTTATTAGTTGTGGGTCTCAATAGGTTCCTGTGAAGGACTGTGGGGTCCATTGGGTCTTTACACATCTATTATCTACGTCCCCTCTCTCTTGTGACTCAGTCTTTCCTCCTCTTGTGACTTAGTGTTGGGAAATGTCCAGTTTTGCCTACACCTTCCTTTGTGTGTGTGTGTGTGTGTGTGTGTGTGTGTGTGTGTGTGTGTGTGGTACTCAAGCCCTTCCTATGAAGCATAACCACTTGCATATATCACTGCAAGTCATTATGGAGATGGCAATATCTGCTCAGTGTGATGTAGGAGTCTATACCCTACAGGCTTGGCCAGATCTTTTCTCCTGATTACAGACTCAATGTACCCATTCAGTCCCACTTACTCACAAACCCTAGGACCTCCTTTCTTCTCCAAGCAACCTCTTCATTTCTGCTTCAGCCAGAAGCATTTCTTATGCTTCTCTCTGGTGGGTGAAGCCTTGTACGTGACACCTGCGTTTTGCTCATTCCAAATCACAGATTCTTTCCCCTCCGCTATGACAAAACATACTCCCTTATCACAAACTCAGTGGTGCAAAGATGTGTCAGAGACGGCAACTCCAGGGAGACTGGCAATGTGTGGATGAATACAAATCCCTCTAAGTGGGGATAGACTGTAGAGCAACCGAATATCTCAGTCTTGGGGCTTAATCATAGTTGTTGAACATTAGAAAAAGTTTAGAAGCTGTAAACAATTTTGTGATTCTATTATACAGCCCACCAAATAAAATTCTCTTTGCAAAGATCCAAAGAAAGTGCAGGGCAAGTGTATTCCTGGCACAATTCCAATCAGGATAATTACTGCATTATCTCAGCTGAGGAATATGAAATTATATGGGAGCAATAAATTGTTCAGCTATCTTTGAGAATTCAGTTGGGTCCATCAGAAAGGAAAGAGATTCTGCAGTGCTCTAGGATATATTGGAAAATGAAATATAGACATATTTTACCACCTTCTGAAAGAAATCTTAACCACTGGATGGAATACTGTTATCCTGGAAGTATTTAAATTATTAAATAGGTCATGGAGATGCTAAAGGAGAGGTTATAAGGGACAGTCCTTAAGTTTAATGGTTTTAGGAAATAACAAGAGTCTTAATTTTATATTATTTTTCAAGAAGTATGAAGGCAGTTGATTGGAAAAGGCTAAGATGAAATGGGCAACCTTGAGAACATTCCCTTCCTTTCTTTGGCTTCATTTCCTTTATCAGCCAACTCTGGGGTCTGAAGTAGGAAAGACTTAAGGGCTCTTTCAGGGGCAACATCCTTAGAATGGAGGAGAAACAAGTGATTTTTCCTTAAAAGAATAGGATCCTGTGAAAAGAATAAAGCCTTCATAAAGGAATGTGGCCTTCAACAAGCCATTTCTTCTCACCCAAACCAACAGTGTGCAGAGGTCATGCTGGAAGATTCCATTAAGGGAAGTGTCTGCAACCATCCCTTCTAAATTCTCCTGACACTAAATAATTACTTCTGCTTTGTCAGAACTGCATTCAGATTAGACTGTATCTACAATAGCACAGGGCAAGAGTTCCTGACCCGGGCTTCTTGGACCACGAGAGCACCATGGACATACTTAGGCGTGTAGGAGGGGTTCCAGGGAGCTGTGTGCAGATGTTATGCCCACCTGTGTGTACATGAGTGCAGGTACAGGGAACTCTAAGTGTATTCCTCCCCACTAATGGGGAAAAGACCCATGGATTTCATCAGTTTTGCAGGGACCCAGGACATTCAGAATGTTCAGGAAGAACTACTGTTCTAGAACAAGTTCATGTTTTGGACTGAATTCCATCCCCCCAAATTCATAGGTTGAAGACATAACCCACAATGTGATGGTGTTGGGAGTTGAGGCTTTGGAACGTGATTAGGTTTAGATGAGGCCCTGAGAATGGGCCCTCATGATGGATTATTGTCTTTATGAGAGAGACGCCAGAGAGCTTATTTCGTCTCTCTGTGTGATGGTCTGTGAGGACACAGCCAGAAGACAGCTATCTGTGAACTAGGACGAAGGCCCTCACTTGGGAACCAAAACAGCCAGCACTTTCACTTGGGACTGCCCAGCCTCCAGAGGTCTGAGAAAATAAACTTCTGTTATTTAAATCCCCAGTCTGTGGTATTTTTCTATGACAGCCCAAGCAGAGTAATGCAGGTAGTTCAATTCAAAGACTTAAATTCATGAGACCTCCATGTTAGGTCAATTTCTCCCACTGAATCGGTCTTTCTGTCTATCTGTCTATCTATCTATCTATCTATCTATCTATCTATCTATCTATCTATCTATCTCTCTATCTATCTATCATCTATCTATCAACTATCTATAACTATATCTATCCATTTTATAATCCTGAATACAAAAACATGACTTCTTCTGAGAGACAAAAACAGTACCACTCTAAGGTCCAAATTCTACTGATATTTTCCACATCATTTGGAATTAACTGGCATACATAAATTTGTTTTGGTCTTCACTTTACTTTATAGATGAAGAAGGTGGAGGCTCCTGGTAGCTAATGAAGACCTCGCTTGCAGGGGGTAAGTGCCCCCCATGAAGTCAGCTCCTTGAAAGCGAAGAGCTGAGAGTTGATGGTCTACGGTATTTAACATGCAAGCATGTCCTACAGTTTCAGGGTAATGGAGTAGAACATAAGTAACTTTATACCTATTTTTAAATAAAGACAAATTATTTATCATTGACTGGCTTTTCAACCTAGGAAAATCCATTGAAAAAAATATTAATTAAAGTTGCTACGTTGCAAATGTAGTGTAAGCTCAGGAACTCATACAAAATCTCGTAACTAGTAATAAGTAGAGGCTGTATTTAAAACCTGGACTTTCATAATATAAAGAAAGTCTTAATATAAGACTTTTCATTTGGCATCAATTTGTGAGGCTTTTCAAAAATTGTGATTTAATTCTAAATGACGTTAGTTTTATAATATGAATTGAGGTCCCCTTTTGTTTACCTTCTAAAATAATCTGTGTATTAGTTTCATCTCCTAAGTCATAAATTACTTACAGGACATAAAATAGAGAAGACCACTTCCTTTGTTATTGTCCTATTCATGTTTCCATTTCCTTCAGGGACTTTCAGTTATATGTATACGGCAAAAAATTCATTCATAAATATTTATTGAATACCCCCTGCACGCTGGAAGAATGTGTAGTTTTTTTTTCATTTTGTTTTGTTTGATACTGAGGTACAATGACAGGAATGAACTGCCGAGTCTCTACCTTCAAAGATGATGTATTGAGGAAGATGATCAAATAAACTAATAAACTGGCAATTACACTACAACGCATTATGTTCGTCACTCTATTTTTAGAAGACCTTAGTACATATTATTTTTGCACAATATTAAATCACGTGCTTGTTGTGTTACTCTTCTAGTCTCTAATTTGTGCATGAGTTTCTCTATTTTCTTGATTAATTTTGCCAAATATTTATCTTCTTACCTGAAGATTCAGCTCTTGACGTTGTTTGCGGTTTTCTGAGTTTTTCACTGCTTAATGAATCTGTTTGCCTCTTTCTTTTTTCTTCTTTACCACATTACTTAGGGTTTTAGCTTTGATGGTTTTTCTTTTTCAGATGCTTTCCTTCAGTTGTTTTGTCAAAGAGTTCTATTTTTATACATCACTGGCTGGTGCTGATTGAAGGCAGACACTAAAAAAAAGGAATAATTCATCTTTAGGCCCCCAAGGAAATACTACTGGAGAAGGCACAAAGCAGGTGACGGGACTTTCTTCTGTTGATAATCATCTGCTTCTCCTCCCAATTCCTTTCAGGTAATATTCTTACGATGGGCATTTGGGTGCTAAAGAGCTCTTCTGGTTGGATTTGGGAAATCATACATTTTGGCATCAACCAGTTCGACTGGGTCCTACGCTGCCTCTGCTGTACGTGTAAGGAATATCTTTGTTTAATTGCCAAACCTCTTTCAGCCTTACGTTTTGCTTCAGTGAAATCTGATGTTCATAACAACCACCTCAGAGGAATGACACAATATACACAAAAGGGGTAAAACTTGGTCCACAAAATCAGGCATATAACCTCTACTTCCTTTAAATCAAATTAAATGACTCCTCACCCCAGCTTGGTGGCAAATTTCATCTCAATCTATGTTGGGCCTCACCATTTTCTGGGTGTGTTCCAGAAGTCAGAATGTTTAAGTGACACTAAGAACAACGTGGCCAATGGCCTCTGACTTGCAGGCCATCCTGGTTGCTATGACACTCTCATTATCTTCACTTGCTGTGGCTCCTGGAAGTCGTATGGCTTCCCTGGAAATCCAGGTTCCTGCCGATGTTTAGCTGATGGAATTCTCACCCTGGTCTGGCTGTAAATGACACATAATCTCCATCTCCAGGAGGCCCCCTCCTTTGCAGGCTCACAGAATCACTTCCCTTCCCCCCCTGCCTCCTCCCTCCCCTCCGTCCCTCCCTCCCTCCCTTACTTCTTTTATTTCTTTCTTTCTTTTCTTCCCTTTCTTTCCCTTGCCTACTTTCCTTCATTCCTCGCGAAGCTCCACCCTCCTTTTCCCTTCCCTTCCACAGAAAGGGTTTTCAATGAGTTTACACCTTCACATTAATTCCTGGGAATTTTTGTTTTCTATATGGGAAAAATAAAATTCTTGGAGCAAGAAAGTACTGATGGTCTGGCCACAATTAGAACTGGGATCAATAGAAATGTACGAAGAACAATATCAGTGAAAATATTTTAATCCTTCACCTTGGCGTTCATGTAAAGGTCTGGGCACTCAGAAATGTATAACTAGTCCTCTGACGGATACTGGTAATGGCTACACAACAATTTGAAAGCACTTAAGGCCACAGAATTGCACCCTTAAAAATGGTTAGAACAGCACATTTTGTGCTTTGGGTATTTCACCACAGTAAAATAATTATTCACTTATCATACATAATCAAAAATAGTTCTTCAGATCAAACTAGTTCAAAACTGGCTTCATCCCACCTTTTACAATATTTATCCTTTACACCCCTGAATCCTCCAGATTTTACTGTGGTGAATTTGTAGAAGAAACAACCTCAATGTTTCAGTGACTTATGATAATTAGTAATTTTTTCTTCCTTCTGTCAGGTGCTAGGGTTCTGCTCTAAGTGATGGTAGTCCAGGGTAGCCTGAACTGCCTTCTCATTCCAGGACTCAGAAGGAGAGAGTCATAGCTTGAAGTAACATTCTCAACATGTAGGGCTGGAATACAAGACAGCTGGTGGAATTAGGGAAACTCCCAGGACTCTGTGGCCTCTGCTTGGGGAGAGCACATTAATACTTCCTCCAGTCCCATTGGCCAAAGCATGGGGCATATGTCCAAACCCAGCAACCATAAGAGAGGGGAGTTTTCTGCACCCGTGGAAGGAGGGAAGGGGAAGATACTTTCTTCTGTGCCACGATCAAATATACTGCAGTCCACCCTTCTGCTCACTCACCTTCCTTTTAAAAGCAAAACACACAAACGAAAATATCATCTAAAAATGGCATCATGCTCCAGATCCAGGAACTCATGATGGTTTCCACATTAGAGCTGAAGGTGGCTCCTCAATTCAGAGATGTATTGCTTGTAAACACAGGTGACTTTCCCTGCATACACCCAAAATGCACTGGGTGGAACAGAGACGAGATAACATACTCAGTCAACATACTCACTTACAAAGGGAAGATAAGGAGGGACATAGAAGCAATGTCTTAATTCTCCTGGGCACACAGTGGGGTTCCACTTTTGTTCTATAAGCAAACATACCTTGATTATCCCACGGTATTGCTCCTTGGGGGTAACTCCCAACACATTGTTCTTCCGGCTCTTAAATGCAAACTTTGAGAGGCCTTTCTTTTCCATTATCCTCTTTGACCACATCTAAGGAGATCATTGGACGCTTTTCCCTTCTTGGGTGTGCATAGTTTTCTCAGCATGCTTCCTGACCTTAAACAGGTGGGGCCCTATGGTAACAATCCCCCAAGAAGCTCCTTAAAGATTCCACCCGACATTTATGCCCTTGTGCAGTCCCCTTCTACAGTGTACCAAGGTTAATTTGTGTAACCAATAGTGTAGCACAAAAATGGAGGTATGTCACTTTCAAGACTACGTCCTAAAATGTGCTGTAGCCTTTGCTTTGTCTTCTTGTTTCACTGACTGGGGGAGAATGAAAGACATACAGACAGCCCTTTGGAGACACTCATGTGACAAGAAACTGAGTCTTCCTGCCAACAGCCACCTGAGCGTGCCATTTTGGAAGTAGATCGTGCAGTCCCAGTCAAGCGTTCAGATGGCGGTAACCAATTTCTGCATTAATCATCAACTTTGACTGTGATAATGCTTTATAAACATTATGAAAACTTGGGTGACTTGCCATAAAAATGTTCATTTCATATGTCTGTCTGTTATTGCATCTTTGCAGAGCAGGTTTAAGTCTGCCACACATATATTTTCACCCCAGGGTCCAGGCTGAAGGAGTAACCTGTATGCAGGATGTGTTGTTCTCACATGGGTGTCAGGAACAGAGAGGGTTGGTGGAAACTTATAACAACTCTGAAAGCCTCTACTCAAAACCTTCATTGGCTACAAGTTGTATGAGCAAACTTATACCTGCATTCCTTCCTCTGGCTAGTATTAATACAGAAGGGAATAGAATGCACCCTTGGGATGCAGGGCAGAGGATAAATATTTTCTGACAACAGTCCATCTATCCCACCCTTTGCCCAGGTTATCTATGCCATAAACCACTGCAGACCTGAATGCTTAAAAATGCAGTATGTTATTAGGTTAGAAGGTTAATTGGGCTACTCTGAGGTCTCTCATGCAATTGTCTCAGGTGGTGGCTGAGCCTACAGTCCTTTGAAGACATCTCTGCTCTCCTGTCTGTGCCTGAGAAGGAACGGCTGGAACAGATGAGGGTTGGATGGGCATTTCTCTCTTTCTGCACAGTCAATACCTGGGGCAACTTGGGCTTCCTCACAACATGGTGGTCTTCAGGTAGTCAGATTCCTTATATGGTGGCTGACTTCCCTCAAACAAGCCTTCCAACAGAGTAATGGAAGCTTCTAGTCTCTTAAAACCTGGGCCTTGAAAGCAGCACCGTGCCACAGCTACCATATTCTGTAAATCAGATCAATCTCCTCCCTGCCCAGATGCATGGGAAGAGGGCTTGTCAAAGAGCTTGTGGTCATCTTTTCTTGGTCTGCAACATGACAATAGCTATGCGAAGCCACATCAGACCACTTCCTATTGGAACATCTGGCCATGCCTTTATGTGTTGGTTTGTTGACCTCATGATTTGAATTCCCAGTAACTAAGATGTAGATACTCTGTACAACTGTGTATGTTCTATAGTGCTTAGCAGAGTGCCTTTTCAGTATCAGGCTTTCATAAAAGGTGTAGTGAATTCAATTAGCCCCCCTGATACGAAGAGAATAGGTTCCATCAGAAGCAGAACTCAAAGTCAGTGAAGAATCCTAAATTCACCAGTGTAGGCCTCCTTTTCCTCATCTGTCAAATGATATAATCTTGGTTGGTCCCTGGGGTTATGTTTTAAGGAGAAAAGAGAGAAAAGAAAAGAAAACTGTAATGGAATACAAAATTTACATCTGTACAATGGAATATTGTTCAGTCAATAAAAATGGTGTTTTAAATTTAGTAGCATGCAAAAAAAAAGAATGTATTTCTGATACATCTCTGAGTGAAAACCACAGGCAACAGAAAAACATATGCTTTACATTAACAGCGGTTATCTCCTAGTTGTGGAATTGGGCTTAATTCTCATGTTTGGATGGTTATCTTACCACTGGAGCTATTTATTTGAGTGTCATGAGTAATGATGTGGGAGAAAATAAAAACTCTAAGGTAATATATACTTTCTAACCATCCAGTGTCACTCTATTCAGCCTTGAAATAGTGCATTAGAACTATTTGAAGATATGACAAAATGTTTGAAGTCTATTTTAGGGTGATAAAAAGATAGATTATAAAATAGAATATTCTCTGATTGAAGGATTGAGGCTTATTTTTCTTTTCTTGTCTGTGATATTGTTTATTTTCCACATTTTGTATACTAAGGTTACTTCCTTATTTATTTAATTTGTCAGAATGTAGTGCTAAGTACCACTTTAAAGAATGCAAAGAAATCCAAAAGTCAGATCCTGTTTGAAATATCTTGGTGCACATAATGGCCTGTTTGTGATTCCCTTTTTAATTATCAAACATGTAGTCTTCAAATCACTATTTTACATTATCATTTTTAATTTTACCTTACCATTGTCACGAGGAATGCTGCTCATTAACTTTAACACTGTAACATGTGGGAAGAAGAAGTTGGATCATTTCACGTGATTCTAATGTTGGCGACTAGGTCCAAAGCAGCACCCAGGGCTGACCCACGCACCTCGCAGGGGGGGATGCACGGAGCTGGAGCGCGGGTTCTACCTTGCCAAATGTAAGGCTGCCAATTCCCTTGGGGGCAGGCGGGTGGGGAGAGGGGGCTGCTACACAGGCTTCCAAACCCTTCCTGTCAGCAGGCTCTGCATCCTGAGAGATGAAGTTCAGTGCAAAACACCCCAGCCCGGGAGCTCCTTTGCCGGGCATGTGAAGCATCTGTCTCAGCACAGCCAAGCTCTCTTAACTACATCTGCAAACTTCGAGACCGCAGTGGAAAGCTGGCCCTGTGGGCCTTACAGGGCCTTGGTTATTGCATTCTGGGGAGGCCCTGAGCCAGGGGACTTCAGTTCTTGGCTAGTTTGTGGCTCTCACAAATCTCTGCTGGCTCTGACCAGCAGGGAGAGGTCATATGAATGGGTCCCCATGCAAGCCAGCACTGGCATGGAGGCCCAGCCCACATTCCCACTGACAGAGCACCTGAGGAGCCAGGAATATCTGCTTGTCAGAGTTGGAGACCCAACAGACAGCAACTACTTATCTTGCTTGGGCTCTGAACCCATTGACAGACAAGCAATTCTTCTGTCCAATGGAAGAACAAAACACTGCCTTTTTCATAAGTAAAGGTGGTCTTGGGGAATGTGGATTTTAACTGAACCCCAGAATAAGCTAGACTCACCCCACAGTCTCACATTCTGACTGGGGCAGGCAGAAGCTGTCATTGCCTGGGGAGGTGCTGAGGACCTCATGCTCCCCGCAGGGATGGCTGTCCCAGAGAGGACGAGGCCCTAACTTTCAGGTGTCCCCGATGGGGGGAAACCAAGCACTTGACATGCATTGCGGATGAGAGGACACCAAGAGCTGTACTGGGCTGGACACATCTTGTTTCTTCTTTGAGACTCAGCAGCACAGTCAGGTCCTTCCCCCTAGCCAGGAGAGGATGGGCAGGAGAGGCCAGAGAGGGGCCTGAGCATCAGACTAGAGGCGCTTCCTGCCGATGGACCAGGACTTCTGCAGCAGGAGAAAGTACTCTCCAGCACAGACATTAAGGATGGGCAAGTATTTTCTCAGAGGAAAATGCATAGCAAGGGAGCCAGGAAGCCACCCATCTAAGGCAGATTCTGGGCCTCAGCTTCCTCTTCTGCTGTTTGTTCCACTTACAGAGCATTTCCCTTGGGCCAGGCCCTGCATCAAACAGAACTTGGCTAAAAAGATGGCTGTCATCCAGTCGTTCCCCTAGAGACACTGGGGAGGAGACGGCATTAACCACCATGATTTCTAAACTCTCTGATCCTGTGCCAGTCTAAGTTTCACACAGCCGCTGTCACAGGGTGGCCCAGCAGCTTTAAGTCAAGGAAAAGATGGGGATGGTCCTAAAACTTCTTCCTCAAGGGACAGGCTTTTAACCTGAGGATGGAAGGGCTTAGCCTTAGATACAGAACTCTCAAACATTTCCTCTTGAAGATAACCAATGTCAAGAGTGTGGAGAGACTGGGGCTATTCACAAAACCAAAAACCTGGACCAATAGGACAGTTGTGGGGCTGGTGGAGGAGCAGAAACAGGACCTAGCATTTCTGAGAAACACATTATACCTGACAGAGGGAACTCTTAGCATTCAAGCCACCAGATGAATCGTACAATTCATGAGGCCAGTCATAACGATACTTTGTATAAAATCCTTTAAAGGCCTCCCTCTGATCGTAAAGTCTAAACTAAGGGTGGCTTGCAAGCATATGTACATTCTGACCTCCTTCCCTCCCATAGCTTCTTCTCTTGAAGCCTCTGATCCAACGGAACCAAATTTCCTTCCCTTTTCTGCACAAAAATGTGCTGTCTTGTTTCTGCATGCGTCCAAACTTGTCTCCACCTGGAGTTCTACTACCCTTCCCCTGTCCCCGTGTTCCTTTTCAGTTGGTTTCTTCCTTTCATGCTTTACAAATCGGCTTGGATGTCTCTCCTTCTGGGAGTGTGTGTGTGTGTGTGTACAAAATTTCTGTGCAATTTTGAGCTTTTCCAATGGATAGAATCCTATAACTCCTTCAGAAACTAATGTTCCTTTTAGCCCATTTTTCTTGCTGCAATTTGACACGAGTGTTCTGCAGGGGATAACATCGGCCAGATTCACTTTTAAGTGCTTCCCATGGATTTTTATGTGCTGTTTATTGGTGACATAGGTTTAATTTGTTTTAAATTTTTCAACTTCCTATCACTTGATAATACCAAAGTAGTACCGAAAGCTATATTTCAAAATGCTGTATTACCTAAATTCCATTGCCCTCGTTGCTAAAAATAATTTGTAGAGTACAAACATTATTTGAGAGAGTGTGTCACCCACTGTGCCAGATTCTTAAGATACACAGTTTCTTTTAAGCTTTCCAAACAGCACTTTGTGGTAAGGAGTATTGTCATCATTGCACAGAAAAGGAAATAGCGAATGGAAGAGGCTAAACTTGCCCCAGGCTTTATAGACAGGATTTGGCGGAACCGGAGATCAGTTCCAAACTGTCTCACTCCCAACTCCAAGCTCTTTCCATTTTTCCTAGAACTGAGCATGCAAACTTGATTGTGTTTCTTCCAAGATCCAGGACACTTTCAGTACTTCCTTAGATTCCCAGGAGGAAAGAAAATAGCTTAGAGACCATCCAGAATGAGTTCAATTCCCACATCTGTATTGTCCCCACCAGGTGACTTGAGAGAGTTAACCCCTCTTATGAACAATGATGGGAGGAGAAGGGGTACTAGGTGAGAGGCGCTACTCAGCAAGGATTGATCTGGCTGCACCTGGCTTCAAAGCCATGCTGCCTTAGGTCACTCACTTCAGCTCTTTGGGTTTCCATGTCCACCCGGACAAACACGGAAGCATGGAGCTTTGCTCCAAACTACCTTGCCGCTATGAGATTCCATCAGTTCTAGCCCACAACAACATACCTTTATTATTATTATTATTATTATTATTATTATTATTATTATTATTTATTATTACCGTTTTCACTTGCTTCTTTCCACTGAGTTTAAGTTTTGATCTTCCTCCATATATCTCTTTCAAATATGGAAGCATTTGTCTTTTCCCATCCTATAAAACAAACTCAAGCATGTGCTACACCTGTTTACAGGTATCCAGTCTGTTGTGCAGCACCGCACTGTTGAAAAATGTACTCACCTTATACTCCTGACTGTTGGTGAGCCAAGACCTATCCAGATGTGTCTTTCTCAAGCAGCAAGACTTGTTGTTCATGGCCAACCTTTTTGTAGCTGTCATCATGATGTCCTGTACGACACAGATGGGCTGGTGGAGAGTAGAGAATTGAATGCTTTGTTTTCATTTTTGAAGCTAAAGGGGAAAAGCATCGTTTAGGCATTCTTGTTGAGCTACAGATCTTTTCCTAGTTGGTTTTCTGGTCATAATAAGTATTGATGTAGAGAGAAGAAGAGAGATAGAAATGTTGAATAGGAGACTGATAGCTAAGTAGAAACATTTCCATTGAACACTTGTGCCTTACAGAGATCAGAACATTTGAGCATCTGGTCCTCAATGTTTTAAATTTAGGGAAACCTGTTTTCCCCAGGTGATCATACTAAGACACACAGTTCCCAACCAAACACACAGGGTATTGGAAAAATAATTATATTTTGTACATAGTTATTGAACCTAGATGTGCTATGGATTCTAGCAGGTGGTGGGAGATGCACTGTGGTTAACAGGTTTAATCTTTAATCCCAAGAATAGGCTCACAAGGAAACAGACAAGTGAACAGAAATACACAATGCAGTGTGACACATATGCAAGTGCCCAGGGGCAAGCTAGAAAGAGGTGTGAGGAATTCATTATTTCTGGACCCTAAGGTAGAAATTTAAAGAAGAAAATGATGCTAGAGAAATTGAGAATTCTTTCAACATTTGGTAATGATTGTCAACTGGATAACACAGTCAGATCTTCATTTTCGAAAGATCTTCTCAGGTTAGTTTAGAAACCAGCAAAGACAGACCCCAGGAAAGGGTAGAAGTCCAGGTATTATAAAGGTGGTCAGGTGAGCAATGATTCTAGCAACAGGGGAGACATGGACAGGAAACTACGAAGTAGAATTAATGAGGCAACTATGTTTGATTCCTTATCTGTAGAGATTGAGAACAAGGGAAGTGCCAGGGATTATCCAAGTTTGGGCCTGGAATACATGAGAGGAACATCGTGTAACTCAAATAAAATAAAGAAAACAAAAGAGGAGCGGATTTCCCTTCCAAGTTACTGGCATTTCCACGTTTGTCAGTATCATTCACGCATGCATCTATCAGTATTATGGATAATAATAACACATTTCTAACCATAATTATCTTTTGAGAACCTATTTGATTTGGGAAAACATCAGGGAAAAATAAATCTTTACCTTATTAGAGCTTACATTCTAATGATGAAGGTGCATAAAAAGAATAAACCAAAACAACATATTCTAGTAGCACGCTTTCAATGCTGTGCGGAATAATGAAGCATCGCAAGTGGGAAGAGAGGTGGCAGGGTAGGGCTGGAGGTACACAAGGCAGAACAGTCTTTGAGGGGCTGCCGTGAGCGGAGCTCTGGTTTGCCTGAAGTTGCTGCCCCTGGGCAGTTGGGTTAGCGAGCAGAGTGGGAGCAAAGAGGAAGTGTGGTGTGTTCTGGCCATGGAGCATCTAGATAAACCAGCCTCCCCCTCACCCTGGGAATTCCTTCCCTGATGACCAGAGTTCTTCCCTCCCCTAGATGCACAGGTTTTTGTTGACTATGCTGGAGACATAGGAAAAATGTATTCCAAGTTTATTCATGGAAAAATCCTTGGCCATGGTTCCTGGAAGACCACTCATCATGCCTTCCACACTCCGAGAAATATCAGCCCCATGAATGGAGATCTTCAAGCATCTTGGGTAAGGCTTCATGTCTGCTAGCTCTTCACTTCTTCAAACCTCTCCAGAGAGGTTGATTTTGGGCAAATTATTTAAACTCTTTGAGCTACAAGTTTTTGTGTGACACAAGGGTGAAGATGGTAGACAATGACCGAGTGAACAAGAAGAAACTGCAGTGAGGTGTCTCTGATTCTAAAGCCTGTTGTGTTCAATGAATGAGAGCCAGTACTTTTTTTTTTTTTTTTAGTTCTCCATGGAATCAGCCTTTCTCCTCTGGGAATGTCAAGTGAACATCTGATGAACATTGAGATTCAGCTCCAACATCACCTTTTCGGGAAGCCTGATCTGACCTCCGAAGGATCAAAGTCTCTCATCTACACTCCAAGCACTGTGAGCCTCTGTTCTATAGCAGCCGTCTGGGAAGGCAACAGACGGGATCCTGTTCATGTCTGTGTCTCCACCCCCTGGCAGGTGGCTGACTGTGACTTGATCAATGAGCTGGCTTGATGAATGAATGAGTTATATTTAAGTTCTGCCTACTTAACATCACCCTACTCTCCCTGTGGGCCTGCCCATTTCTCAGTACATCCTTGGAGGACATCCATGGCTGGCTAATGTCTTTCTGCATCAGTGGAGATTCACTTGAGTTTTCCCACTTAGATCATGACCTTATTTCTAAACTCAGGAAGCACCGATGTCCACCTGGCATAGTGTCATCTAGAATCTAATTGTCAATCCAATCTAAAGCATATAGAGACTAAAAGTAATGTGTATACTTATCTGTGAGCCAAAGGCCCTGACAGCATGTAGTCTATTTTTTTCTTCTTTTATTTTTTCTCCTTTGAGTACATGTTTGACCTGTTTGAGGCTTGATCTGGCCTTTTATGTTAAAAAATAGACCAGCTTTGATCCTATGTTGTTTTCTGATGGAAAAACCTGTATTTGAAGATGGAGCCTCACCCTTTGCTCCAAAGAATAAACATGGTGACTCTGTGTTGTTGTCCGCTTTGGAACGTAGAGCTCTCTTTCATCCCCAGTTTTTTTTTTCTTTTCAATGAGTGAGGTGAGAGAGATTCTTACAAAGAGTCCCCATGGGGACTCAGAGGAGGCCAAGTTCACAAAGAGATTCTGAACTGTGAGTTTAAAGTGGGGAGGACAGAAAAGCAAGGTCACCCATTTTTCTGGTCCTCGTTTGTGTCCTGGAAATTGTGTTAAAGATTTCCTGATGGATCCACCCAACAACTCCAGGTAAGTATTTATGTTCCTGGTTTGCCCCTGCAGGGACTGAGGCTGAGCAGGCTTGGGTAGGAAGTCTAAGGCCACCCAGAGGGCAGGTGTAGGATGGGCTTTTATCAAATCCTTCCAAGGCACCACTTATTCTCCTCTCTTATTTCTACCACTGCCTGCGTGGCCAGTTCTGCACTGAGATAGATCAGCTCTGAGGTAGCACAGACTGGTGGGGTGGCCTTGACCTGGGCATTTCCCCTATGGCCCACACTTCTCTGTGGTCTTGGGTGTCCTGCCTGTGAGCCTGGACATGAGGCTGTGGCTAACCTTTGACCAAGAGCATAGAACCAGTGTGTAAACGGGTTTTCCTTCTCATTCCCTAAGTGGATGGTCTCAAGGTTCATTTCATAGAACTTCCCAAATTGTAATACAGGATTGGGCAGTTGGTCACCACACCAGCTGCTGATGCTACGAGCATCCTTACACTGGCCCTCCCTCCCTCCTTCCTTGTTTACTTGCCCACCCTTCCAGCCAGTTCCTCAGGACCGCATGCCCCAGTAAAGCCCTCACACTTCGGCCTTTGCTGCAGGCTCAGCTTTCTAGGGAACCCGGGCTGAATCAGAATTCCAAGCTCAGAATCCATGTTCTTTCCAATATTCTAGTTGTTCCCAAGCTTGGGTCCTCTTTAGATCCTTGGGAAGATTTAAATAATACAGACTCCTGGACCATCCCCCAGACCGAGGGATCCACATTTTTAGAGGAGTGCTAAAAATATACACTTTCATCTTTTTATTTTATTTCCCTATAAACACCAAAGATGATTCTAACAGGTCCAAGATTCTTCACCCAGACTTTTGGATCCACAAGACACTCTGGGATCATAGCAGAAACACACACACACACACACACACACACACACACACAGGTTAATGACTTGAATTAAGTTCAGTAATGTCTTTAAAGAAGAATCCAAACTCTTGATTATATTAGAAAATAGCTTGCTTAGAAAAGTCAGACACTCCACCCTCCAAAGTATTGGTTCCTAAATCTGAAGCACTTATCATGATGTTATTCATCACTTGAGGCTTAATACTCTCTTCAAAGCTAGGGGCTCCATGAGAGGGGACCTAGGGTGGGGAGTAGGGAGAATTCGTTGCCTTTTAGTAGCATAAAACCATCATGGCCTGTCTCAAAGTGCATGAGGTTGGGAATTAAAAATTTCCATTCGAATGTCCAGTCTATCCCATAGCAAACTGAGTTTTAGTTTTCTTATCTACCAAAGGAGGATTGAAATATTTCATCATGGTGTTATAACAACCGCATGAGGCAGCATATTCACAAGTTCTTTATAGACCATAAACTGATCTATGTATGTAAAGATTAGGCAAAGAAATTGAGAACCCATGAAACAGGTATCCTATCGAGCCAGCCAAGAAATTTTGCTCTTCCAGAAAATCCTGAGAAATCCAACTGCCATTTTTCTAGTATCAAGTTGCTTGATCTAGAGCAAAAAGAAGCCACTGTGTTTCCACTACTTCTTTGGCAACTTTGAAAATAAGATCTCCTGCACTTTCCTGTCTGATTACTGTAGTGCCATTGAGAGAAATGATGGGAAATCTGTACTGGAACTCTTGTGGACCATTCAGTGATCTTCAGGAACATATTTAAGAATGGTCTCCTGTGGTTTCCTTTAAAATGATTGCAATTTTATTGAAAGCAGCATGATTTGAGAAATGAAAGTGATTTATTTGGAAGTCTTGGCAGTACAATGACTTGTATACTAGAAAATGGCAGGTCTACAATCTGTAGTGCATATTTCCATGGACAAAATTGTCCATCTGTCATCTATAGTAGACATGGCAACTTTAAGTCAATATTCAAGTTTTTTTCTTCCTTTCATTAATACGCAGATGCCAATAGCTTTTACTATTCTGATTTAGAAAAATACTTGCGGATTTCTTCGGTCAATAGAAACATAAAACTTAAGCAAAGGAATTTGATTTAATACAACTCAATTCAATAAGAATTTACTGAACAACTTTCATGTGCAAAGTTCTGGGACATAATAGCTTCAAGAATCTCTACTGCAACCTCACATGCAAATAACAGTTTAAAATCTTTGAGTTGCCTGCAAACATATCACTTAATTTAACCCTGACAGCTAACCACTCTGAGAGTTCAGCAATCTATGTGTCATATACATTGTGGAGGGAGAAAAATTGATGTGTAGGCCAGGGGAGATCAAAAGTGATGGATCAAATGTGATATCTGCAGTGCTGTTCTAGGCATTTAAGGTGTTTAATTCTCCCAACGAGCCTACAATATAGTCTTTTTTCCTATTCCCACTTTGTTGAAGAGAAAACTGAGTCTGAGTGAAATTAAAGAACTTGTTCATGGTCACACGACTGGAATAACCCCAGACTGATTCCAACTGTAGGTGACTGTTTATGTCAACAGAGGTCATTAAAGGTATAAATCAAAATGGAAACACAGGAAGTCACCAAAGTCATCCTAATGTTACTCAGAAACTGAGCTCTTTGGAAACAAAGGCAGTTGGGCTCCTGCCCCACCCCCAGTCCCTCCCACTGTGGACAGTGACCGTCCTCTCTCTCTCGCTGTGTTATTTGGCATATTAAACCCTTGCTCATTTACATCACTGGAATCTGGCAGGGGTTCATTCATCACTCAGTATCAATTCTGTCCTCTCTCTAAATAGCTCAGAACCATTTTTAATATGAAAATATTGTATAATTCATAGCAATTGGAAGGAGGTGTCATCCTTTACTGAACAGTTTGCTTCTGCCTACTCTGCAAGGGCAGAGAGGTGATGTCAAGGTCAAAGACCTCTTGTCCAGTGTCCTTGGCCAAGCCACTTATTCTTGAGAGCTCCAGTTTCCTCCGCAGTTCACTGGAGACACAGGACATTAAACTGATGCCTCAGGAAAATGGCTTAAGCTTTCAGAGCTCCAATTTCCACTCTGCAGATTGTAGATTGCAAACAGAGACTGAACCACGTCATCCTGAAATCTCACCCCAAAGTCACATGAAAAGAATGCTGATAAACCAAGTGGAGGGAGTTGAGAAAAAGAGATGGAGACACTCAAAAATTCATGCCAGCTCACTTACTAATTTGAGCCAACAATGCTCCTTCATCCCAGCTGTTAGGGCCAAGTGTAGGATCTAGGGCTGAGGCCGTAAGTATGTTCTGGCAACTGCATGGAGCTCCGGGTGGCAGGGACTCTCATGGCTCCATCTCAACAGTGATATTGTGTTAGTTTGCAGGGCCGGCCATAGCAAAGTGCCACGGACTGGGCGACTTAAACCACGGAAATCCATTTCTGCACAGTGCTGGGGGCTGGAATTCTACGACCAAGGTGTGTGCAGGTTGCTTTTCCTGAGACTTGTAGACAGCTGTCACCTTCCTGTGTCCCACACAGTGGTCCTTCCCTCTGTGTGCATCTGCGTCCTAATCTCCTCTCATAAGGACACCAGTCACACTGGGTCAGAGTCACCCCAGTGACCTCATTTTACCTTAATTACCTTTTAAAGGCCTGATCTCCAAATACAGATACATTCTGGGGTGCTCAGGTTAGAGTTTCCACGTATGGATTTTCCGGGTGCACAATTCAGCCCATAGCAGATATTTCTCTGCGTGAACTCAGGGAATTAACTCAGGGAGTCTGTGCTTCATCATCTGTAAAGTGGCCCACATTGGAGGTGTATCATGAAGATTAAAAACAATGTATTTGAAGTCCCTAAATAGTAACTGCTTCCTAGCACTCAGAGGAGACTCACCAAGGAATAATGCTCAGGCTCAGTTTACCTCCCGCTCAGTTCTCAGGCCAGGGGGCCTCTCCTTCCAGCAGTGACTCTGAATCTGGACTCTTTCCCTATCTTGGGATGACTCCACCTCCAAGACTGCCGCGGAAGTGGGTCAGAGGATGGGTGCCCCACAAAACGTGCCTTCCCGTGGCCGGACTGCCAAGTGGCCCACCTTGGCGGCCCCTGGCTGGGAGTTCTTTGCCCACCACCAAGTCTGCACTGTGGAAGACAGAAATGGGTGTTTGGTAGCCAGTAGTGAGCTGTGTCAGTCGGAGCCGTCACAGGCAACATCTGGATGCACTCCAGTGGGGGCTGTGTGAATGAAGGAACGACTTACAGAGGGACGGGCAGGTTTGGAGGAAGAGGTAAGGCGTGGCCACTCTCTGGGGGCTCTAATGCTCGGCTCCTCGGGCCCCACCTGGTCCCACCAGCACTCCTGCATCAACGGGTTTCCCCAGCAACCCCGACCTTTGGCCTCACTGAGAGCGAGGAGGAGAAGGCCCGCCAATCCGCAGGCCCCCAGGGATCCCCGACGCCTGCAGCCAGGAGGGAGCAGCACAACTGACAGCGAGGCCGCCAGCTGCTTCCAGCTGGAACTGTGGGCACTCGCTTCATTCGTTACGTCCATCCTCTCCTTCCACCTCGTACTTTCTTTCCAAATATGGAAGCAGAGAGTTAAATTGTTCTTTCTAAGTTCTTTGGGGTAATTAATTAGGGACAGAGCCAGCGTCCTGATGCAAGGACCTTGGTTTACTTTTGACACTCCCAAAACACACACATACACACACACACACACACACACACACACCACCACCACCACCACCATCAAAGCCACATCCACCTGACAACAGGGGAGGAGAGAGAACGGAGGGGCTGCTGGCCTCCTGCCCTCCTGGGTGAGAAGCAGGGGAAGGGCCCACCTGCAGGGAGGGCCCTTTCTCTCTCCCCCTCTCAGCCTTCTCAGGCCGCACCTCACCCGCGCCACTGGCTTTTCCTGACGTTGTCCGAGCCTTCCTCCCATGTGAGGCGGCAGGCTCTGGAATCTGGAGGTCTGCGTTCCCCATTTCTGAGGGCTAATCCTGTGTTTTACTGGGTGAGCCCCCAAGTTTAAATCCCCACACTAGCCTATGAACCATGACGAATTCCTAGACAGACTTCTGATGAATTCACGAACTCTGTGACCGTGCAGAGAGGCCAGGCCCTGAAGAGCACAGCCACGTCTTCGCACCTGCAGGCTGCGGAAGGGAGCCTTGCCTGGAAGTCCCTTTACCACGGTCCAGGCCCCTTGTAGGGTACAACTGATGGGTGTCCCCCACCCTCTCTCTCTTTGCCTTCTCATGCCCCTCACCAGGGGGAGTCAAAGAGAAGATGCAAAGAAATCTAGGTAAACAAGGAAACAGCAGGCAGCTGCCCTCTCTGAGAATGCTGCATTCACGGGCAGTGTCAGTGCGCGTCTAAGTCACCCCAGCTGGGCTGCCCTCGGACGTGTGATGTCACCGTGTCCACCTTAGAGCTGAGGAACCTGCAGGTCAGGAACACTGCGGACCTCCAGACTGAACTGAGTTGTGGGGTCTAACTCAGCTTCCCTTTCCGCTGCTCAGTAATCAGGCCCTAAACTGAGTCAGTCCCTGGTGAGGAAGGCAGGGGATCCACCTGCTTAGACAGCCTGTAGGGGAACCACAGCTAAAAATCTGCTTCCTTAAAAGTCGAAGTGCCATCTCCTTGATGAGGAGCCGGCCTACCAAAAACACATGGGGGCACTTCTGGTACTAATGCAGGGAAGCGAAATTATAACAACTAAAGTGTCAGGCAGCAGATTTAACAAGAATGGTGACAAGACTTACTTTGAGCTGCAAATGAACACTTGTGCTTAGAAGTGACGTAAGTTCTATGACGCTCACACAAACCCCAGCTGTGGGCGAGCCTCTGGTATTTAAAAAAGCTAGTAGTAAATGAGCAAGCAGGTTAATAAGAAAAATATGTATTTTTAGATCCTGGAATTGGTACACTTCAAAGTTAAAAGGCTCCACAGGTGATGGTAAAATAAAACCACGGACAAAACACATCCAGGGAGGTGGCTGATTTCTTCAACAGAAATCTCTTAGTAGGAGATGATCTAACCCGTAACAATAGATAACACTTACTGTTGTAGTAGAGGGAAGGGCAGTGCAAAGGCCTGGTCTACAGATACGCAGCAACATGAACAATGATCCATACAACAATATGCATTCAAGCGTGCATGAGCTCTGCACACGGGACTGACAGTGCCAAGGACCTTGCTTCAAGACCACTTACTCTGCCATGTCCCCAGGTCTCTGCCACTCTGAAACTTCCCCTCACTTTCCAAAAAGGAAAATTAATAGCATCTCCCCTCTTAGTGATTGAAAGTGTTACTACCCATGAAAATGCTCGTCAAATTGTTCAATGCCATAAAATGAAAAATCATATGATTTTTAAAAATTCTATACGGATAGAAATTAATTCCAAGCCTGTCAAGCAACTGGTTCATATTAAAGACTGGAGCTAAATAAATAATTTGTTTTAAATAAATTCCAGCACAAGAGCTCAGGTCTGCTGCCTCCACAGTCATCCCTTGGTCATGTCTGGAAGTACTTGCCTTCCAAGCATTTGACTTTGTTGTCGCTGTTTATCATTTGGGGTCCCAAAGCCCTCGTAGAGAGACAGCATGAGGGGATGCTGACTGGAGCTCTGGGGCTGGACAGCTGTGTTGGGATCCTGGCTCTGCCACTTACTCGGTGGGTGGCCCTGGGTGAATCACTCCACCTCCTGTCTGGGCCACAGCCTGTCTGCCTCCAACAGCACCAGGGGTAATGACAGCAGTACCTACCGCACAGGGGTGTTATTAGGTGAATTAATTCATGTAGTAACACACACTAATCAC